>NC_051188.1:0-300000 GCF_015220075.1 Falco rusticolus
AAAAAAAAAAAAGTTGAGCAAGTTTTTCACCTAGTGAGTTTAAAATTCAATGGAAATAAGTATTCAATCAGAGTGAACATTAGTCACTGGGTATGCCTTTTTATTTTCATTACGTCATCACAAGAATACATGCAATAGTTATAAATTTCGTGCATTTGCAAACCTGTTTTGATGCTGCTGAGGACACAGTTAACATTCTAGATTGGGGTGCAAATTTAGTGATGCTGGGTTTGCGTTTCTGTTGGACACTGTATTCTTCCAGAAGACATTAATTCTTCTCTTCTGTCTCCAGCAATGTGCTGCTGACAGAGTACAGTAACCGACTCAAAAACAGCAGAAGTTTTTCCTCAGCTTGTGTCTTGGATGGATTGTTTTGAATCAGTAAGAAGGGGTTCTACTGTACTACCTGTAAGTAGATGTCCTAGGTTTTCTAGCACAGATCTATACAGTTCTTTAAATATTTCTTTATATATAAATATATGTATTACAAAACTTAACAAGAAGAATGATTTTTAGGGTGTTTGCTGTATAACTATAGTAATGGTCTTTTTCTAGGGGAGACTCGCTATTTGGTCAGCTCAACCAGTCCTTATTTCAGTCAATTCCAGCCAGCTCAGCGGTCCTTATGCTCACCAAACACAACAAGCAGTAGCAGGACTGCAGGGCTGGAACAGGGGAAGCGCGAGGCTTTCCCTTCAACTGTTGTATTGGACAACTAGTTTGCTAGTTGCTGCAGCTCAGACACTTTTCCCCTGGGTTGTGGGACACTCACCCACACACAGTAGTATACTATGACTCCACCACTTGCTTCGAGAACGACTTCACAGTCGTTAGCTAGCCAAAACCAGGCTTACGCAGCATTTTGGCTGCGGACAAGTGCAAAAGGCCGCGGTTCCGCATCTCGCCCCAGAAAGCGGGCAGCACAGCTCTTGTGGTGCGCTCCACATGGCTACCAGGGCAAAGTGAGAAGCACCACCACGAGAAGAAGCACCAGCCGCCCGTTCAGAGCCGCGGCGGGCGGGGGCTGGGCTGCCGTTCCGCGCCGGGCCGGGGCTCGGTGCCGCCGCGGGCTCCCCTCAGCCTGCCGGCCCCGGGGCTCTGCGGGGGCCGCCCGCGGGGTGCGGGCTGTGCCCACAGCGGCTGCCTGGGGGGGGCTCGGTCCCGAGGCGAAGCTGCTGGCCGAGAGCAGCTGCCGCTCGGTGTCACAGCCCCCCGGCCCGCCGCTGACCCCGCCCTGCAAGGCGCTGCACTTGCTTACAGACGCCCTGCCGAGAGCAACCGAGCTGCCCCTGCGAGCGGCTGGCACGGCGGAAAGCAAATCCTCGCCGGAGGGTACCCGCTGCCGGGGGGCGGGGGGCGGGCGGCGGGTGGGGGGGAGGGAGGGAGGCAGGAGGAGGAAAGACCCCGCTCCCTTGTCCCACCTTTCAGCCCTGCCGCGTGCTCTGCACCCCTTCACTCCGGTAGCGGCTCACTTTCCCGTCGCAGGGAGCGGCTCTGAACACAAGAGGTTAAATCGTGCAACAGCTCATAATGGCTTACTTGTGCAGGGGAAAACCTCCTAAGCTACACATTCACACCACTCGCTTTTTCCCAGTCAAAAAGTGCACTCCTGCAAAATCTCTCCTATTTAAAAAAATATACATTTAAAATTGCTGTTACTAACAGATGCTTCCAAATGCAAACAGAGCAAATGCACCCCTAGTTCCCACAGCAAAACGGAATGCATCATACGGAAAGGATTTAACAGCTTGAGCCACGTGGGTGCTTTTGCATACGGAGGCAATAAGTATGAATGCCCGGGCTGCGAGTGGGCAAAGGGCAGGGGGAAGGGCACCCCGCAGCCGCAGCGAGCACTCCCGGGGTCCGGTGGCGTAAACTGGGCTGTGACCCGGCCCAGTGCTCGCCCAGCCAGTGCACCGCACAGGGTTGGTGGGCCGTTGCTGCCACCTGGCGACCAAAAGCGGCTACTGCACCCGCCCGGTTGGGGGAGCGCTGCTGCTGTGACCCGGCGGCCAAAAATCGGTGCTGCGACGCGCATGCGCGGTGGCGCCTCCCCAGTCGGCGCTGCCGGCCGCCGTTAACGGCACCGCGATCCCGCGCAGCCTGCGGGGTGGTGCCGCGGCGCCCGCTGCTGCCTCCCGGTAAGGAGGCGCCGCTGCCGTCCCCCGAGCACGTTGCCAGAGCGTGCTTGGCACGGGAGTACGGAGCTGCCGCGCCGTTGCAACCCCGGGACAAACGCAGCCCGCGGGTGCTCGCTGCTGCAACGGCCCCGCCCCTGGCGACAAGCCCCCACCTGGGGACCGCGGGGTGCAGAGCGGCTGCGCCCCTCCACGGTTTAATTTCCCCCCCACTCGGACACGCTCCGACCGGGACCGCGACCGGGACGCCCGGGAACGGGACCCCCGCGGCTCGAACCGAGACCGCGACCAGGACGCCCGGGAACGGGACCCCCGCGGCTCCGAACGGGACCGCGACCGGGACGGGGACCGCGACCGGGACGCCCGCGGCTCCGACCGCGACCGGGACCCCCAAGGCTCCGACCGTGACCAGCACCCCCGCGGCTCCGACCGGGACCTAGACCGGAACTCCCGCGGCTCCGACCAGGACCGCGACCGGGACCTCCGCTGCTCGGACCCGGACCGGGTTCAAGAACCCGGCGACGGGACCCCTGCGGCTCATACCAGGGATCGGGACCGAGACCCCCGGAACCGGGACCCCCGCAGATGGGAGCCGAGACCCCGGGCACCGGGAGCCCCGCCGCTCGGGACCGAGACCCCGGGCACCGGGAGCCCCGCCGCTCGGGACCGGGACCCCGGGCACCGGGGACCGGGACCCCTGTGGCTAACGACCAGGACCGGGACCCCCAGGATCGGGATCCCCGCGGTACAGGACAGGGACCCCGGGCACCGGGACCCGCGCAACTCGAGACCTGGACCGGGACAGGGACCCCACAGACGGTGACGCCCGCGGCTAGGGACTGGGACCAGGACCCTCGGAACCGAGACCCCCGCGGCTCGGACCAGGACCGGGACCAATACCCCTGGACCGGGACCCCCGCGGGTCAGACCGGGACTAGGGCCAAGGCTCCGGGACCGGACCCCCGCGGCTTGGACCGGGACCGGGATTCTCGCAGCTCAGGACTGGGACTGGGACCACCGGGACCCACGTGGCTTGGACCGGGACCGGGACCAAGACCTCCGGGGCCGGGACCCCCACAGCTCGGGACCAGAACCGGGACCCCCAGGCCGGGACCCTTGTGGCTTGGGACTGGGACCGCGAACGGGATGCCCAGGACCGGGAACCCCGCGGCTCTGACCGGGACCGGGACCAAGACTCCTGGGACCGGACCCCCGCAGCTCGGACCAGGGACTGAAAAGGGGACGCCCGGGAAAGGGACCCCCGGGCCGAGACCCCTGTGGCTTGGGACCGGGACCACGAACGGGACACCCAGAACCGGGACCCCCGCAGCTCCAACCGGGACCGGGACCCCCATAGCTTGGGACCGGGGCCAGAATCGGGACCCCGGGGACCAGGACTCTAGCGGTTCGAGGCCGGCACCAGGACCCCTGAGACCTTGACCCCCACGGCTAAGGACTTGGACAGGGACCCTGGGGACCGGGACCCCCACGGCTCAGGACCAGGACCGGGACCCCCAGTCCGGGACCTCTATGGCTTGGGACCGGGACCGCGAACGGGACGCCCAGGACTGGGACCCCCCCGGCTCTGACCGGGACCGCGACCGCGACGCCCAGGACCGGGACCCCCAAGGCTCCGACCGGGACTGAGACCAAGACTCCTGGGACCGGACCCATGCAGCTCGGACCAGGGACTGAAAAGGGGACGCCCAGGACCGGGACCCCCACGGCTCTGACCGGGACCCTCAAGGCTCGGACCGGGACCGGGACCAAGACTGGGACCGGACCCCCACAGCTCGGACCAGGGTCTGAAAAGGGGACGCCCGGGACCGGGACCCCTGCGGCTCCGACCGGGACTGCAACCGCGACGCCCGGGACCGGGACCTACGCAGCTCGGACTCAGGTCTGGGTCCGGGAGCCTCGGCACCGGGACCAATGCGGCTCGAACTGGAACCGGGACCGGGATCCCCGTGGCTCGGACCCGGACCGGGATCAAGAACCTGGGGACCGGGACCCCCACGGCTCGGACCGGGACCGAGACCAATACCCCTGGGACCGGGACCCCCGCGGCTCGGACTGGGACTGGGGCCAAGAATCCTGGACCAGACCCCCGCGGCTCGGACCAGGGACCGGGACCCCTGCGGCTGGGACCGGGACCAATACCCCTTGAACCGAGACCCCCACGGCTCGGACCGGGACAGGGATCCCCGCGGCTCGGATCAGGGCCCAAGACTGGGACCCCCGCGGCACAAACGGGGACCAGGACTGGGACCGCCAGAACGGGGAATCCTGCAGCTCAGATCAGGGACCAGGACTGACTGGGACCTCCGAGGACCAGGACCCTCTGCGTCTCGCACCAAGACCAAGACCTGGAGCCCCGGGACCGGGACCCGCACGGCTCGGGACCGGGTCTGGGTCCGGCACCCCCGCAGCTTCAGGCTGGGACCGAAACCAGGACCTCCAGGACCGGGACCACCGGGACCGGGACCACCGCGGCTTGGGACAGGGACCCCCGTGGCTCGGGATCAGGACCAGGACAGCCGGGACTGGCACCCCTGCGGCTCAGGACCGGGACCTTAGCGGCTCAGGCCAGGACCGAAACCAGGTCCGCTGGGACTGGGACCACCGGGACCACTGCGGCCTGGGACAGGGACCAGGATCCCCACGGCAGGGACCGGGACCCCTGCGGCTCGGGACTGGAACTGGGACCGGGACACCCATGGCTCAGGATATAGACGACCGGGACCGGGGTCCCGTGCGGCTCAGACCAGGACTGCGACTCCCAGGACCGGGACCCCTGCGGCTCGGGACCGGGAGCAGGACAAGGACCCTCGGGCTCGGACCAGGACTCACGGGACTAGGGCTCGAGACTGGGACCGGGACAAGGACCCCCGGGCTCGGACCGGGACTCACGGGACTAGGGCTCGAGACCTAGACTGGGACCGGGAACCCCGGGATAGTGACCCCTGTGGCTCGGACTGGGCCGGGACCGGGAACCACAGGGCTCAGACCGGGATCGGGACCAGGACTGGGACCCCGGGACCGGGACCCCCGGGACCGGGACCCCCACGGCTTTGTTAAATGAATTGTAAAGGCAAACCAGCTCGTTTTGTCATGACTTGTGGAAATGCATCCGTATCCTGTGCTGACGTGCTGTTTTGTTTTGCTGCAAACCACACAAGTCTGCATCTAGAGAGGACAACGTATTAGTCATCACCAGTGTCCTTACACAGCCTCTTCACAGCCTCACTGCCGGGACTGCAGGCGTGCTCTTGCCTTTTCCAGGCATCCGAGTGATGGGTTTTGCCTCAATATTGCCTCCACAATATTTTATTTTTCTCAGTATTTTCAGATGACTCCTAATATAGTTTCGCATACGAAGCACTTTACTCATTTGTGTAAATCATTAAAAACAAAAAAAACCCACCCACCATGAACAGTGTATCTATGTATTTTGCCACAGTGCAGGTATGTTTTTTAATTATAATTTCCAATTCAGTACCAGGGTTAGTTTAAATAATTTAATTCCTCTTCTAAATGCTTTACCAAAACACATAGAGCAGGGGTCCTCAAACTACGGCCCACGGGCTGGATACGGCCCCCCAGGTTCCTCAGTCCGGCCCACCGGTATTTACAGACACACGCCCGCCGTAGAACCAAGAAGCCAAGAAGCCGCAGATGACTGCCTGCCCCTTCATCCATGCCGGCCTCCGTAGCCCGCCTCCTCCTCCTCCTCCTCTGCGGTGCGCGGCGGGCGAGAGGCGCGGGCATCTCCTCTGCCGGGCAAGCTCAGCCGGCAGCCTCTGCACTGCGAGGCCCAGCCAACTCGGGTGAGTCGCCAGAGCCCCGGCGCGGCAAAGTCCCTTCAGTCCCTTCTGGCCACCCTGTCCGGACTGCGCGGCCGGGCTGAGGAGGGGGGCGGCTCCCCCGTCTCTCCCTCCCTCCAGCTCCCGGGCAGGACAAGCAAGCCAGCACCAGTGGGAAGCGCGCGCACCAGCATGGCAAAAAAAAGAAAAATTGAATCCGAGTGCGGGGTGTTCCAAGAAATGTGGACTTCTGATGTCAAAAAAAAGAAAAGTTGACTCCGAGTGTGGGGTGTTCCAAGAAATGTGGACTTCTGATGTCAAAAAAAAGAAAAGTTGACTCCGAGTGTGGGGTGTTCCAAGAAAAGTGGACTTCTGATTATTTTTTCACGGAGTACAAAGAAAGAGCTGTTTCAGAGCCCAGAATTCAGTGCCTGTGTTCAAGGAATACAATTTGCATCGACACTACGAAACTCAACATAAAGATAAATATGATTCTTTGGTCGGACAAGTAAGAAAAGATAAAATATTAAGAATAAAACATGGATTGACAACTCAGCAAAATACTTTTGTGAAGCAAAAGCAGCTCAATATATCATCACTTCGAGCAAGCTATCAAGTTGCCAAGCTCATAGCGTGCACTTGCAGAGCATTCATAGAGGGAGAATTTGTTAAAGAATGCCTTCTTTCTGCGGCTAAAGAGATGTGTCCAGAGAAGGCGGATTTATTTAGTACAGTGAGTCTTTCAGGACCTACAATTACACTAAGGATTGAAGAAATGGGGGAAAATTTGAATCTGTAGTTGCAAAACTCCTCAAAAAAACTTTGCTATTTCTCATTGGCACTCGACAAAAGCAATGATGTTCATGATTCTGCACAACTTCTAATTTTCATTTGTGGGACAAATGATTCTTTCGAAGTCACAGAGGAGCTTGCTGCACTGAAAAGCATCAAAGGAACAACTATAGGAGAGGATATCTATGAGAAAGTTTGCCAGACTATGAATGATTTGGAGCTGGACTGGGGTAAACTATTCAGTGTGACAACTGATGGTGCTCCTAGCATGGTGGGGTCCATGAAAGGAGTGGTTTGCACACATTAACAAAGAGATGGACAAACGCAACCATTCACATCCAATAGCCATAACACTGCATCATCCACCAACAAGCCCTGTGTTGTAAATCACTGAAGCTGGACTCTGTCATGAAAATTGTGGTTTCTTGTGTTAACTTCATTAGAGCTCATGCACTAAACCACAGACAGTTTCAGGAATTTGTCTGAGCTAAATGTTGCCTATGAAGGTATTCTGTACCACACAGAAGTCTGTTGGCTGAGTCGAGGGAGAGTTTTGACACGATTTTATGACTTCCTTCCACAGGTTTATGATTTTGTGCTTTCTAAAAACAAAGAAGTACCAGAGCTCAAAGATGCAGAATGGAAATGGCACCTTGCGTTTCTGACAGATGTAACAGAGCTACTCAACAATTTCAATGTCCAACTTCAAGGAAAGGGGAAGCTCATCTGTGATATGTATTCACATGTGAAAGCGTTCCAAGTCAAATTAGACCTGCTCATTAACCAAGTAAAGGAGGAAAACTTCTGCCATCTCCCCACAACTCAAAACCTGTCTGCAGAAAAACCAGCAGTTGCATTCCCAAACAAAACATGTATGGATGTACTAGAAATGTTGCAAAAGGAGTTTCAAACTAGATTTAAAGAGCTTCGTCTCCATGTACAGCACATACATCTTATCCAGAACCCATTTTCTGTTGACACTGAAACTGTTGATCTGATTTACCAAATGGAATTGGCCGAACTACAGACTTGTGACTCGCTGAAAGATACATTCAAATCAAGCAGCCTTACTAATTTCTATGCATCTCTCCCCTCAGAGACATATCATAATCTCAGGAACCACGCACTCAAAATTGCAACCATCTTTGGCAGCACCTATGTCTGTGAGCAGACTTTTTCCCGAATGAGACATCTGAAATCTCCAATCAGATCCAGACTAACTGATGAACACTTGCATCACTTGCTACGACTAGCAGTGACAAATATGGAACCTAACATCTTACATAGCTCAGGCTGCTATGGCTCCTCTACAACTGCTAGTACAAAGCCTAAAGAGATGAAACATCCACCACTTCCAAGCACAGACACCCTCATGGCCCTGCCTGTCTGGCCGCGGCACTTACAGCTTGTCCACCCTCGAGAAGCCGTGTCCCCAACAGCCACCCAGCGCCAGCCCCGCTCCAACTGGCCGCACAGGGAGCGGAGCATGTGCACAACGCCTGGGGGTGCCGTTGCGCCGGGCTCTGCCCTCCGCCCCGGGAGCCCCGCACCCTGCCCCGGGGAACCCCGCACCTTGTCCCCGGGAGCTTCGCACCCTGCCGCGGCGAGCCCCGCACGTTGTCCCCAGGAGCTCCGCATCCTGACCCTGGCGCCCCGCACCCTGTCCCGGGGAGCTCCGCCCTTCTCCCCCCGCCCCTCCGCTTACCGCGCAGAGGCTGCCCGTTGCCGTGGCGACGTGCCCTGGGACCCCTCGCGCTCGCGGGTCCGCCGGGAGGGGGACGGCCAGGCCGGGCCGGGCCGCCGGGGCCCGGGATCCCACGCGCGGGCGGCCGGTCCAGGCCAGTCGCCCCGCGGAGCGGAACCGGCATTCGGAGGCGGGGCGGGGACGGGCGGCGGGCGGAGCGCGGCGGGCCCGCCAGGGGGCGCGCGCCACCGGCAGCTCCCCGCCCCCGACGCCCCGCGGGCGGGCGCCGCGTCACCGGCTGCGCCCGAGCGTCAGAGCGCGGCGCCGCGCGTACGATGGGCCGCGGGCGGCCGGGCGGCCCGTGCCCCGCTGCCGTGAGTGATCCCCGGGCGGGCCCCTCCGTAGGCGGGGTCCCGGCCCGGGTGGCGGGGCCTGGCCTGGCTTCGGGGGGCGCGGGGGGAGGTTGGGACGTGAACGGGGCTCGGCGGCGCCGGCGGGAACTGCCCTTCCCTGCGCTCGGAGCCCCCCTGGCGCCGCCTGGCCCCACCGTCCCGCCCCGGCGGGCCCGGGCGCTTCTCGGCCCGCGGTGTCGCCACGGCCTTGCGCCAGCGCCGTGTCCTCCTTGTCCCCCGGCAGGTGCAGGGCACCAGCGGCAGCAGCGCCCTCAGCAAGTGCTCGGCGGCGGCGCGGGGCTACATCCAGGACCGGTTCCTGCCCCTCCTGGTGGGGCGGCGGCGGCGGCGGGCCCCGCTTGTCCACCGGTGAGGAGCGGGCGCGGCGCGGGGTGCCCGGCTGGCGGCTGCCGGGCCCCGGTGCGGGCGGCCCGCAGCCTCCCCTGCCAGCTGCGGAGGGGCTCCAGCGGCTCCCCAGGCTCCTGGCGCTTCGGTTGGAGGCACAACTCCATGAAATGCGTTTTTAGGACACGGTGACAGAGTGGCAACTTGCCGAGCACTGACTTTCAGTGATGTCACCTTTTTAGACAGTATAATTTTACATGGCTTACGGGCAAAAATTGAAAGCTTTGTCCTGAGTGAAATGTGTCACCGGACTGGTCCCTAATTCCAGTATTCAATGCTGCTGAAAACTGCTTGAGGTCTGAAAACTAACTTACCAAAAATCTTAGCACGTCAGTAGTTTTCTCATTAATTCTTGTGATAAATAACTTAGTCCCAAAATAGGATTACAATCAAAGTTTGCAATTTATTAAGCAAACAGGCAAGCAAACAGCGCTGGGTGCGCCAGGAGTCTCTGCTTCACCAAGATGCACTCCATACAAAATTTATTTTTGGTTTATATTTCCTAAACTAATACATATTCATAGCTATTTCTAAGAAAGGTTTGGTTTATGTAAATGGATCCTTGGAATAGGCGTGTACTTCATGGCACATGCTCTTTCTGTCTCTGAGGGTCTTCTTAACCCCTGTCTGGCGGTCGGTGGATGAAGTCAGCAGTCTTCCTCGGCTCACCCTTAGGATGACCCTAGATTTTACGCATGCGCCCTGTAAACTTCTCTTACTTAACACTGTGCTGTTAGCAGCTCAGCCTGCATATCAGGGTGTGTAACCAGATGTCCTTTGTAAGGTACAGGAACTAGGTATGTAGCCAGGTGTTCTTTGCAAGATACAGGAACTATATACATTGATCACTCTGTTTTTCTTAAGCGTGTGGTTATACAAGGGTATGTAAGACAGAAGGTTACATTTCATCGTGCGGTCCAAGCATTGTTCCATATCGACACGAATCAATTGAACACATTTCACAATTCTCAAGAACATTGTAATTTGGTAAGGTATTTGGTGGCTCAGGGTAACAATATTATCTTTTGAGTCAGTGGTATCTTACCAGTAGATCTCTGGAGCTTTGCAGGATACAGGCATGAATGTTTTAATGTGTATGTGTGGAGGGTTCTATGCTGATATGGTAGTGGAGTTTACTTAATACAAGACTAATAGTTTAATGCAATCAAATGGCTGCCCATTGCCAAAGGAGTTTCATTGTGAGGGGCGAAAAAAAAAGCAGTATTCGTGTGGAAGCTTGCAGGCCTATGGAAATGAGTGTTGCTCACCAGGAAGCTGAGCCTGTGTTGACTTGTTGCATGACATTGGCAAGCCAAACTAAATACTAAATTCATAGAGTTAAGTATTGCAGTTGTCAACACTGTCATAATGAGTTCTGGGACATCTTAGAAAAGCTAGTGAAATCTTTAGCCCTTTTGAGGTGTGGGGACGATAACATGCTTGTTAAAGGGGTTGATAGGAACTGGTAAGCCTGGTGGGGATGTGGTGAAACTAACTAAAAGACAGTGCCAAGGAAAAAGAGGTGCTAGTCGTGCTGGACTAGGCAAATGGTAAATGCTTTCCAGGAGTTAGACTTACTTAGTTCCATTCATTCAAAAACCAGAGAATTCAAAGTAATCTCTGCAAGGTGTATGACTAGGCATAATCAATACAGAATTTCATTATAATGTTTCGATAGTTTAAAATTTAAAATGTGGTTTAACGTTACTCTTAATTGAGTATAACATTGAGCAGACATTATCATGCTTCAGTTATAGATTTTTTTTCCCCTTTGCACTGAGTCTACTGATCACATGCTTTGAAAATCCTTCCCTGACTTTGCTTCTCTTCCTTTTTTGTTCCCCACTCACTGCATTTGCACACACTGTCATTCGTTTTGATATACCCAATAGCCCCTTCTAAGTAAAGGAGTTAATTTCATATTGTTATGGCATATGATTTGGGGCAGGAACTGGCACTGGCCACCCACATTGCAGAGGAGCATCCTGACTATATGGATTCATACTTTTTCACCCAGTGATGACTGATTTATGCAAAATGGAACAGGTCCAACTAGGATGACTGCATGTTTTCTCTGGGTTATCCGTAGTCTTGTTGGTTAGTACACTTACTGAATACAGGAGATCTGTATTTATTAACAAGCTCTAGATATGACGTCATCAGACATCTTGCGGTGCAGTTCTATCAATGTGGGGTTACTGGGTAGAGAAAAAAAGTTTTTTGAAATGCAGGGTGCCAGTGGTGGAGAAATAGGGTTCTTGGACAGTGATTACAACTGAATTTCTTTCCACAGGGGTTACTACATCCGTGCCCGTGCTGTAGATCACTGTGTTCAAGACTTTCTGCTGAAGACCCAGAGGTACCCTAGGACACAGGTACATTTTCTCTTTCTGGGTGTACTGGCAGTTTCCACTACATGTGTGAAAAGACTTTTTGGGATCTTGGCACAGCAGTAGCATACTAGTGCATCTGTTCGGATCCTTTCCCAGAAGAACTCAGAGAATTTGACTGGCACTACTGTGACTGTCCATTTGTCACTTTGTCAGAAATATCTGGGAGGGGGCAATACCTACACAAATTTCTTCTACCTCGTGCAGGGGATTGCCTGATTTTGTCACTATAGATGATGTTATTGAATATTTTTCACACCTAGATGCTCAGGATGCTGCTAGAGATGAGTATAACTTTTTCTGATACTTTCTCTGCAGATCCTGTCTTTAGGTGCTGGCTTTGACTCCTTATACTTCCGTTTGAAGGACGTAGGTCTTCTGCATCACACTGTGGTATACGAGGTGGATTTCCTGAACGTGGCATGCCAAAAAGCTGCTCTGATCAAAAGAACGAAAGAGTTGTCAGCACTGGTGGGAGATACCGGAGGGGAAGGATTAGGTATGGTATTTATGGAAGGTGTTCTGGATGCTAAATGTTTAGAAGAAGCAAACAGAACTTCAGCCTTTAGAAAGTGAGGTATAATGGTAGAGGAACTACAAAGTTGTAGACAAAAAGCATGGTTTTGCTGAAAATTTTTGGCACAAACAGATAATTTGTAAGCATTGGGAGGTGAAAAGAAGACATGTAGGTGCTGGAATGGATTTGTCAGGAATGGATTATATCAAACCAAGTTCAGTTTCTTTCAGTTACAGTTTCTCAAGTACTGCATCTGGCTTTGGGATCTTTAATACAAAGGCAGTGGCATGTCCAGTGAGAGGTCACAAGAACGATAAAGTGGTGGAGCACATGACATACGAGGGCAGGCTGAGAGAACTGGGTTTGTTCAGCCTTAGGAACTGAGGTGAGGCTTACTGCAGTCTTCAGCTGTCTAACAGGAGAGGAGAAAAAAGGTGGAGCCAGACTTTTCTTGGAGGCACAAAGCAAACAGTCAAGGGGCAATTGTTGCAAGTTGTAGCAAAGGAAATTTCAGTAATGTGTAATGAAAATGTTTGTTTCTTGGGTTTTTTTCTGCCACATGAGTAGTAAAAAATGGGAACAGATTGCCCAGAAAGGCGGTAGAATCTCCAGCTTTGGACATAGTTAGAGCTTGACTGGACAAAGCCTCCAGCAGCCTGATACAGGTAACTGCTGTGAGCAGGGAGTTGGACTAGATGACCTTCAAAGGCCCCTTTCAACCTAAATTATACTGTGATTTATGGCCTTTATGGGTAGGAGAAAAGGTATGACTCTTGGGTGTATGGAATGTAATAAAACATCAGTTGTTATGTTACCTGCCTTTTTTTTTTCTTTTCACTCTCCAAGGCAGGAGAAAAATGAGCCTTATGAAACTACCATAGAATGTAAGTAAAGCTGAAAGGATTATTATGCCAGCTAAATACTAAGGGGCAATTCAGTGGAAGAATGGAGGAATGTAAAGTATGGGGTTCGCCAGAGATTTCTCTTGCATCTGATTTCCTTCAAGGTTTCCGTTAATGTTCTAGATGATATGCTGTAGTAGGTGAAAATGTAATAAACCAGCAAGAAACAGGGAGAGCTGAATATGGTGGATGAGAGTAGGATTTTGACAAAGTACATGAATGGTCTGGAAAATCTGGAATGAGATACAGTAGGGACAGTAATGAAATACAGTAGGCTGCTATGCTTAGACTGTAATGGTTAGTTTAAATACAGATGGAAGACAGCTACAGAGACAGGTGCAGAGCACAAGTCCCTGGCTGCCATGAACATCTGAGTAAGTCTTTGTGAGTAGCTCTTCCATGAGCTTGCTCAGTTTCGTCCTGAATCCATTCTTGTTTTTGTGGTTGGTTTTGAATCCATTCACTGGCAGCATCCTGTAGCAAAGAATTGTGTCCATACCAATAATCTTCAACTACTTCAGCTGAAAGGTAGGTGTCAAAAGAGTTGGGAATATCCTATTTTCTGTGCCCAGAGGGCAGGAAGCGATGTGTAGATCAGTTAGTTTTCAGAAGAAGTTAATAGGGAACATGGAGATGGGCTTCTAGAGAAGGCTGTTTTGCCTCCAGTAATGAATGCCTTTGAGAAGTGTAATTAACAGTTCTCAGGACAGGTGTAGTTGTTGGATTGCACTGGTACAGAGACATAGAGTAGGTAATTTCTAAAGGTACTTTACAGTTTGTTTCTGATTTGGTTTTGGTTGAAACAGCTTAACAAGCTATAGCTTACGGAGTACAGAGGTATGGTATTATAATCATAGAATCACAGAATGGCTTGGGTTGCAAGGGTCCTGAAAGACCCCCTGCCACGGTCAGGGACGTCCCCCACCAGCCCAGGCTGCTCCCAGCCCCGTCCAGCCTGGCCTTGAGCCCTGCCAGGGATGGGGCACCCACAGCTGCTCTGGGCAGCCTGGGCCAGCGCCTCGCCGCCCTCACGGGGAAGGGTTTCTTCCTTATATCTAATCTAAATCTAATGCTTACAAATCATAAATTGGAACTTATTTCTGAGAGCAGTGATCTGGAAGACTAGTATTGCAGGGAGCTAGCATGTGCTGGTTCAGGATTCAATGCAATTTTACAGAAATGAAATCTTTAAAAAACAAACCTCAAAAAACCCTTGAGAATTGTTTTATGGTTGTTAGGCAAACCATTCAAATTCTGTCAAAGCAATGGTACTTAGCTTAAACTGAAAGGTCTGTAAATGAGAGCCCTTCAGATTTGATTCTGAATTATAGTGGCTCTATAAAAATGTTCTTAAAGTAAATATGATAAAGTTTTGTTGTTATACTAAATGTGATAATTCTGTGAGACATCTATAGGTGAAATTTGCATTAAGAATAATGGAGTTTTCAATCTGCATTTAATGGATTGCTTCTTGACACTATCCCTTTATGGTTCATTTAGTGATGGGGATTTTCTTGTACATGTCCCAGAGAAATTGAGTTGATGGGCACAGGCTTGTGAGCGATTGCCTGTGGGGCTGATATTCCTGTTTGTCCCCTTTGGTCTCAGTATTGTATCAGCACTGTAGTGAGGCTGGATATTTTTTGTCTCCCAGGAGTCATTACCTTTTCTGGAGAGGATTATAAATTACTGGGAGTGGATTTATCAGAGCTGTCTGAGCTGGAGAGAGCCCTGGAGGAAGCAGGACTGGACAAGGAAATTCCCACCCTCTTCATAGCAGAGGTGGTGCTCACCTACATGGAAAACAGCAGGTCAGTTGAGTTATCTGCTGTTAACTAGGTGGTAAAATGAAAAGAACAAGCTTCTTTTTATGTACGCCACTCATGGCTGGGAGACCTGCTGTCTTGTAACTAAAGCTTCAGCAATTCTGTGGAAGTCCCAAACAGCTCCTTACATCATAATTGTGATGGGATAATTTGTGTCCGTGACATCCTAAAAGGGAGGAAAAATAAGAAGAAAAACCTTGAACAAGTGATTTTGAGGTTTTTGTTCTGCTCATCCCCTGAATTCTCTGCACAGATGGGAGAGGAGAGGTTCATAAGTTCCCGGCACAGGATTCTCTTTGGTATATTACCTGTGTCAGGATGCCTTAGTAGCATGCTTTATAGTGTTGCAGGAAGATAGATTTTGTCTGCCCCTCAGTGATTTAATTCCTTGTACACGATCTGCCTGACAGGTCAGATGCCTTGATTCAGTGGGCAGCAGAGCATTTCTCTCAGGCATGCTTTCTGCTGTATGAGCAGATGCACCCAGAGGACCCTTTTGGACGTGTCATGCAGCAGCATTTTAGCCAGCTGAACTCTACACTTCATTCTTTGTCAAAGCACCCTGATTGTGAGGCACAGCGGAGGCGCTTTTTGGAAAAGGTAAGTACCTGCAGCTCTAAGGAACACATGAAGTGTGTCTTATCTGGGAAAGATTGTAGCATTAAATAATTTTGGAAGTCATCAGATGTGTCAGTTATGGGTTGAAGAAGACAGGGACACTGCCTTCTGTAGTAGCATGACTAGTCATTTGAAGGTCTTTCCAACCAACTTGCAGTCTACTTTCTGGTATGGCATTAAGGCAAGATGGATTCCTCTGAGGCTTTTGATACAAAAAAATTTAAGTTCTTAGGAGCTTTACAGGTAAGAGATCTATTCTCACTAGACTCTAGGCTGCTGTTGTTCCAGCTAGAGAGTCTTAAAGGCCCATGCGGATGTTTAATTTAGGGTCTTCATTTTCTTGTGAGAAGTGAGTTTATCCTTCCAGAGCTAATAATTTTGAGGGATTTCTCTTTTAGGGTTGGACTGAGTGCAGTGTCATGGATATGAATACGTTTTTCACCTGTTGTACTCCAGAAGATGAGCAGCAAAGATTGCAGGCTCTGGAGCCTTTTGATGAATATGAGGTAACCCTTCTTTATTCTGAACACCAATGACCTGGTGTTGATATGATGAGGTGTCTGCAACTTCTTATGGTCATAGTTCTGTACAAGAGTTGCTGAAGCATAGGTGTTCATGGAGGCAGAAAGGATGTTGAATCAGGCAGTTCACGCAGAGCCCGCAGGAAGCTCCACTTGACGCTGGGTCAGGTAGCACTGGAAGCAGACTCTTGCTTGTTCCTTCCCCAGTGAGCGGTCTCTTAGGGAGACAGCCTTAGCATAGCAAACTAGCTGGTGGTATAAAAGGTGCTGTTGATGCTAAAAGTTTGCATGGGTTCAAGGGGCAATTATTTTAATGAAAGAGAAGTGTATTGAGGATTACTGAATAATATAAAAATAAACCTGTTGTGAGTTTCCTGACTGCAAATGGTTGGGAGCCTTCCTGGGGGAAGTAGTTGTACTTGTCCTGCTCTTCTGTGTTTCTGTAGGCTATTACTGTTTGTCATTGTTGGACTCAGGTTACTAGTTTCAGATGTTTTTTTGGTCTGATGTTGTGCAGCCATTTCTATATTAATGACTGAAATTTAACTATGACTCTATTCTTTGCCGTTTTTGTGTTAACTGCTAGCGAAGTCTGCAACTATTTCAAGTGTAGAAGAGAAGTCAAAGATACTGAGTAACTTCAAGATAAAGATCCTGTAGGGCACTTACTAGAAGTTTCCCTTTCAATTTTGTGATTCTCTGTTTATAATTCTCTCTAGAAATCGAACAGTATGAAAACCAAGTTAGCATGCTTGCATTTATTTTTCCAACATGGAGGATCTGCTCTACTACATTAATGCAAAATTGATCACTGAAAGATGCTGGCAGATTTGCAAAGTGGTGTAGAAATGCCTGCAAGAATTACTGTAGATCAAGACAATTGCTCATACAGTGAGAAAGAAAAGACATTTTATCATTTTTTTATAGAGGAGGTTTACACATACGCAAGTCCGAGCTGAAAAATGTGCACAGGAGTAAGATATGTGGTAACAGAGAGCTCTACAATTAGCCTGTGAGGTAAAGTAAGGTCCAGGTCTTACTATAAACAAGCTTTATCGAATTAGGTAAGAAATGTAAAATATACACTTAGTGCTGAGGACAATTAATTTTTAGAATAATTTGCCTAGGGGTAAATAGTGGATTCTTCAATTCTTCAGTATTTACATTAGTTTTTGGATATCACTTTTCAAAAGATGCTTTTTACTTTGGTAGGTGTTTGGGCAGTGATGCTAATATTGTGGTTTCTTGTGCCTTTTAAATTCATATTTATGCCTTCTAGTCACATAGTTGGCTGAATATATCCCACCCCATGGGAATGAACATACTAAATTCCCTGATGTCCGTAAAAGCCGGGGTGGACCCTAGTGTTGCTCCTGACTACCTGTGCAATCCTCTTGCTTGTGCTTCTGCCTCTGAATGATTCCAAGGCCAGACTGGAAATCGTATTTATGTATCATTGGCCAGCTGAGACCATATTGCACCTTTGAACATTTGCAATTTCTTTGGGATCACTTCTGTTCCGTGACCTTTAGGAAACCTTAATCCCTCTGGTATACAGCCCTCACTCTTTTCTGTGATCTGAACTGGGAAGCATAAAGGGAAGCTGATTCCAAAAAAAGAAAAAAGTTCCTCATGCAACATGTAATTATTCTATGGAACTCCTTGCTGCAGCAGCTTACAGATGATAGAAGTTTATGTTAGAGTTCAAAGAGCAACTGAATAGATTCATGGATGGGAAATCCATCAAGGATTGTTCTGTACAAAGACTCAGCTTCTTGCTTAGAAAATCCCTGAGCTGTACATTTTTGAAGATTGAGGTGAGGAAGGTATTTACACACTTGCTCTTTCTCAGATTCAGCTTTAGTCTCCTGATTTTGGCCACCATTGGAAACCTAGGCTAGGTTTTGATCACCCTGACCGTTCTGAGGTCCTTACTATTGCTTTAAGATTTTGAGGAGGATTGTTTGTTTTTGTTTTTTTTCTTTGGGCTTGCTACAGGAATGGCATCTCAAATGTTCCCATTACTTTGTCTTGACTGCGTCAAAGGGGGTGGAACCTTCCTGGACACCATTGTTATCCAATATGACAGGTACATACTGACTGGTTTTCATAGTATTCTTTTATCTCATGCAGGCTTCACTGAGAGATTTTAGGAGACAGTAAAACCCTGGAAGGAACAGATGGGATGCTGCCATCTGAGTAGCTTTCTCCATCCTTCTAACAATGGTTCTGCTGTCCATAGTGAGGCCAGGGCCACCTCCTGACTCTAATGGTTCTGATCAGTTTCATTCTTGTAGTTTATTGAACCTTCCAGTCTGAACAGCTCTTCTTTCTGTTTACATGTGGGGCCTTCCAGTGCATGGCTGCAATGCCAGTCTACCATGATCCTCCTCCTATTTTTGGTATCCCACAGACTCTCCCTTTTCAGTTTATTCCTGCTTGCCTCTATACATGGTCCTCTGAGCCATTCTATCCTTCCAGCTTCCAAAAGGTTGTTATGTTTACTTACTGCACTATCAAAGTATCATCCAGCAGAGCATTCAGGAGCATGTCATGAAGTTTGTGCTTTGTTTTGTTATCCCCTGTGGGTGGAATTGCACATGTAGTATTTCTGTTTTTAAAATGTTTTTAAATCCGTACGTTGCTTTTTTTTAGGTGGGAGAAAAGTGGTACAGTTAGGGAAAAGCCAAGAGCAAGACTGTGTTTCTGTGATTAAAAGCACTTGGCAGCAGTAGCAATCTAAGAAATACCTGCTTTTGGCTGTTTGCTTCCTTTTTGAGGGTGGAAAGCAGAAGGTTATTTTTAAGCTGTTTCACATCACTAGTCTTGTTCACAGTATAGCACCACAAGTAGATCTGTCTGTAACTGAAAGTCAAAATCCATGTTCTAGAGAGCAGGAAAAGCAGCTGGAAGAGGATAAGGCAGGATGACGTTCGTTAACCTAACAAGGCCATTGTGTTGTGTCTTGATTCGATCTGAAAATGTGTAGTGAAATTGAAGCTAAATGGATGTGGGTGTGGTTAAATATATTGTGTGATTGTCACTAGTCCTTATATTAAAACCTTAAAAGCTCCTAAATGCGTAGGCTCTATCCTTAAGTTAAAAAAAATCTGGCATTTGCTTAACTGACATGAGTACAGTGAAGACACTTGATTCATTAGAGACAGGAATAGGGTCTTTCTGCTGTTGACTATTGTATTGAAAACTGATAGCAGGGGGTTTGAAAGTCTGGTAAAGTATCCATTCTTAGATATTTTTTTACTGGGAATGGCAAAAGGTATGTCTCAAATACCAGTATGTGCCCCCAACTATCCTATCAAATAGATCTGGGTCCCTCTTCAAGAGAGTTGCAAGTACTAACTAAGCCTTCTAAACAGAGCACAGTAAGTATATTTTCTGAAACGAAAACCCCCATCAGTCTTTAAAAAAATAATCTGTAGAAAGACATATAAGTCCAAGAAGATGTAATTTTTTATTTCATCAAACAATAGAAAGTCTTGTACTAAGCAGCATTCAGTAGACACAATTTTTCTGGGTATGGCGTACAAAAAAATAGACTGAGAGCTGCTTTTCCCGCACCTCATCATCTCTTACAACACAAGAGTAAGGCACTTGCTTAAAACAAAGAAGACACAAATTTGAAAGTCATTAAAACAATTTGTACAATTTTTGCTAGAGTCCTGTGTTTAAAGCTTGTTTCACACTAAGGGATGTAGTATTTAGAGAGAAGGTATCTAGATAACTGAAAATATTCTCTTATAGTAGGGCTGTTGGAATTAACAGAGATTATTCCTCATGCTTTAGAATTGTATTTCAGTGCTTTTTTGAAGGTAGGATCCAAATCTATCAAGAAACTTTGACATCCAGCTTCCGGGTCTTTGTCCTTTGCTATTCAACTAGCCAAATATTGTCTTCATCAGAAAGGTACTCCCTTTGAAGGTATTGCAGTGATTCCTCTCTTGCTACAGCAGTTTAGGATACTGCAGTCTCTTAATCTTACTTCCACCCCATTAAAGCAATCTCAGAACTGTGTCAGGAGTTGAGGGAGCAGTAAACAGAAGTAAAGCTGGCACAGTGGTAGTTCCAACCATTACAGCTTTATTTCTAGGGCATGTCAGGTTGTCTGTGTCCTCTGTCAAATTGCTTCACAATTTTTTTTTCTTGAAAAGCTGTACAGACTTGCTCAATCTCTCATTTAAAACGTAGTCCTTGATTCTTGTTTGTGCATAAGTTCTTTGATTCTCTTTGGCTTGCAGTTCCTCATCATGAGGGTCCTGTCAGGATGGCTGGGAGTATCACTGCAGCAGTGTGTGCAATGCACTCTGAAGTTTCTGGCCTGAGACGTTACGGTCACCACTCTGTTCTTATAAAACCCAATGTGGTTCTCACCACTGGAGGCTTTGGGGAGGAGGATGGACAGCACTGCCGTATGAGAAATTTTCATGTGCTAATTAAGCATGCAGGCTACTGGAAAGCTGGCTGCGTGAAAAAGAAAAACCCTGATAAAAAATGGGGTGAGTTCCCATACTGATGGCAAGTATGTGGAAGTAATTTTTGTGCTAACAATGAAATAACGTCTAGTGGAAAAGTGATGTCACAGCATGGTTATGCTGGCAAAGACATCTGAAGGTTCTGAATGCTAAGTGCCAGGTCCTGCACTTGGGTCATAACAACTCTGTGCAACACCACAGGCTTGCGGAAGAGTGGGTGGGAAGCTGCCCAGCACAGGAGGAGTGCTGGTCGACAGCTGGCTGGATGTGAGCCCCCAGTGTGCCCAGGTGGCCAAGTCAGCCAGCAGCATCCTGGCTCGTGTCAGCAGCAGCATGGCCAGCAGAGCCAGGGCAGTGCCTGTCCCCCTGTACTCGGCACTGGTGCGGCTGCACCTCGAGCCCTGGGGTCAGTTTTGGGCCCCTCACGGCCAGACAGACAGACATTGAGGTGCTGGAGCGTGTCCAGAGCCAGGCAGGGGGCTGGGGAAGGGTCTAGAGTACACGGCTTGTAAGGACTGGCTGAAGGAACTGGGGCTGTTTAGCCTGGAGAAGAGGAGGCTGAGGAGAGGCCTTGTCACTCCCTACGACTACCAGACAGGAGGCTGTAGGCAGGTGGGGGTTGGTCTCTTTTCCCAGGTAACAAGTGGTAGAATGAAAGGAAAGGGCCTCAGGTTGCACCGGGGAAGGTTTAGGTTGGATGTTAGGAAACATTCCCTGAAAGAGTTGTCAAGCACTGGAACAGGCTACCCAGGGAAGTGGCTGAGTCACCGTCCCTGGAGGTATTTAGAAAGCATGTAGACATGGTGCTTAGGGATATGGTTTAGTGATGCAGTTGGACTTGATATTAACGGTCATTTCCAACCTAAATGAATCAATGATCCTATACATTTCATGGGAGAAAGACCAGTGTGACCTGTGATGTTCTGTATCTCCACAGATGAGCGGTTGTACCATACTGTGTCGTGTCTCTCAAACAGCCTGGCCCTGGTAGTAGGAGGACGAACATCCCCAGCGAGTGCAGGCTTGGGAATGTTGTGGCTAAATTTCCCTGAAACCTATAATGCCTCTGACCTAGGTGATATTACAGTGGACCTTTTAAGTGTGCAGCCTGCTGCTGAACCAGCTGCTTTGCGTTGGAGACACAGTACAACTGAAGTAATGTTCAAAGGTAAAAAGCCTGGAAAGAGTGGAAATGGCTGAAGGTATGCAGAGGTATAGAAATTCCAGAATACATGGGGTAGTCCTGGCCAGAGAGTGAGGTCTAAAAGGCAAATTGTCATGATATAACCTTACTTTTTATGTAGTACAGGCTATGCAGTTAATGTTGGTGCATTGTATTCGTTTGAAACAATAGCTTTTTGCTGAACATTTCCGAAAGCATATGATCTTGATAGATTCATCACCACTTTAGAGAATCCAGTTACGTTTTGTAAAGGTTTTGTTCCCGTGGTGATTTTTTTCCCCTGGGCTTAAAAGAGTCAAGGCTTAAACTTCGTGTGAAAGTATTCTTATCATATCCACCCTGTTCTTGTTGTGCCTTTTTGTTTGTCAAGCCCAGAAGTATATCTGAGAGGCTTTGCTAAATCTGACAAAAGGGACAGACTGAGTAGTCTCAGCTGAGTTTCATGAACCGAGAAACTGAACTGCTTGATCCAATGATTTGGCAGGATTTCCATTATCTATGCCATTAATACATGGTCAATTCATTACAGAACCTATATGACAGATACCTTGTGATAATGACATTTATTATAGATGAGCTGCAATCTTGTTAGTTTTCCAGATGCAAGGCAGGAATCAAAAAATAGAAATGACTGTATAGTGCTGAAAAAAAGTTCATTAATGCATTTTTTAAAAGTGCTACGATACACACTTGCAACTGCAGTTTGATTGGCTCTGCTCTCACAAACATACCTACCACAAATGAAAAGACTCATTTCCAGCTGTTCCTGTTTAAGATGCAGGATGTGACCAGACAGGCCTACTGACCAGCAACCTGCTTACATGTCACTAGCCCTTTTTATCCTTTTATCCCTCTGTTTTCCTGTGTTCGTACCTCCACAAATCATTGATATCCATCCCTTTTCCTGCCTCTGATTTCTCTCTTGAGTACCCGGTAAGTCTTATGCAAACCCCAAAAACTCTTTCCCTGCATCATATAACATGTCCCATACCCCTGTAGGCAGTACCCACCTCCAGAGAGTTGCTCCTGTTTGCTCATTTTGATGAGTTTCACAGCTGGTAATGGGGCTGACAGTTCCCTTTGGACAGCTCTGGGAGGAGCTGGGACATATCGTCTGATTCTATAAGCATGTGAATTGGGGTTCTCTTGCCTGCACACCTGCTACTGCCTCTCTGTGCCTCCTCTTGTGTGTGAGAAAATGAGCCTTTTATGGCTTGATTGCTCTCCTGGAAGCAGCTGAGGCAGGATATTATTTGGGTTCTGCCACCTTGTTTTGCCTCTGTGCTCCTCTGACTGTGCAGGTGAGCTTTTTAGCATGTAACCTAGCACTGCAAGTGAGTGAGGCTTTGTATAAACAGATGCTTATAAGAAAAGCAAGGCAAATGTTAAGAATTCTTAGTGTTAAAATAATTGCTAGTAAAGGAACAAAAACCAGAATGGAGAATACTGTTCTGCCGTTATGTAAATCATAGAATTGCAGAATGGTTTGGGTTGGAAAGGGACCATAAAGACCATCCAGTTCCAACCCCCCCTGCCATGGCCAGGGACACCTTCCACTAGACCAGGTTGCTCAAATCCCCATCCAGCCAGGCCTTGAACAGTGCCAGGGATGGAGCAACCACAGCTTCTCGGGGCAACCTGCCCCAGTGTCTCGCCACCCTTATAGTAAAGAATTCCTTACTTACTCCAATGTAAATCTACCCTCTTTTAGTTTAAAACCATTACCCTTTGTCCTGTCACTACAGGCCGTGGTAAAAGTCTCTCCCACTCTTTCTTATAAGCCCCCTTTGAATACTGAAAGGCTGCAATAAGGTGTCATGGGAAAGCCTTCTTTTCTTCAGGCTAAATGACCTCAACTCTCAGCCTTTCTTCACAGGAGAGATGCTCCAGCCCTCTAAAAATTTTTGTGGCCTCCTCTGGACTCACTCTAAGATGTCCATGTCTGTCTTGTGCTGGAGACCCCAGAACTGGATGCAGTGCTCCAGGTGGGGTCTTACCTCCCTGGACCTGCTGGCCACACTTTTTTTTTGTGCAGCCCATGGTACAATTGGCTTTCTGGGCTAAAGGTGCACATGGCTGGCTCTTATTTAATTTTTAATCAAACGGTATCCCCAAGCCTTCCTTTGCAGGACTGCTCTCAATCTATGTATCCCACAGCCTGTATTGATACTGGCAGTTACCCTGGGCCATGTGCAGGACTTTCTCATGGCCCTGTTAAGCTTCATGAGATCCATATTGTCCTACTTCTTAAGCCTGCCAGTAGAAAAGAAATTAAAAGAGGCTTTGAGATTTCTTCTTGACACTTGAAATATGATAATTTCCTCTTTTGTATGCTACATTACCCAGTGGTAAGTAGAATTGAAACCTAGGGACATAATCTGTTCTGGAAGACTGGGTCTTGAGATCATTTATGGCTAAAGTTATTCATGCTTGATCACACCAGAAAGAAGTTTCAGAACTTCCTCTCTGAAGGATAATATTTTAATTTTGGAGCATTATGGAGCAGGATCCCTAGCTCTTTATCCAGGAGAAGTGCCTCAGAAGAAATGTTACTCTTCTAGTAGCAACTGGCAAATATTTAGTAGTTCTGAATAGGTCTAGAATCAAGCCCTGCAATGGCATGCTGAAGGTTTGTTTAGTAAAATATATTGACTGTACGGGGCAAAAACTTCAGCGCTTATTAGCAAGTCAGTGGTGTGTCCTAGTGGAATTCAGGGAGCGAAAGCTGTCCTTTCTTCAACTGTTCCATTCTCCACTAGCTGGCAGGGAGCTATTGAAGGGGAACACCAGGGGAATTGTTAAGCAGTCATTAGTCTAGTCTGGAGCATACTTTGAATTTGTGGAGCAGTGTTAATTAACACTGTAATGTAATCTAGAGTTCAGCCTTCCAGTCAAAATTTTATATCAAAGAAGCAACTGCTCAATGGGTAAATAAAATTTTATAAATGATACATCGGTTTTTGTTTTTGTCGGACTGTATTGCATCATTTTATTTTTGCCCTGATTTTGCTTTGTAGCTGAAGTGACCAACAATTGTGTTATTTACCCAGTCCATTACGAAGAAGTAAGCTGACAGTACATAGTGCAGTTAACACACATCCTTGACAGCTACCAAGAGTACTTTTGCACACTTTGTACTTCCTTTGTGAGGCTTCTCCAGATTAACTCCTACACACTTAAGTTACCATTATCTCCCTTTTGCAGGAACAAATACACGTTCTTGTTGCCTTATGAGGATTTATCTGTTTTCTTGGGATAAACAGATGTCATTGTGTTGCTATGATTTATGTATTTAGGGTTTTCTAGTTTTATTAGTTCTACAGGTGTAATCTTCCCATTGCCTAGTTTTCATTCCTTATGTCCATTAGGTATATTAAAAAACATGCTTTCTCCTTTTGGTTTTGAGACTATAGTGTATGATTTCCATTCAGACTTTACATATTCAGAAACTACATAATATAAGTGGGTGATGGGGGTCTTCTTAATGACCACAAACATGAAAAATGTTAATAAAAATATTTAGTCTTCCATGTGTCTTATAAAAGATCTAGATAGAAGAGTAATTCCTGTATCTTTGAAACAATTTCTTGCATTTATTGCTAAAGTCTGGAAATGTTTGTCGGATTGCGATGTCTTAATATAAATAGTATGTAAAACTACTGCCTGACTGCATTAATTTCTGTCTTTGGTCAGCTTTCCTTCTACACAAACGTAAATTTTTGCTTTTGTGACATACCAAATTCTAACTTCTCTTTTCACCTCCTTGTCTTTTTCCATAGGTGAGAAGTATCTGTTTCTGTATGGTGGCCGCTCTGCTATGGAGCCTGTGCTAGGTGATTGGTATTTCCTGCACACTCAAGAACTTTCCTGCACTGTGGTAAGAACTTAGGGAGGCCCTGGGGAGTAGAAGTTGCCTTCGCATCATAGGTGCATGCTGCTGTATTGGAAGCCCAACTAAATCACAGTGGTATTACCATACTCAAGTGGGTGGCACTGGCAGTACTGTCACACTCCACAGTGATTAGAGTTAGAGCTAATGTGTAAGCACCTTGCTCTTTAACAGAATACAGTCTTCACAGAATAGCTGAGATTTGAAGGGACATCTAGAGATCACCTAGTCCCTCCCCCTTGCTTAAAGCAGGTCTAACTAGAACAGGTTGCTCAGGATATTGTCCAGTTGGGTTCTGATTATCTTGGAAGATGGAAACTCCACAACCTCTTTGGGCAACCTATTCCAGTGCTTGACCACCTTCATAATAAAATGTGAGGAGTTTTTATCTTTAAGTGAATATTTTTGTATTTCAGTTTGTGCCCGTTGCCCTGTTGCTGGATACTACTGGGAACATTCTGTCTCTCTCTTCTTTCATTTCTCCCACTGGGCATTTATGCATGTTGATGAGATTTCCCCATGAGCATTCTCAGTCACCAAGGCAAGCGGCTCCAGTGCCGACACAGTCTGTTGTGGATGCTGTAGTGTGTGGTGCAGGGGAGGTTCCTGAACTGGGAAAACCTCAGGGGAGTGCAGAGATGGGGGCCAGGAGCAACTGCGGCCAAGCCCCCCACACCTCTAAAAGAAACCCCTGGGGAGCACTAGGACCAGGGCAGGCAGACAGGGCCTGGTGTGTCAGCCAGGGCGTGTCATGGCGGTTTGCATGGCAGGGTGCTGTAACTTGGCTGGCTCGAACAGGGAGCCGTGGTACCTGTCTGGTAGAAGGCTATGTCTGCAGCTGACACGGCTTCCCAGGCAGAGCTTCCATGGGAACATGCTGCTACCCAGCCGTCAGGCTGCAGGGTGTGCCCCACTGTGGTACCAGTCTACTGGAATCCTACCTTCCCTGGGACAAACCTGTCAGGCAGACAAGACACGTGATATGGAGGATTCCCTGTCCCCTCTGCCCAGCAGATTTAAGGGACAGAGGAGAACAAGTCTCTTAAACCAGTGGTGGGCTCTGGGACCTCCAGAGCCTACTGTTGGAAGACCATGACTGGAAGAATGATGAACTCCCAGCTGACTCTGAATTTGTTCCAAGACTTGCTGCCTCAGCTGAATGCGCGTACATCTATGAGGCCAATGGGATTCATACGAGGGTACTGAAAGAGCTGGGTAAAGATATCACAGGACCTCTTTCCATTATTTTTCAACAGTCTTCAGTCTAGAGAGGTCCCAGTCGACTGGAAGCTGGTGAATGTCCCAATTTTCAAGAAGGATAAGAAGGAAGACCCTAGTAATTACAGGCTTGACAGTCTCACTTCATTGTCTAGTAAAATTATGGAGAAGGTTTTTCTGGGAGTTATTGAAAAACATGAGAGACAGTGCAGTCATTGGTCATAGCCAGCATGGGCTCCCGAAGGGGAAAGCCCTGTTCAGGTAACATAATTTCCTTTTATGACAAGGTCACCCTTCTTGTTGATAAAGGGAAACCAGTAGGTGTGGGGTTTTTGGATTGTGGCAAGGCTTTTGATACTGTCTCTTGCAGTATCCTGGACAAAATGTCCAGCATACAGTTAGACAAGCCCATAATATGATGGGTGAACAACTGCCTGACAGGTCAGGCTGAAGGAGTTAGTAAATGGAGTTACGTCAGGCTGGCAGCCACTCACCAGTGGGGTTCCACTGGGCTCAAGTATAGGGCCAGTGCTCTTTAATGTTTTTATAAATGATCTGGATGCAAGAGTTGAATGTACATGAAGTAAGTTTGCTGATGATACCAAATTAGGAGGAGCTGTGGATTCCCTCAGGGACAGAGAGGCCTTACAGAGAGATCTGGATAGACTAGAGAGCTGGGCAATTGCTAGCCATATGAAATTTAACAAGAGTGAGTGCCAGATTCTGTACATAGGATGGAGTAATTCTGGTTATACATACAGACTGGGGGATGAGAGGCTGGAGGGCAGTCCCACCAAAAGAGATCTGGGGACTGGGTTGATTGAACGTGAGTCAGTGGTGTACCCTGACAGCTAAAAGGGCCAACTGTGTCAAGCACAGCATAGCTAGCTGGTCAGGAGGTGATTGTCCCACTCTACCCTGCACTGGTGCAGCCCCACCTTGAGTTCTGTGGGCAGTTTTGGGTGCCTTTATTTAAGAAGGACAAATTAGAGTGTGTCCAGAGGAGAGTGACCAAGATGGTGAAAGGTCTCGAGGGCAAGATTTATGAGGGGTGGCTGAGGTCACTCGGCCTGTTCTGCATCAAGAAGAGAAGACTGAGGAGTGCCCTTATTGCAGTCTTACAGCTTCCTCAGGGTAGGCAGTGGAGCAGAGAGGTGTTGACCAGTGACAGGACATGAGGAAACAGAATGAAGTTGCATCAGGGGAAGTTCAGACTGGACATCAGGAAAAGGCTCTTCACTGAGAGTGGCCAGTCACTGAAGCAGGCTTCCCAGGGAAGTAGTCACAGCACCAAGCCTGTCAGAGGTAAAGGAACATCTGGACAATGCTCTTAGTCATATGGTTTAGTTTTAGATACTCCTGTGAGGAGCAGGGAGTTGGCCTCAATGATTCTTATGGGTCCTTTCCAACTTGAGATACTCTCTGATTCTGTGGTTCTATGATTCTTTCCTTGAAGGCAACCAACATGGTGAAAGGCATGGAGTGCAAGACGTGGAGATGCATGCTCACATACATGCAAGGTTCAGGGAAAATACAAACACACAAGTCTGCCCTCCAGCAGCTGGCATCCAGACACATGAGTGCCGTAATCCGTGGTCTTATTCTAGCTGCTGATGCTGAGCTTCTCACTTGATTCAGTTGCCCCAGTCACCCAAGCAGTTGCCTCTGGGACATGCACAGGTCCTGTGACCTGTGATGGTCTTGTCTTCCACTCATGCCACAGGCCCAGGAGTGCTTGCATTCCCAGTTTGACTCGTTTGTCCCAAATTCACTCACACTGGCCCCTCCAGTAGCTGGCACTCTGGAGGCAAAGTCTTTGAGAGGCATGAAGATGCTCTCAGGATCTGTGGCCCCTCCAACTCCTGATGCTGAGGCTCTTGCTTGCTCTAGTTACTGGCACAAAAGGCCCAGGAGTGTTTTCCCCTGCTGCTCTGACTCCCGTTTTCTGGTTCCATATTCATTAATGCTTGTCTTTGCAGTTGCAGGCACCTAGTCCATGCATCATTTGCCTGGGGTAGTGTGATATTACACAGAAAGGTAGTTAAGAAAGGCTTTAATCAGTAAGATAGATTGATCAGGTGCAGAGCTCAGTCAGACAAGTGTACTGACCGGTGACTGTTTACATGCGACTGACCCCTTCTGTGCCCTTTTGTGTTTGTTTCCCCTCTGTTCCCCAACGATCCCCTTCTAAACGTTTCTTAGTAAGTTTTGTTTAGTCCCACAGGGCCCTTTCTTGAGTCTTCTGAATCCTCTTGTTCCTCACTTCCACCTTCTTATCGGTTTCAAAGTTCAGGTTGACCCTCCTCAAGCTGTGCCTGGAGTTTCTTAATGGCCCATGAATTAGTGATGGGAGACTTTTGATCTTTGGTATTGTCTCTGTTGTCCCTTGTCTGTCAGGTTTGTGTCTCTGGTTTTGTTTTATCAATTCCCCCTTTACTTATTCCATTTTTGATTGAAAGTGACTGTGATCCAGTAAACTTAATGAAACAGGTGCTCACCCTCCACATATGCTTTGAACTTCTACAGTGTAGAAGCCAAATCAACTGTATCTCAGGTCCTCAAAAATACAGAAACTGATAGTAACAGATTATAAATATCTGGAAGATAATTGGGAGATAAGTGACCACCAAGAAGAGTTCAAGAAGTGATTTGTTTAACATTATTTGCATTTCTGTGGCATGGCAGTAGATTTTTTTTCTGAAGAATGCATATGTATCAAGACTTTAGTAGGACTTCACCTTGTGTGACACATTCATAACATACTAAGAAAACATGGTTTAAAGATGAGTATTGCAGGGCAGTGCAAAATTATTTGGAGGTCAGACTTTGAGAAAATTTAGAAATGACACTCCATGGAAATAGTGGTGTGTCCCACAGGATCAGTCCTGGGGTCCAATTATTAATGACAAAAATGATGAAGTGAAGAGTATTTGTATTTTATAGGTAGTTAACATCAGGCAGAGTAGTCTCAATAGTACCTTAGCGGACAAGATGAAAACTCAAAATTACTTTGACATGGAGGAAGTACTTCTGGAAAAACAAATTGCAGGTTATTAAAGATAGACTAAGTTTTAAAAATACTGCATAGCAGAACTATGTGTAATTACAGGGGATCACAGGCTAAATAAGAGTAAGCAGGGTCATGCTGTTGTGGAGGGCCTAAACAGTGTGTTCAGGTATGTAACCAGTAATGTTATCTCTAAGACACATGAATCGGTCCTTCTGTTCTCTTCAGTGCTCTTAATCTCAGCAGGACCCTTGTAGAATACTCGGAGCTGATTCCAGAGAAAAAGGGATGGACGGGGTATATACTATATACAGCTCTATAGAGGTATGCAAGAGAATGACCAGACCACATACCCTTACAGCGGAAGATTTTGAAGGACTTGTGGCTATTGAGCCTGGAGAAGTTTCAAGATAGAAAGAAGTGTTCAAATATGTAAAATAAAACTACAGAGAGGACAAATTGTTCTCCATTTTTACCTTGAACAGTACAGGAAATCTAGAAAGGGCAACTTCAACAGGACACTGAGAGAAGCTGTTAATTATGAAGATTGTAAAGTGCTGCAGTAGACTGCCTAAAGAGATGAAAAGTCGCTGCAACTTTCAGGAATTTTAATAACCATCTCTCCAGAGGATAATAGCTATAGTTCCATCCATTTGCTTTAGGAGAAAGGAATGGACCAGATGGCCTCCAAAATTTTCTTCACAGCTTTTTTGATATGATATTCTTCAAATCCCTCATCTTACATTTTTTCATTTAGTGCAAGCACTAAAGGTTTGCTTTCTGCACATTAGTACTGCAGTTCAGCATTTGACCTTGCTCTGTGGCTTGAGCACTTTGCTGGTCACTGCATTAGTCCCTGTGTTTGTAAACTTGTGGTTCTCAGGTGCATGTCTTGAACAGAAAGCAGCATGTAAGAATGCACATAAAGTTGCCTCTAATAAATGTGCAGAAATAAAACCCTCTCAAGACTGAATGGTACTAAATACACTGAGGGCCAGAGACATATCGGAGATAGTCTAAATGGAAACACTTCTACTCAGCAGTCCCTAGGGGAATGTGTGTTGGTTGGGTTTTTTGAATTGTTCCCTATCGTGGTTACCCTGTTCCCCTCCAGCAACTGTTCCTATCCTATGGCAGGAAGGACTGTTACATCCCACAGGACATGCAACAGCAAGAGATTTAAGAGCCTTGACATGAAGGAGACGTTTAGCTTGCCCAACTTGACCCTTGGACTTACGTTTTCCTAGATTCCTGTTGAGGGTCCAGTACCAGAAAGCCGTCACTCTCACAGTGCCTGCAGCTGGAAGGGAGGAGTGCTAATTGCAGGAGGTCTGGGAGCAGCTGAGCAGCCCTTAGGTTCAGTTTTCTTTCTGAGGGAGCTTGAACATGGCTTTCAGTGGCAGACAGTAGAGACACACCCTTCTCTCATCCCAAGGTAAGTAGAAGGCATTCAGCAGTGAATCTTCAGCCTGTATCTACCTACCTCTCTGACTAATGGAGTTTCTCATTTTGAACTCACAGGTATTCACATACTGCACATGTGCATGATGGAAAACTTCTGCTTGTTGGTGGAGTGTGGTTTCACTCATCCTCTGTGCCAGGCATCACTGTTCTTGACTTAATGACTGGTCTCTGCTTGGACTATACGATTAATGTGGTAAGCACTGAAATTTTTCTTTCAGGGTAAACAGTGTAGTGTGAAGGAATGTTAACTGTAGGGGTATTCCCTGAAACAGAGTAGGGAATGCAAAACAGGCAAATCTGTGAGTGGAATAAACATTCCTTGTTTGAGGTGGAATCTAATTTTGAAGTGCTCTTACCAACCCAGAGTACAGAGCAGTGTTAAGAGAGGGAGAGTCTGAGTGTGCAGAAGACTGGAGGGCACAGAGCTGCTCTGTTCCAAACAGGGGGAGCAGAACTGAGATAGGCACAAGCCCAGTAATTTCAGGGTGCCTATGGAAGAAGAGAACAGATCAAACCAGAGCCTAAGTTAGTCTTCATGGAGGTCTGTGGTATAATTTCATTAAAAACTTCATGGTGGAAATGGCTATGTGCTATAGCTGCTTCCTGAAGTATAAGAAGAAAATTGCATGGATATAGTGGAAAGTGCACTTAAACACAAGAAAACCTCTTACTGTAAAGGTGATTGAACTCTGAACAGATTCAGAGAGGCTGTCGTTCCCCGTCATCGTTGAAGATACTCAAAACCTGACTGGGCAAGGTACTAAGCAACCTGCTGTAGTTGAGCCTGCTTTGAACAGGGGTGGTTGGAATAGGTGATACCCAGATGTCCCTTCCAACCTCATCTATTCTGTGATTTTGTTCTGTGATTCAGTGAAGAACAATCATACAGGTGATGTCACATACCAGGATTTTGGCATACTCTGAGCAAAACTTAGTCTAAATCTGTGAGTAGCCCTCACCTGTGATAATGCCCCCTGGAGTACAATGAAAACATGGACCTGTTGGAGTGGGCCCAGAGGAGCGCCGCAAAAATCATCAGAGGCTTGGAGCACCTCTCCAGTGATGACAGGCTGAGAGAGAGTTGGGGTTGTTCAGCCTGGAGAAGAGAAGGCCCCAGGGAGGCTTTATTGTGGTCTTTCAGTACTTAAAGGGGGCTTATAAGAAAGATGGGGATGGACTTTTTGATAGGGTCTGTAGCAGCAGGACAAGGGGGAATGGTTTGAAACTAAAGGAGAGTAGCTTCAGACTAGATACAAGGAGGAATTTTTTTACAATGAGGGTGGTGAAACACTGGCACAGGTTGCCCAGAGAGAGGTGGTCAATGCCCCATCCCTGGAAACATTTGAGGTCAGGCTAGGCAGGGCTCTGAGCAACCTGATGTAGTTGAAGATGTCCCTGCTCATTGCAGGGACACTGGACTAGATGACCTTTAAATGTCCCTTCCAATGCAAACCATTCTATGAGAAAACTTCTGTTGCTTGACAAGTTTTTATTTATCTTTTACTTAAAGAAACACATTTCTTTTAGGTATCTGTACATATGGTTCCTGTCCTTGGTGAAACTAGAATTTGTGACAGGTCTGTTTTTTATAATAGGCAGCATGTGTGCATCTGGCTGACCTTGCAGCATTTTCCTGAGGGCATAAAGCATGAAGTATGCTTGAATGTAATTGAGTTTTTTCTTACTCTGTAGTAGAAGTTATAAGTGGCCTAATATCCTTTAGATAATATAGGCTATCCTTGTTGGATAGTGCTGAGAATGGATACTGTGATAATAAAGTTGCATCTGAAAGAACAGAACTTCTTTGTTGACATTGAGTAAGTGGATGCAGGTGAATTGGTAGCTGCCTTTGCTTATGAGCTGTTTGCTTGGACTTAGGTGAAACTCTGTAGGCTTTTGGAACTACCAGTACTGTGCTAAAATACTGATAGTACTGTACAGTATATGTGATTGGTCCCAAGTTTTGAAAGACTGGGATTGTCAGTGATTTTCTGTGCAGTACTGGATACAGCATTGATACATGCATTAGAAGGTGACAGCACCAAAACCATTGGCTGGCAGCTTTCTCTGTGCTTGAAAAAGCCATGGAACAGTCACCATGGGCAGATACATATCTCTTAATCGTTAACCTTTCTTCAAGAATATAGATGAAGGTGCTGTCATGAAAATTGCCTTCTGTCTGGAATTTTACAAGGGAAGCCTCTACAACATGTCCTCTTCAGGTTGCAGTGGCCCCTACAATATCTGAATTGCCAACACAGCAACTTTGTTACTGCTGCAGTCTGATACCTGCAACAAGTGTGTCTCCAAGGTTCGCTTTCCTGAGCTTTTGAATATTGGAAGTCATCATGAAAGAGCTTTTCTTCAGGTTGTCAGATATACAGGTTCTAAATCAGATGTTTCTTGGACCTCAGATGTGTAACTGTGTACTTTAGGCTGTCTCCTTTGTGGTGAAGGGGGCACAACTGTTCATTGCTTCCTCTGATATAAGAACTAGGAGACATTAGAAGAAGCTGGCAGGCAATACACTTCAAAAGAGTGCTTCGTGTGAAACATAGGTAAGCTCTAACTCCTTGCCATAGGACATGGATGCCAAAGTTTACATAGATTCAAAAGTGACAGGCTGTGTTCTTGGAAGAAAAAAAAATAAGGTTCAGGAAGTACATTCCCTCATTAAAAATCACTGAACTGCAAGTTACTGGGTGAGTAGAGTATACTACAAGAGTGTATCATGTTTTCCTTGTTCCTCTGTTCTCTAGCTATCTATTTCTACTCACATTTGTGGGTGGTATAGTGGACTAAATGGTCCTAGGTGGGACCCAGTGTGGCTGTTCTTAACTTTCTAATGAAGGTACCATATGAAGTATCTCTGCAGCATTATGAGGTACCCACATGTTGAAGTCCTGTACATTCAAAATCTCCTTTGCTTTCTTAGGAGCAGCTGGAGTGGCCATTAATGCTACATAATCATAGTAGTGTCTTTCTGCCAGATGAGAAGGAGTTGTTGATTATTGGTGGTGGTGGGAACTGCTTCTCCTTTGGGACACACCTGAACCCAGAGCCTGTGTCTTTAAGCCTCAGCAACATCCTGATCAGCCACTGACTGGGACCAAACAGGACTGAAACAATGCTGCTGCACTGTGGTGAGACAGCTATTCACCCGTAGGTCCAAGAGCAACAAAATATTTCTGCAAAGATTTTCTATCCAGAATGCATTGGGGGGGGGGGGGGGGGGGGGGGGGGCAGATATTAAGAGGGACAGTTACAAGTGGTTGCGTATCTTACCAGTCTTTTTTTTTTTACTGCTCTTTGTGTTGCTGTAAATAAAAGTATCTTCAAAAGTAGCTCTGTGGTGGTAGTGGTAGTCCTTAGAGGAGAAGTGAGGAACAGTGCTGTGTTCAAAAGGGACATGACTTTGCACAATCATTGGAAATGCTCAGTCAAGCAATTAAATAAGTGAAAGGAAGTGTATCTTGGGTCATAGTTGTGGTTTAACCCCAGCTGGCAACCCAGCCCCACGCAGCCGCTTGCTCTCTCCCCCTGACCCAGAGGGATGGGGAGGAGGATCAGAAAGGAATGTAAAACTCAAGGGTTGAGATAAGAACAATTTAATAGGTAAAGCAAAAGCCGCGCACACAAGCAAAGCAAAGCAAGGAATTCGTTCGCCGCTTCCCATGGGCAGGCAGGGGCTCAGCCATCCCCAGGGCAGCAGGGCTCCGTCACGCCTAACGAGTACTCGGGAAGACAAACGCCATAATGCCAAATGCCCTGTCCCCCCACCTTCTTCTTCCCCCAGTTTATATACTCAGCATGATGTCATATGGTATGGAACATCCCTTTGGCTAGTTTGGGTCACCTGTCCTGGCTGTGCCCCCTCCCATCCCCTCCAGCTCTCTCACTGAGAAACTGAAAAGTCCATGGCTTAGTATAAACATTGTCACTTCCTGGCATTACAAAGGCAGGGACCTGTGTCTCTTTGTCCCTTCCGAGGTGTGTCCTCCCGAAAAGCTTGCAATGTTATAAGCCTGTAACTTCAATAGCTGAGACAGCAGAAGGGAAAAGATGTGCTCCTTGCCTTTCTTCTGCTTGGTTTTTGAACAAGGGAAGGGAGCAGGACTGTTGCCCTGCAGCTTGTCACTCCAGTAAGACACTCCTTAATTCTCAGAAGCCCAGCAGAAGGGCTTAATGGATGGCTTTGGAAAAGCACCAAAGGAGCAGACGGCAGGCTGCCTTACCCTTCCTGTGCAGTAGTCTGCCGGCCCCAGTTTTACAGTCTTGTCTCCTCCAAGGTTAGTTCAGATTCCCTGGAAGCTCTGGTTTTGTAAGCATCCAATTCTATCTTTGGGAATGCAGCAGGGCCTGGAGTCAGTAAGAGTCAGGATAGTTGCTGGGCAAAAATGGCAGGGATCTGTTCTTCCCAGTTTGCCCTGTGGGCTGCAGCAGTTCAGCTAGCTGGACAAAGCAGCAGTGTGAGAAGAACTGAGCCCTTTAAGTGATGATGCATTCTGTTCCCCTCCAATGGGGAAGATCTCCACGTTTCATTTCAGTAGTTCAGCCCTGCAGCAGCTGTAATCTCCCAGAGGAGATACCATGGGGCTGTTCCCATCGGTTTTTGCCAGCTCTTCACTCGGTTACACTGACGAGGGGCAGTCCCTGAGAGTGATGGGAGCTCAAATGTACAGCAGCAGAGCACCAAGGACTTGTGATTGTCACTGGGTCTTCCCAAAGGCTTGCAATTAAAGAGTTTAATTTAGGCAGGTTTTTTTAGTTTTAATCTAGGCAGTTTCTCGATGGGTAGTTTTTCCATAACACGTGGGATCTCCAGGTTTAACCCTGGTGCCGGAAAGCCCCAACAACTACACATATGCCGAATAAAGGTTTGCAGCTCTGGGGCTCACCAGGTGTCTATTGGGTGCCACAGTAACGATTTGCAACTAATTTTTCATGAACAATTCCTTAGGGGAGTATTCTCATGGGGTAGGGGATTTATTACCCACGTTTCAACTTTATTATCTGGATTGTTTAAGGACCACGTTTGTTTAACGTTTAAGGGACCACGCTATGAAAGTGCTTGATTATGAAAGAGCGATTATGGTGGACGTACCTTTTTTGTTAAGAATTTGGATATGCCAACTGGGGCATAACGGGACGTTATATTCATGGTGTATGGGTTCACCATGGGGTCTCGATACATACTGGATCCCCCCTTTCCAAGGGGTCTGGGTCCCCTGCTCAATAGGCAGCTTGTAGAGTTAGCGACCTCTTGGGTCATCAGCAGTTAGGAAAACCCTTGGAACCCAGTAACCCTGGGCCTCGTCTTCCAACAGCAGGACTTGATAGCCTCCTGTCAGTGATACTCTCCATACATACTCTGTCTCAGTTTCTTGAGCTAACCTGGTGTATTTTTCCTGGAATTTCAACACTTTGGCTGTTGAGTGCGGCACCGTCTGGATAGTAACTTGTGGAGCTTCCCCACCTTGGCTGCTATCAGTGGTCTCAGCTTAATCATCGGCCTCATTACCACTTCCTCACTGTCGGGGTAAAACGTTTCTCGGTCCATTTCAAACTCCTTAGACAAGTACAAAGGTCTTGGGCCCTGTTTTTCTTGGCCAGCCGTGCCAGTCTTGTAAATCCCAGCAGACTATCCAGAACAGAATTAAGATCTGTCTGATCAAGAGATTCTTGTCCCCCTTCCTCTCATTCGGACCGTGAAGTTTGTTCTCCGTCCAGTGCATCTGAGAGAGCGTGTGGAGTCGCTGAGTGCTGTTACGTTCAGCACTTAGTTGGCTCTGCAGGGTTTTTACTTGTTCTTGCAAGGGTTTAACCATTTCATCATGAGTTTGTTTAATCAGGCGCCTCTCCTTCTGGGCCACCACTCGTGCGGCTCCCAACACAGCACGTACCGTGGCTTTTGCTGGTCACACTTCTCATTCCTTCCTAAGTGGTGTCATTCTGTCTGCTACAGCCTTTGAATCGTGCCAGCTAACATGGCCCCGTGCCATCCCTGGTGAGGAAAGGCACGCCTTACAGTCCTTCAACTTTTCAGTAACAGGGGAGCAGTCAAGCACCGGCATTTCCCAGGCAGCCATGGCTTGCCACTGCTCAAATGTCTCCCGGCTTACACGGAGAGGTCGCTTCCCTGCTCTCCCTGCCCACCCTCACCGGGTGGAGCATCACCGTCACTTAGGACCTTCCAACACTGAGGGGATCCTGTCCATGACGCCAGTGTATGTCACATCCCACCTACGGGAAGGGGAGAGTGACTGAGCTTCGCAAATCCCTTCAGTGTGGATTAAGGCAAAATAACACTCGAGGTCCGTACATGAACATGCATTTTAATGGAACAAACGTTCAGTGAACGCTGACCCTTTCACAATTATACCCCCCTAAGCTATGTGGCTTCATGAGAAATTGACATAGGCCTCATCTTACTTAACAACTTTAAGAGAAATAAAAGAGAGAGAGAGGGAGGGAGGGAGATCACCAGTCCTGCACCCAGCGTCAGACCTGCCAATGGGGGTATTCAGTGCAGAGAGCACTTCAGAGGCTTGTACCTGCTCCTACTTACTGGCCCCAGTCCCTGGGCTTCCGGAACCGCCTCTCTCCCCAGCTCCAGGAGTGCTGGAGACACCCGTCAGTCAAGGGAAGGGACACCAGGCCCCACCTCCCCGTGACTGCCTGTTGCTGCCTCTGGAACCTTCTCTCGCAGCGTGGCCCTGGCTCACAGCACAGTCAGTTGGGCCACGTCCCTTACAGTGGCCAGCAGCTCAAAGCCCCACATCAGGGCTGCTGTGGGGTGTCACCCGTTTGTGGGGTGCCCAGTGCCGGGGTTGCTCGCTGCTCTGCTCCTCCACCCGGGCTCTCGCCATGCTCCTCCGATGCTTTGACTTCTTCCCTCGGCCCTGCAGGACCCCCAGCAGCTGGGTGAGGAGGTGAGAGCATCTCCCAGCCCCACGACGTATCCCAGATATCGAGCGCTGAATAAAATCAAGTACATGGTTGGTACCTGAACAGTTAGGTTCAGTTACAGGCATTTTGGTATGCCCTGGTAAGCGCTTTGTAAAGCACCAGCAAGTCGTTTGTTTAAAGAATGAACTTAAAGAAAGAAGAAAGTAGCATCACGTGATGAATGAGCTGGCTGGAAGCTTACCACAAGAAATGAGCTCAGCAAAACTAAGCGCTAAGTAGGGGAAAGGTAATTGCGACCCGGGGAGATGGCGACCACCGACTCAAGAGACGCCCTGGCCCAAAGAGAAGCAGAGGCTGAGCATGCAGACTAGTTAACATAAAAACTGAGAGACTTGGTTAGCAAATAGGAAAACAAGCCAAAAATACTGAGAGAAATATGTAACTTGTCACCAGTGAAGGCTGATGTCTTGGTTTGCCAAACTGTATAAACAGCATAAAGTTTAGGCAGCCGGGGAGCTAGGCGTTTGTGGGTTACCACCCAGTGCCCTGCTTTGCACGAACTGGAACACAGGGATGGAAATACCTCGACTCGTGTGTGAATTGGCGCTGCGCACCGGTCACGGAACTCGCTACGGCACAAAAGCCCAGCAGGTGCCACAGCTCTCCCCAGGCACCGTCCTGCCCAGCCGTGCCCTGGGGCTGCCTGGCCACGTGCCCGGCCCACGGGTGCCCGGTGATGTGGGCTCTGCCAGGCTGCTTGTGCCTGGCCCCACGGGGATGGTGCTGGCCGGGCCCATGGAGCTGCTTCTGTGTGGCCCCGTGGGGCATCTCCTCGTCACCTCCATCGGGCTCCTGCTCCGCAGGAACAGGCCATCCCCATGGGCCAAAAGACAAGCTGGCGGGGAAGAGGACTGGCCTGGCTGTACAGAGAGCTTTGGCTGAAAGTCAGGGAAAACAGAGAGTTTCTGACCTTGGGAAGAAGGGCAGGACACTCGGGAGGACCACAAAGATGCCGTGAAATTATGCAGGCGGGAAATCAGAAGGGCCAAAGCTATGAGCCAAAGCTCATGGCTTGGACAGGCGTATTCTACTCTGGGTTAAAAGCTGGCTGGCTGGCTGAGCCCAAAGAGTGGTGGGGAATGGAGTCACATCCCGCTGGCGGTCGGTCACACCGGCTGCTCCCCAGGGCTTCCTGCTGGGGCCGGTTCTGTTTAATATCAACGATCTGGCCAAGGGGATCAAGCATTCCCTCGGTCAGTTTGCAGATGACACCGAGCTGGGGGCAGTGTGACCTGCTGGGGGGCAGGGGGCTCTGCAGGGGGTCTGGGCAGGCCGGGCCGAGGGGCCGAGGCCAGTTGTATGAGGCCCAACAGGGCTGAGTGCCGGGCCCTGCCCGTGGGTCACACCAGCCCCCCACAGCGCTGCGGGCTGGGGGCAGGGGGCTGGGAACTGCCCGGCGGGGAAGGGCCTGGGGGGGCTGGTCGGCAGCCGGCTGGGCATGAGCCCCCAGTGTGCCCAGGTGGCCACGGCGGCCAGCAGCGCCCTGGCCGGTGTCAGCAGCAGCGTGGCCAGCAGGGCCAGGCAGTGCCCGTCCCCCTGTGCTGGGCCCTGGTGCGGCCGCCCCTCGAGCCCTGGGCTCAGCGTTGGGCCCCTCACCCCCAGGCAGACCCGGAGGGGCTGGAGCGTGTCCAGAGCCGGGCAGGGGCTGGGGAAGGGGCTGGGGCACAGCTCTGGGGGGGCGGGGGGAGCTGGGGGGGCTCAGCCCGGAGAAAAGGGGGCTCAGGGGGGCCCTTCTGGCTCCCTACAGCTGCCTGGCAGGAGGCTGCAGCGAGGGGGGTCGGTCTCTGCTCCCAAGGAACCAGCGGCAGGACAGGAGGGAACGGCCTCCAGCCGCACCAGGGGAGGTTCAGGGTGGGCACTGGGAGAAATGTCTTCCCCGACAGGGTGGCCAAGCGCTGGCACAGGCTGCCCGGGGACGGGGTGCAGGCACCGTCCATGGGGGGGTTCAAAATACACGAAGATGTGGCGCTTGGGGACATGGTTCAGTGGTAGCATTGGCAACGCTGGGTTAACGGTTGGACATGAATATCTTAAAGGTCTTTTCCAACCTGAACAATTATATGATTCTATGATTCCTGCCTTCTAACCCCCTCCAAAGTCCATGGGTTGTGGACAGGGGCTGGCCCACCATGGCTGCCCCCACCAGTGCCACTGATACCTCCATGCCATCTGAGCCACAACCTGCCCCATCCTCAGCCACATGATGAAGGGGGGTCAGTGCAAGAATGGTGTCCCAGGTTGGTGGGGCTGGATCCGTGTTAGCCCCTGCAGGAAAAGGCAAAGCCCCCGAGGGGATGGCACCTGCACCAAGTTAAAGCAAAGGCAACTTTTCCCATGGGGATTTCCTGACTGTCCCCTGTAGCCACGCTGCAAGGCAGAAGGGGCAGCAGCTGAGCTGCTGTGGGTACTCAGCACAGGGACGGTAAAAATAACAGGAAGAACGGAGGTGGGGGCCAGATCTGGGCCCAAGGGATCCCAGCCAGCGCTGCTATATAAAGAAAGATCAGCTGCTTCTCGCCTCTCCTGCCAGCAGCGGGTGGGCTCCGAGGGGCTGCATGCTGCAGGAGCCGAGGAACAGCACCCCGACCCCACGTCCACCACAGGGAGCAGGTAACGCTTCTCGCTGGGGCTCCTGAGGGGTTTGCTCCTGGTGAGCGACATTGCGGGCTGCGGGGCCACGCTTCCAGGTGCTAGGGCCACCCACCTGTTGGCAGGGTTGAGTGCAAGGAACAGGACTGGGGGCTCAGCCGGGGCTGAGACGTGTGCCACGTGGGGTGCCCCTGGCTGGGGATGCAACAGGGGGTGCTTTCCACCAGCCTGCCCTGCTTCTCTCAGCAGCCCCCTCCCATGTCCTGCCACCCTCCCCAAGCTGATCCTGCTCTCGCTCCCCCACCTCCCCAGCTGCTTGCGGAGGAACTGGCTGCTTCCCTGCCCGTGACACTGTGACATCTAGGGGCTTCCCTCAGGGCGGCTCTGCCCACCATGGAGCATCTGGTGCTGGGCTTGGTGCTGCTGGCTGGGAAACTGGCTGCTGGCAGCCCCTTGCACCAGCAAGACCTCGACCCTGTCAAGGAGGTGGCGCTGGACATGGCCCCCACCTCCTTTGATGACCGGTACCAGGGCTGCAGCCACATGATGGAGGAGGAGCTGCAGGAGCTCAACCGCACTGAGTTTGCCAACAACAGCATCTACGCCAAGGCCTGGACTGTTGCCACTGCTGAATGGCGGAGCCGGCGGGGACGTGCTCCTCAGACACGAGCACTGACACCAGCGCAGGCGATTGCCCTACTGGCATATACGGAACAGGGCCCCCTGCACCAGGCGTTCAACACAGCTGTTCGCAAGGCTGGGCACTCCCGCAGGGAATACCTGGGTGCCTTCCAGTTCAAGGTGCTGCATTTCCTCCTGAGCGAGGCCCTGTGCACTCTGCGGGATGCCCAGCCCCACCACTGCCACCACGTTTACCGGGGCATCCGTGGCATACGCTTCACTGCCCAGCGCCACCAATCCATCCGCTTCGGCCACTTCACCTCCACCTCCCTCCGGAATGAGAGCACCCTGCCCTTTGGCCGGGACACCTTCTTTTCAGTGGAGACCTGCTACGGTGTCCCCATCAGAGACTTCTCCTTCTTCCCTGAGGAGGAAGAGGTCCTCATCCCACCCTTCGAGACCTTCCAGGTCATCGACATCACCCATGATGGGGACAGAGCCCTCATCCAGCTCCGCTCCCAGGGTGCGCTGAGCACCTACAACTGCGAGTTGGTGAAAGGTGATGTCCCTGTGTGATGGTCCCTCCCTGCCACTGGGGTGCAGGGGGCAGGGGGTGGCCCCTTCCCACCAGCTTTAAGGGGAAAAGGGGCTCTTGATCATGGGGGGGGCAACATGGGGAGCTGGCCTTCGGGTGTGCGCCCTTGCACATCTCCCATATACTCTCCCCCAAATTTCACAGCAGGGACCCTCAGCAGCAAAGCATGGCACAGCACAGCATGGCATGGTGAAGGACAGCATGGCACACATGGCATGGCACAGCATGGCAGGGTCAGGGTGGGGAGTGGTGCAATGTGGAGCCTGCAGCAGCCATGCAGACAGAGTTGGTTTCTTTGACAGAGAAGAGATGCAAGAGCCAGCCGTGCATCTTCAGCGCAGGTGAGCCAACAGCCCCCACTGCAGCCGGGGAGGGTGGCACCCTGCTGGGCCCCCTGCCTCTCCTCGGCTGCCCCTGACTCCCCCTCTCTGGCACCCTCAGGCTGCAGCATCCCCGGGGACCCCCGACACCTCTGGGAGCTCCTCCTGGCAGCCACAGTCCTGGCAGTTGCTGGTGGCCTCTGAGCTGCCAGGCCACCGCTGCCACCACACCATGGCGAGGGAAAGGGGTCAGGAATGGGAGCCACCAGCTTCACTGAGATGGCAGGATGGGATGGGACACCAGGAGGGGCCGGGGGCATGGGGATGGTCCCACTGCAGGGTCCTGCAAAGCCACCTGTGCCCAGCTCGGCCCTGCCATGGTGTCACCAGCATTGGGATGTGCTGGCAGCCCCGGGACACCAGTCAAGCCTTGATGAGGCCTTTTGCAGAGCTGCAGCTGGGGCTTTTGGATGCAGCTGAGTGTGGGGTCTGCAAGGGGCTGCCCCAGGGATGGGGGTCAGCACTGATGGGAACTGGGGGGATGCAACAGAGCTGCTTTTGGAGGTGCCTCTGCCTGGCTGGCTGCTTAGCTGCTTGCCATTCCCTGACTCCCAGAGGAATAAAGACTTGCTGTGGGACCATGGTGTCCCTGGGGGTTTCCTGGGGGCAGCTCATGGGGGCTGCAGACGGGGTCTTCTCCAGCTCCCCCACATTTCCAGCCCTCCCACACCCAGAGCATCCCTACAGAGAGATGCACACACCCCAGGTCCTGCTCGATGGGTCCAGCAGGGGATGTCTCCTCCCGGGGTCTGTTCCCCTGACTTGTCCCACAGCTGCCTGCAGCTCAGGGTGGTCGTTGCCCCCACCAGCACCCAAGGGAGCACAATGGGGGCTGGCACTGGCCACGCCAGCCCCAGTGCCCGTGAGAAGAGCCCTGCCAGGACAAGATGGGTGGGAGGCTGCCCCATGGAGCAGCACATGGGGCTCAGCAATGCCATGCCAGGGGAGAGCCCCAAGCCCCCTGGGTACAGAGGAGGGATATGAGGGCTCTGTGCCCCAGGGCTCCCCACTCCCTTCAGCAGAGGGCACAACCATGGGGCTGGGCATCCCTAGGGCAGGACCAGGGCTGTCTGTGGCTCTCCAACCCCTCACCAGGCAGCAAGGGCGTCAGGGATGGATCCTGCCCTCTGTGGGCACCCAAGCCATCCCCTCCTCCTCACCCCACAGGTGCCCTCTGCACCCAGGAGCAGCCCCATCCCCAGGACACAGGTGACACCGGGCAGCCTTGATGTGCTTTAATAAACCTCGGGGTCCCACAGCCAGCTATGGGCAGGTCCCTGGGCTGTCCTGGGCAGCACTCCTAGCTCCGTGAAGGGCAGCAGGAGCCCCACGCATAGAGAAGCCGGTGCACGTGGGGCCATGCAGACCCTGTAGCAGGGCACGGAGACAGGCCTCCATGGAGGCGTCACATCCCCATGCAGCAGTGCAAGGCTATCAGAGCAGGGACCCACACCATGGGGTGCTCACCCATCAGGAGTTGCTCCCTGTTCCCAGCCCAGTCCTCCACTCTTGGTAGGGGCCGGTGCTGGTGCCAGGGGCAGCCACTGCACCTCCCTGGTATCAACGCCGAGGGGGCTGAGCACCACGCAGGTGAAGTTGGTGTGCAGGTGCCACACGCTGAAGGAGATGAAGTGCAGGTCACGGTGCAGGACCACCCCTGAACCCTGTGGCTCCTCCCTGCAGACCCAGGGGGGGCACATCAGTGCCAATCCCTGGCTCTGTGACACCCCCTCAAGGCTGGGGGACCCTGAGTCCCTGTCCTGGCTGAGGCTGCTCCTCCCTGCCAGTCCCAGAGCAGTCCCAGGCAGCCCTGCTGACCCTCAGGACCCACTGGTCATGTACTCACAGCACCATCCCTTCATGCACGGCCCCATCCGGGTGCAGTTTCTCCACGAAGGAGCTGTTCCCCAGCCAGTAGAGCAGCGTGAGCTCGGGGAGGCCACTCACTGCCTCACATGAAATAGTCACGTTCTCGCCTGGAGCCGGAGAGGTACATGGAGTCAGAGGGGCTGTGAGGGTCCCCAGTGCCCCCTGGGCCAGGCTGCCTCTGACCACAGGCATGGCCCACCCCCTCCTTCCCCCAAAGGGGAACGTCCTCCACCTCACCAGCACCCCGAAATCTCAGCTGCAGGTGGAGGACGCACCTCGCGTGTCTGCCGGGGCTGGTGCAGGAGCTGACCCCCGTGCCTCCCCCAGGGTGGGGGTCCCACTGCAGCACCCCCCATCCTCAGGCCACCCTTGCCATGGCCCCAGGGTCACTCACCTGGGTGGGGGGGCTCTGCTGGCATCCGCAGGATAGTGATTCTGGGGGGCTGCAGGGCCACAGCACCTGAGGGAGCAGAGTGGGGTGAGGTGGGGGGACAAGAGCTGCCCCTCAAGACCCCACATCTCTGAAGTGGGTAGGAAGGCATGGTCCTACAGAGGAGACAGGGGCACAGGCCTCTTGGGGTGGCACAGAGCCCAGAGCTGGCTCTGCCCCCCTGCCCCTGCCCCCTCAGCAGCCCCCACTTACCTGTGCAGCAGGAGGCCAGGGCCCAGCAGAGCAGGGGCAGGAGGAGCTGGGCAGGGCAGGGGGGTGTCCCTGTGGGCAGAGATGGGGCTCAGTGCTGGGCATGCCGGGATGCTCCCCCCAAGCCTGGGATAGCTCCCCCCAGCATCACCCCCGCAGCATCCCCCTCAGCTTCCCTGGAACTGGTCATGGTATCCCACCCCAGCGCCTCCCAAGCCTGGGATGCTCCCGTCCCCCCAGCACCCCCCGAGGTGGCCATGGACCCCTCAACGGCCCCCTCCAGACCCGCAACGGGCCCCCCTAAGTCCTAGGCATCGGGCTGGATCCCCCTCCCGGGGCCCCCCAAGTCCCGGCTGGCGACCCCCAGGGGTGCCCCGACCCCCCCGCCCGGTCCCGCAGCAGCCGTACGGGCGGGGCACGGCGCAGCCATGGGACAGCGGCGCTCGGAGCAGCGGCGCTTTATGGGGCGGCCCGAGGGGCGGCGGGCGGGAGCGCCGTGACTCACCGGGACCGGGACCCGCACCCGCCCACGGGCCCCGTGCCCTGCTCCACCTCCCGCCTTTCCCCAGCCCCCCGGTGCCCCCAGGACATGCCCAGTGTTACCGTGTCCCACACCTCCCTGTGCCCCAGTACAGCCCCCCATGCCCCCTGTAGTCCCGTACGGGACCCCATGCCTCCCTCTGCCTCCCCACGCTGTGCCCCATGTCCCCCAGGAGCCCAGGCTGTGCCCTGTGCACACCATCTCCCTCTGCCTGCTGTCCCACCTCCCTCCACGTCCCCGTGTCCCCATGCCCCGTGTGCCCCGGTACAGCACCACACGCCTCACTACGTCCCCTCCATACTCCTTCCCATGTCCCCCGTGTCCTCTGTCCTTCATGCCCTGTGCCCCACACCCCCTGCGCCTGGCTGTACACATCCCACAGCCGCTCCATGACCAGCCTCGCTGCACCCCATGTGCCCACCCTGCCTACTCCCCCCCCCCCGCCCCCCTCCCGGCGCCCGTGGACGAGCAGCCATGTGCACCCCAGGGTTGTAGGAGCGGGGCTCAGCTGCGCACCCATGCCCATTGCATGGGGCCCTGAGCCAGATGGTGTCACAGGGCTGGGCAGATGGTGTCACAGGGCTGGGGGACAGTCCCCGAGGCTGACAGCCCAATGCCATGCCCTGCCCATATTGAGCTGGGCCACGCCGCAGCCAGCAGTCCCCATGCCAGGGACCAGTTTGGCTCCCCACACTTCAGGGCTGGCCAGGGGCAAGGCAGGGTCTGGGCAGGGGGAGAGGGAGGTGGGTGAAGCCCCCTGGGGACTGAGCACCAGCACTGGGTGGGGGGAGCCCTGGGCGCCGGGCCGTGTGCCAGCTGGGGCAGCCCCACAGCTTAGCGCAGGCCTCCCAGCTCCAGAAGATGGAGAGAAACCCACAGGGACCTGCCAGGGCTCCGCTCTGGTGCTTGACCGTGGGGGAGCCAGCCCCGGGGGGCAGCGAGGAGCCTGAGCAGGGGCATGGGGACCCCGGACCAGGACCCAGCCCCTCTCCCCGTGGCAGAGCCCCCTGGGGCCAACCCACAGCAGCAGGAGAGCAGCAGACATGAGGGTTCCAGTAACCCACCAAGATCATGCTGCAAAACCAGGGGAAGCCCCCGGCGCCTGCTTCCCCAGCACGGCCAAGGCAGGGACGCAGCACAGGCACAGCCACGGGGCAGGAGGAGCCACCCGAGCCTCACGCGCTGGCAGCTCCTGTGGTGCAGGCACAGGACCAACGCACCGCATGGAAAAAAGCCCCTAAAAGCCCAGTGAGTTTCCCGGCTGTTGTTATCAACAGTTCCCAGAAGGGCAGGACCACAGCTAGAAGGGTTCTCTCAGGGACATCTCCAAGCCTGCCAAGCACAACCCGTCCCCTTCCTTCCCACCAGGACGGGGACAGTGGCCGCATCACCCCCACAGCACCTGTGGGGATCTGTGGCCAGGGCTGCAACGGCACTGGCCCAGGGGCCCTGTGGGCACCGAGGGGCCAGAGGCAGCTCATGTATGGGGATAGCCCAGCACCCTCCGCTCCTCCACCACGTCCCTGATCCCCACAAAAGCCCAACCCAGCTGAGCTCAGGCTACCCTGATGTGAAATATGTGGGCAGGACCCGTGGGGAGGGTGCTTTGTCCCCAGCCACTTTTGGCATCTGTCCCCACTGAGGGAGAGCACAAAGGCAGAAGGAGGAACTGTGGCCTCACTCTAGAGCAAGGAAGACGATCAAGAAAAACCCTGGGCCGCATCTCCATTTCCAGGACTCTATTTCTGTGTTTGGCACAACATTGTGATGTGGTTTCACCCCAAAGAAAACCAAAAGGACTCAGCGGGGCACGTGGCGCAGCCACGCCAGGTCTCCCCTGGGTGACACAGCCTACGCTGCGCCCACAGCCGAGCTGCCACTGTGGCCACTTCCCAAATCCCCTGCACAACGTGGCACAGTCCCTCACACCAGGAACGGGGGTGACGCTGCCTCATGTGTCTCCGTCAGACCCCAGCACCCTCACGGGACACAGCTCAAGCCCTCACACTGCTGAGAGGGCTGGCTCCTGACCACCCCCAAAATGCTCCCAATTTCCCCCAGAGCCTCACAGCTGGCCCTGGGGTCAAGCACCTTGCTCCCACATGCTGCCATCACAGGCTGTACTCACCCGCTGCCAAAAAATGAGCCCAAAGCCCCTCGCACAAGATGGATGGGGGCACGGCTCCTTGTGCTGGCATGGCGAAACACCAGCAGCAGCCCAGCCCTGCCCACGCCCTTTGCTCGATCCCTTTTATTACAGCGCCAAAAAGAGCAATCCCCAGCGGGGCATCCCCCGCGCCCTGGGGCAGGGGCAACCCACTCTCAGGCTGCTCTTGACATACCGTCACCATCACAGAAAGAGGTGCAGGGAAAGAAACGGCACAGCACGCTCTGTGCCCTGGCTGGTCCCCGAGCTGCAGCAGCTGGGTGATGCCACCAGCTTCCAGGCAGGAATATAGAAAAAAGGGGGAGTGTACAAAAGGGTTAGCTGAGGCAGGGCACAGGCAGAGCCCACCACCACAGCGCGGGAGAGGGGCTCGGTTACTCCCCATGCACCCACGGCACCAGGGACCTGGCAGCCAAGAGTCTGGCCCATGGCAGTCAGTGCCAGGGCAGCAGTGTCCCTCTGTCCCCTCTTCCAGGGTGCTGAGCTCCAGCCCCCGCAGGCAGCCTCTCCTCTGCAGCCCCGCGCAGCAGAGGGGCCCAGCCCCGACCCTGCTTCCCCATGTCCCATCCTCGCTGCTGGGAAGGCTGCTCCGGGGAGCAAGCGTCAGAGCTGGCAAAGCCTCAGCCCTCTCCCTGTCACCTCTTCCGGCAAAGCAGCAGGAGAGGGAGATGGAGAACAGCCCCCAGTCAAACGCTCAGCACACCGGGGCCATGTGAAGGGCCAGAGAGGGGCTGGGGCAGGGAAACGGGACAAGCGTCTCTTTTCAGCTGCAATAGAAAGTTTTCAATATGCTCATTAAAATAATTGCTTTTTAAAAAAAGACTCCCCCAGCCCTAGTGGGAGGGGCCTCAGGGCAGAGTCCTCCTTCGGCCCCCAGTGCTGCAGTCCTTGGGGACGGCTGAGGTCCTGAGAAGTGACAGAGAAAAGCCAGCGTTTCCAGCCAGCTGCTGTCCCCTGCCCTGGGCACGTGTCCTCTCGTGGCTCCACGGCTCCCCACCGCCTGCCCTTACTCCAGCCCCAGGATGTAGTTGATGCCCTGGACCAGTCCGATGATCACCGGCTGCCAGGCCACCAGGTAGCGCAGCCAGTCCAGCAGCTGCCCATACATGACATGAGGCCTCTCCCAGCTGGGTAGGAAGGAGTTAAAGAACCACGGGGACAGGGACAAGAGGAGTGTAGCCCACCAAGGAGCCACTCAAAGCTGCCACACCACAGGGACAGGGGGAACAAAGCCTCAAGCCTCTGCAGCACTGGCTCCCTGGGGAGGGGTGGCTCTGGCCAGGCTGGGGCTCACCTCAGCTGTGCCTTGGCAAGGAGGGCGTGGGGTGCAACCAGGTGTCCTGCAGGATGTGGGGGTCCAGGTTGACCATCTCCTCCTCCCAGGGGACCGACACGACTTGCCTCAGAGAGGGGGCAACACACACGCTGCACAGGCAGCAAAATCCAGTGCCCGGCTCTGCGGGAACTCACTTCCCACAGGAACATCCACAGGCGGAAAAGCAAAACATGGGGCTTGAGCCATCCCTTACAGTGGTGCAGGGAGGGGGATGAGGGCTGCTGAGCCCTCCCATGGTAAGCAGGGGCTGTGGGGCTCAGCCATGAAGGGCTTCATGAACATTTTCATCTCTCACCGGAGGGAGCAGCACCCTCAGTGGAGCCCACAGCCTCCCAGCTCCCCAGACATGCCCACTGCCCCGTGCCAGGCAACACGCCCAGCTCACGGACAGATTTTGCAGTCTCTGCCATTGCTGTGGGCTGGTAGCCACCTGCCTGGGGGGGCCTGGCGAGCCCAAATGAGCAGCCAGCAGCTCCCAGGCATGGCCCCGAGCCCCTCATGCACCCTACCCACTGTTCCCCTTCACAAGGAGAAAGGATACGGGTTACTGAACATCCTCTTGAGATCCACCTTCTCTTTGCAGTATGGACACGTCTGCTTCTTCCCGACGATGCACCAGCCACGGATGCAGAATTCGTGAAACCTGGGGAGGGGCACGTTAAGGGGAACTGCTTCATGTTGGGGCAGGGGGAAACAATGATGGCACACAACTGAGCATGGAGGAAACCACTGAGCTTAAAAAAAAAGTCATCCCCATGCCACTGCACAGGGGATGGGGGAAATATCAGACAGGCAAGGGTGTCCACATTGCACAACTGCAGCCCTTTCCTAGAAGGCACAGCACCTTCCAGGCACAGAGGAAGGAGCTCATGGGGCAGTGGGCTGGGGAGGCATCATGAGGGCTATGATGAGACGGTGAAGAGTCTGTGTCTCGACAGTGCCCGGCACACATGTAACCCAGCACATGCTAACACCAGAGCAGGGTTAGACCGACACGGGTGGCTGGGGGAAGCTCCTCAATTTGAGAGTGGGAGCTGGCAGCAGAGGACTGGCAGGGATGTGTCTGGCTGCGAAATGCTGGGGCTTTGAGTGCTGGGAAGGTTTGTACAGCCCAGGAGAGCTCTGCAAACTTGACTCTGTGTGTTACACAAAGGCTTCTCAAGGATTAACAACGTATTTAAGGGATTTCTCCCAGGGACTGACTTGCAGGTGCCAGCTACGCTCCATCATGGCAGATGAGTAACAAGGATTTACTCAACCTGAGCCCAGCCCTGAAGAAGTCACAGGGAAACATGAGGTGGCTGCAGCCACCATGACACAGCTCTGGGGTGAGGCCGCTTGCCCTGTTGGGGAACTCTGCCATGCATAAGGGTGTCGCTGAGCAAACAAACTCCCCCAGGTAATGCCTCTGCTGCTCAGACCCAGGGTTAATGCCAGAGCAACAGCAGGAGCCACTCCCCCCAGGGGATTACCACAAGCACAGACTCCTTCAACAGCCACAACCCCCCACCAAGCTGCCACAGGGTGCGTGACAGGCAGGCTCAGGCCCTGCACGGGGTCAGATGCTGGGGCCAGGCTGGCATACACCTCGTAAACACTTTACAGCGATTAAATTTAGGTGAGTTTTGCCACCATGACCTTTGCTCAGGCCCAGTTTGGAAAGCACCTCGCAGCCAGTAACGCAAGCAGTGCCAGAGGACATCCCATCTCCACCGCTGAGTCACTGCCAGAAAAAACCCTGAGCCCTCCCCTGCTGGGGCTGAGCAACAACCAGGACTTCCAGTTTCAAAATCAGCTGAAGGGGAAGGGTGAGCAATTCCAGGGCGCCGGAAACCCCGCTGAGGCCAGAGTCGCTGGAGGATTTCTGGGGAAGGAGGAAGCTGCTGGACTGTGGCTGGAGTCGGCAGGGCAGGCACTGACTGGCAGCACGAGGCTGCAGGGGCTGTTTTCCAAGGGATGCTGTGTGGGGCAGGCAGTGTTTTCCCCCAACTCTTCCCTTCGGAGGCTCTCAGCCAGGACTTGCAGCAGTAGTTCTCCAACAAGGGGCCAGTGTGACACACAGAGCGCTGCTCGGCTGGACCAGGGACGCTTCACGCCCCTACCTCATGCTGACGGGAGCTGGCATGGCAGCAAGCGCTGGGCAGTCAAGTCCCAGCAGATTTAGCAAAGGTAGCTGGAAAGCAAGGCACAGCTCCACAGCAGCACTGCCACAGCAGGGGCAGCTGGAGAGGGGAAGGAAGAACAACCACTTGTAAAATGGAAGCAACGAGGCATTGATTTCAGGGACATGTGGGACTTTGCCTCTTTCCATGCCAAGTCAGCGATGACACAGGCAAGGATCACATGTAAAATCAGCAGAATGGCCCCAAGTCCCAGGACAGGCGTTTCTTCACCCCACGCTGGAGAAGGTGCAGGGCAGGAGCTCTCTGCTGCCAGCCCTGGCAGGGAGCCAGCAAGGCAATGGGCTGGCTCCCAAGGAAAAGGATACACGTGGTTGCAGGAAAGGCGGTAGGTGTTCTCGATGATCCCCTCCTCATTGACATCCACGAAGATCTGCTGGCCGCAGACAGCGCAGACGCTGTCAGAGAGGTGCTTGGTGGGCATCCCCGAGGCGCTGTAGAACTGAGCGAGGGCAGAGCAGAGGGAAAGCAGTGACAGCAGGAGGGCACGTGTCCCATGCCTACGTCAGCACAGCTAAACTTTAAGGAGGGCTGGGGTCAGCACCTGGAGTCCAGCCTCAGCCTTTTGGGCTTAAAAACCTTGTTACAGGCCCAGCTGTGGGAAACAACTACAACAGGACAGGGAGCTGCTCAGCCATGTGGTGGCCCATCACACCCCAGCCCCTCTGCCAGCCCCACAACCCCCTCCCCATGCCGGGGACCAGCCCCCTTCACTCCCCGATGGCCTGGTCAGTTGTCAGCTGCCTGCTGGGCTGGTGCACCCATGCCAGGCAGCAAGGGCAGAGGCTGGGGGTGAGAGCAGGACAAGCTGGAGGTGACAGCTTTAACCCAAAATGGCAGCCTTGGGCTGGCAGTTGAATATGGTCCAAGCCTCCAGCCCCACGGGTCCCTGAAGCTCGGTCAGCTGAAGAGCGAAGCGCAGAGCAGCCACCCCCCAACCATTTCCAAGCCTGTTGGCTCAGCATCAGCCTGATGCAGCACGCAGGAGGGTGCAGGCACGCAACCACATCTCCCTGCGTGCAGCTCTGGTCCCACACGCTCCAGGGGTGGCCACGAGCCCTGGGTCACTCATGCTGTGTCCTGGCTAGGAGACACAGAATATCTCAAGTTGGAAGGGACCCATAAGGACCACTGAGTCCAACTCTCTACTCCTCAAAGGATTACGTAACACTAAACCACATGACTAAGAGCATTATCCAGATGCTCCTCGAACTCCTGACAGGCTTGGTGCTGTCACAACTTCCCTGGGAGTCCATTCCAGTGACAAGCCACCCTCTCAGTGAAGAGCCTTTCGCTAACATCCAGTCTGAACTTGCCCTGATGCAGCATTACCCCATCTCCTCGTGTCCTATGGCTGCTCACCAGAGAGAGACCAGCAGCTCCCCCTCCGCTGTCCCTCTTGAGGAAGCTGTAGAATGCCATGAGGTCACTCCTCAGTCTTCTCCAAACTGAAGAAGCCAAGTGAACTCAGCAGCTCTTCCTAGGTCTTGCCCTCGAGACCTTTCACAGTCTTGGTCGCCCTCCTCTGGACACACTCTAGTAGTGTGATGTCCTTCATACATGGAGGCACCCAAAACCGCACACCGAATTCGAGGTGGGGACGCACCAGTGCAGTGTAGAGTGGGACAATCTCCTCCACCGACCAGCTCACTGTGCTGGGCTTGACATGCCCCAGGACACAGTTGGCTCTCTGGGATGCCAGGCCACGCTATTGACTCATACTCAACTTGTCATCAGCCCAGGCTGCTCTCCAGCCTCTCGTCCCCCTAACCAGGATTACCCTGTTTCAGGTGGAGAATCTGAGACTTGCTCTTGTTAAATTTCACACAGTTGGCGATTGCCCAGCTCTGTAACGCCTCTCTGCCCTCAAGGGAGTCCACAGCTCCTCCTAGTTTAGTATCATCAGCAAAACCTGCCTCCAGCAGACCTGGCACAGCTTCGCTCTGACCACCCAATGGAGTGGCACCCTTGGGCCGTGGTGCCAACTAGCAGCAGCACCCTCCTGGCAGTCCTGCAGACAGGCCAGACCCTCGGGGAGTGCCTGGGCTGCTGTAGGCCTGTCCCGGGTACCCACCACCTATGCAGGGGGAGATCTGAGCTCTGCCAAGGTGTCCCAGTGTGAGTGGAAGGTGGCTGGTGAGGGGCTGGGGCTCCCCAGTCCTGCCAGGCAGAACCTCCAAGGAGCAGCAGCAGAAAGCTCTGAGAGGAGGAGGAATAAATAAAAGTCCAAGACCTTAAAGGGCTGCTGCAAAGCAGCAACATGACCTACTGCATGTAATTTTTGGTGGACTGCGGTTTTGTTTGGTAGCAGGTGAGTGGGCCACCACCGAAGGCACATGGGAACATAACCTCTGTCCACAGGGACAGCACAAGCTGCAGCAGATACAAGCAGCAGAAGGAAGCCCATGGTGTGAAGCCTTAAGTTCTTAAGTTAACACACCTGCCGCATGGTCCCAGAAGCAGGAGTGCTCTTTGGTACTGGAGATTTTAAAGACCCAGAGAGAGAATATTTGTCAGTTTAGAGAGGGGCTGAACAGATCCTTCCATTCCTTATTTCTTGTGCTTCTGGAGACTAGGGAACACCTGAAGAAGCTCTGCTCTTAAGGAAAGGTCTCGGAGCAGCTCTGTTACGCCAGAAACCTCCCAGCCTTGACCATGGCAGCGGGTCCAGAGAGAGCACAGCGGGAAAGGCAGCAGCCTCAGAAAGCCCTTCCTCAAGTCTGATGCACTTTCCCATTTGGGGGAGGCAAAAGCTATTGCTGCAACTGACACACTTCAGGCCCTCCCATAATGGGGCAGGACTCTCGCCTGGGGAAGAGCATGGCATTAACTCACCCCGATCGTTGAGGCCATGTAATCTGCACACATCTCAGCAAAGTCCCGCTCCAGAACCCCGTAGTAAAGACCATAAAAGAGGAGGGAGATGCCAAAGTCCATCGCATCTTCTGGTTTGATTCTACAACAGAAGAGCCAAAATGACATCAAGAGCTTTTTTGGGGGGGCTGCAGGGGTGCTGACATAGCACACAGTGCTAACTCCCATCACAAGAGCAGCAGACACATGTCACCCAGAAGCATCACCTGCAGAGGTCTTCTAGGTGCCTGCCCAGAACAGCCCCAGCCCCTGCTTCTGGGACACTTCTCCTTGGATGTCAAAAAGCAGCATTTGAATGGAGATGTGGGTGTAACACCCAGGTGTCTCGTATCTGGTGCCCACCACCCTCACCAGCCTCTGGAATGAGCAGCTACAGTAATCTCCCAACTGTTTTGTGCACCAGATCAGCTCCCAGTAAGCCCCCAGTTAACACTTCCATGTCTGTGCAGGCAGCTGCCAGGTCTGCTCATATACCAGAGAAGGAATCAACCTCTCTAAAACATGAAGGCTTGGGCTAGGGTCCTCTGCTACCACACCTGGGCTGGCTGCCTGTTGCAGGTATCCCTTTGTCAGGGTAGCAAAGAAAATGCTACTCTTTATCAGGAAGCAAAGAAAATCCCACTGCTGCTCCCAGGCCAGACACAGGCAGAGATGGAGGAGCTGCTGCCAACACAGCTGAGTTGGAAGCAGGGCTCTCCAGCGACCCTGACCAGTTCAGGTAGCACCATCTTACCTGTGATCCTCTCAGCAAGAAAAGGACATCCCTGGAGTCTCTTTGGTCCCACTAATCAGATTGCTAAGACAACTGTTTTTCCAGAGTCGCAGCCTTACTCCACACAGTGTGTTACATCCCTCGCCCCAGGAGTGGGACCCAAAAGATTCACTCACCTGAACAATAAGTTAAGACCAAAAAGCGTAAACATCACAGCCATGTACCCTACAATTCCAGTGGCATAGCTGATCTTGTATATTAGTAGAAACCATTTATAAACCAGCCTGTAAAGAATTAAAACAAGAATTTAACTACTTCATTTTTTCCTGAAAGAAACTGCAGCAAGTACTTTGTAAACCTGGATGGTGGTGTCAGCAGACACTTCAACTAGCCACACACATGAGCTTTAAATTTCTATTTCAAGCCACAGAACCATCCCTGCCACAGGCCACTTACAGTCTTGACTTCCAAACCAGAAACCTCAGCATCTCCAAAGGCCACAAGCAAGTGTGCTTCATACTGGGAATGCCCTCGGATGAAGTATCTGCCTTTCCACCACCCACTCGCGTACCACATGCATTGGGCTGGCTGCCAGCAGCCAATTAGTGCTTTACACCGACTGACATGGGCAGCACGGGCAGGGGTTGAGTGCTCCCAAGGTACAAAGTTTAAGACAATGATCTGTGGCAGCAAAACTGGAAAGAGCGCCTTGTAATGATTCCCCTGGGGCTGAGGAGTTTTCCCAGAAACACATGTACTAACCTGGGTGTTGTCTGTACCAGAGGTTTTCGAGTTGCCCTGAAGGTGACAAAAGCTGTGACTGCTGAGAATAGCACCCAGATTACCAGGAACCGCCACCAATACAGCTTGATCGTGAAATACAGAGGCACTACCCACATCTGGAAGAGGGTCACCATCTGCAGGAACAGAGGAAAAGCATTTTGAGCTGGCTCTCTGCTCATCAGAAACACCCTGCCACTCCTGGCAGCTGTTCTCCCTGCATCAAAGGGCTCTGAATAGCAACCAGGAAACTCAGGAAGTTTGGTCTGTGGCACCCAGAGAACAGGCTCAGAGCCTGGCTGAAGAAGTTTGGGGCAGCAGCCACGTGATCCTTGGTAACAAAGGACTAGAGCCAGAGGGAGAATGCACAGGAAACATATCCAGAGGAAGGTACAGGAGATGACCACCTAACTAGTTGTAAGGCTGCTATATAAACCTTCACCTTTCCAAGGACCCGAACACAGCAACCATACAAACATCAGACGAATATTAAACAAGGAGACAGGTGCAGCGGAAGGTTTCAGACTCACCTCTGCCCTACAGCCTATTCCCAAAAGGGATCTACAGCCCTGCAGCTGAGCTCCTGTGGTGCTGCGGGAGGGGCAACAGGCAAACAGGTTCAGTTTAAAGTTCATAGAGGATTATAGGTATCGCCTGGAAACATTACTTCTGATACCGAAATCAGAGTGAGGTCAGTTAAGGTAGAATAACAGTCCCTGACAAGCCAGTGGCATCAGCAAGTGGCAGGTCTGCTCAGCAGACAATGCTGCCAGAACTGTCAAAACCAGGGGCCCAGCAGCAAGAAGTCCCCATTGCTTCTGAGGAAGCACCCAGAAAAAACAGCTTCTCTTTGCATTACCCTCAGGACAATACCGGAGATCTGTTTCTCCGATCACCTGGTGTCAAAGCACTATGAAAAACAGAGTTATTGGCATCACTTGTAACAGATGTAACCTCATCCCTAGCTAGAATCCCTGCAGGCTTCTGGGAAGACAAGGGGTATCTCAACACCAGCCAAAAAGAGAAAACCAGGAGCATACTTCTCATCAGCTAAAGGACAGCATCACTCAGCACTCACACCCAGCCTCAGAGACAAAATGGTTGCATGGGAGACACTTACGTTGTAGGAGCGAGGGTGCCTCTGCTTCCACTGAACCAACAGGAGCTGTGCCACCACCAGCGTGGCAATAAGGATGAGGACCATTTCGGCATGCATAGCCTCGTGACCACGGTGCTTGGCATGCATTCGTGCATGCTCCACCCTGCAACACAGGGAAAAGGTGGCTGAAGAGCATGCGGGCACAGATCACATGCTAACAGCACCGTGGGGCTGACAAACACCTCGGCACGGGCAGCCAGGAAGACCAGACTGAGAAACACCACGAAGGAGCATCGTGGAGATGGGTGCTGCATTGCAATCCAGAGGAGAAAAGACAAAAGGCTTCTCTGAGACTAGCTCATTCTTAAACTGTGAAAGCTAAGACTGCCATTCAGCCCACCCCGGTATGAACAAGGCAGAGAGAACTCACACTGACATATCTGAACTAAGGAACGTGGAGTACACGTTTCACGTAACTCACTCACCACTGCAACAGCATCAGCTGAGTGGCTGTTTGACGCCATGAGTGTGCACCAGCTCTCAGTACCAAACCCTCAGCCCAGTTTCAGAGCCACCAGCACCATCCTTCCTCTCACCCAGCAAGGAAAAGGCTTGGATGGGCAGGGCACAGTCTATAGCCAGCAAAACCCTCTGACTCCAGCAAATTGCTTCTCTCTGCCCTGGATAACCCCATGCGTATCCTGGAAGAAGAGATTTCCAGACTGATGCTCTGCAGACACACGGGATTTCTTTGCAGCTTGTGCTGTTTAACCAAAACCCAAGACAGAATTAAGACCTCTTACATCCTTACATCTCTGTCTCAAGCTGACAAGACAGTTCAACTTAGGGGGGAAAAAAAAAAATATCCAAACCCAACAAATATGCCAAATTCTCTGATCTGAAGCCACCCTGTATAAATCCATACTGAGAGACCAGCCTTACTGTGCTTTCAACAAATGTCTGGCTGAAATGGGTTTGACTAGAGGAAAAGGAGGAGTATCTAGTCAGCAATTTAAAGGAAAAACACATTAGTATTGCCTTTTAGGACAGTTCCTACTTCCCTCTAACAAATAACGCTGTCCTCTCCCATCATGAAAATGGGCTGTGCTGCTGGTAGCTCTGGTCAGTAGCAGGAGCTCACTCAAGCTGTAATCGTCAGTTCACCTCACAACACAGACTCACCTCCATCTCTCTTCTGGGGACAAGTGTGAAAGATCAACCTAGGGAGAGAAAAAAAACACCACAGAAATCAGCTATTGAAGTACCAGCCTAGAACAGATAGCTGATTTCCTTCATCTGCCCAATCGGCACAGATGCTGGTTTATGTCCCACAGGAGCAAGGCTGTGCCTCGTCTACACCGCCTGCTCATCGCATGAAACACGGCCGCAGCACCTGGCTCCTTTATCTCCCGGTGAGATGCGATCAGTGATGACAGCAGCAGCAGCTGCAAAGGCATCCTGTGAGACCCCCAGGACTGCTCTTTGAGAACTTTCAGAAGGGGGAAACCCTAGATTCAGCAGCTTTAAACAACAAACCCTGGACATGCCGTCGTGACACTGCAGCCCAGAGCTGTCTTTTGACCCTCCAGGCAGCACAGGGAGAGCCACAGGGTCCCCCTGCTCCTCCACCACTTGCAAGTACCTTTCCCCTCATACTCCCATATTTCACTGCAGCTCACCGTCCTAGAGGAATTGGTTCAAGTCCCATGTTCAAAACCCAGCCAGGCGTCTCTGGGCACATAGGGGCGATCCCAGTGCACATCAGAAACAGGACAGAGAGGGGAATCCCAAATTCCACCAGTGTGCAGGACAGGGGTTGGTGTCTACATGTCACCCACAAATCATTGACAAACAAATTTTCAGACAGAATCACGGAAGAAGAAAGATTTAGGACTTCCTTTGCTGACATGGCTGGGTGTCTCTCCCAGGTGTTACAGGCAGCAGGTTTTGCCCAACAGGAGAAACCAAGAGCAACAGGAGTTGCTGTTATTACCAACAAGAGATGATGAACTGGTGTAATCTGTGCTTAATGCAAGCTGAAACTGCCCAGCTGCACACAGAGCGTCAAGGACATCCTTTGCCTGACAGGTTTAGGGGACAGAAGGAACCAGCCTAAGTGATTTAGAAGGCCCCCCCTCTGCAGAACCATGACCCCAGGCTAACCTTCTCAGCTTGCAAGCAAGCAGCATTCAAAGGCCGAGTCTCACAGAATTCCCCATTTCCCCCAGCAAAATTTGGCATGAATACTCTCTCCATGAGGCATTTGGACTGGGCAGCAGTGAGGGGACCTTTGATACTGCATTTCAGCTTTCTCCTGGAGCTTTATATCTTCACATAAGAACTGAAGAGGCCTCCAGCACCAGTCACATTCCTGCACAGGCTCACTGGCTGGGCATCCCAGCACCAGCACAAACCCTGACACACAGTGCTGGGGATGCAGCAAACAAAATCCCACTGCTCTGACTTCATGTCACCTTTCCTCGGCAAGACACAAACACAGATAAAACCTACAGCAGCTCACCTGGGGCTGGGCATATAAACATACAGTTTACAACCCCCCAGCTGGCTGGAGACCCTCCAGCACAGCCGAGGGGCTGGCACTCGCCCTGGCTGCTAACTCTTCCCCAGCATAGCCACAGCCGAGTGCATGGCTGGCCAGCCCAGAATGACCCACACCTGGATGTTTACCAGCAAGGAGGTGTGGAACCATAAGAAAAGGTACCAAAACCAAGGCACAGCAAGGACTTTATCATCACGCTTTCCTGTACACACTGGAGACATGTACACAGGAACAGGCTCCACCTCAGCACCACCAGCCTTGGATCACTGGGTACTGAACCACAGGGATATCCCTCAACCTTGGGACTGTTCCCCAAACCGATGCCTTGCAGGCAGCACCTCCAATTACACCTGGGCTCAGCTGAGGACACACATAGCTGCCTCGCTTCCTCTGTGGCACCTAATTATATCCCAGGGTGAGGAGGCAGGAAAACACGTGCGTGGCAGCAATCCGTCTGTGTGCTGTTAGACATCTGCTGTGCTTCACCCTAGAGCAACACTTGCGAGAGGTTCAGTCCCCAAGGCCTTCAAGAAGTGCTTCAGTACTTAGGCAAATGCAAAACACAGACCTATGAAAACCCCTGTTCAAGCTCACTGGCCTGCCTGCATAGGAAACAGCATGTGACGATCTGACATTGACTCCAAGAAGTATGCTTGCATTGCCCAAATTCCCCAAGCTCTTCTGTTCCTAAAACATCCAGATTAATCAGTTCAGTCACTGCTTTCCCTTCAAAAAGTCAGCTACCCAATTCAGAGTTGGAACAACTGCTCTGATAAACAGTAAAAAAAAAAAAAAAAAAAAAATCATTCAAAAATGTTCTCAAATCACTGCAAGCAAAAGCTGATAAACTCCAAGTGCTTGTTGGCCCAGCTCAGCTCTGGCATAGGTCAACCCCTCTGCAAGCTCTGGGAAGTCACCAGGGGCTCCCACTGCCACTCCCCAGGAGATCCCTGCTCCCCCCAGGCTCTACCCCTGCCCTCACTGCATGAGGACATTTTACGAGCACAGACAGTCCAGCACCTTCCAAACACATCAATTATTTCTCCCCTCAGCATACAGCAGCTTGTGGTCACTCCTCTGTGGCACACCAGCAGCTGGTCCATCCACGCTGCTCTGTCCCACGCTCAGGGAACACTTTTCAGCCTCTGTCCTTCAGCATCTCCCCCAAATCTACAAATTCTTCCAGCAAATGAGCTAAAGCCTTCTCTGCCCCATACCCTAAGGCAATCCTGCATTTCACAGAGAAGAACGCTTCCTACCTAGCCATCCTCCAAAGCAGCAACTGCCATGTAAGCTGTCCTTGCAGGTGCAAGAATCCACAGCATCAGACACAATTTTCACTCAATTACAGGGACTGAGCTTCACCAGATTCCCCAGAGCTTAAAGCTCCTGAAATAACTTTGTTAAGGGGGGGCCAGGACGTGACAGACGGGATGTTCAAGCAGAGACAGAGCGATCTGATGACTGTCAGACACGACTTGGCAGAGCAGCCACTGCAAACTGAACCTTCCAGTTAACTCCTCCTTGATCTGCACACTCTTTTACCAAAGAAATCTAGCTTTGGTTCTAAAAATGAATAGCAATGGTGAATCCAAGCGTGAGAGACGGTGCCAGGAAGCACCTGCTCTTACCATTAAGTGTTTGTTCTATTTCTAGTTTGGGTCTGTCATTTTAACACCCAGGTTTTGGGTCCCTTTCTATCCCCATCAGCTAGGCTGAAGAGCCTCTGCTCATAAGTCTCCCTTTACCAGAGCAGAGAGGGGTTAGACAAGAACCATGACAATGACTGAAGTATCTGAAGATACACTCCACCAAGCCCTGAGCACCAAACCACTCCTGCTGGCAATACCAGCACAGGATGCCCTCTGTCTGACAAACCAGAGCTCTTAGAACAACTATTTTTTTAAAAAAACATAAGGAATTAAGAATTATATATTCTGCTAGCTCTCTCCTCCAGAACTCACGAACCACTCAAAAAGCCCAGCCCCCTCAGCGTGACAGCTTGGCGAAACTGGCTATCTATGACTAAAGTCCAATTCTCTCCTCGCACACAGTACCATGACCCTTGGAAGAAACTCATGCCACTCTTCAGTTTTCAGCAAACTTGTGATCCCCATCACCAGGACAGTCAAGAGAACTCCTCTCTAGGAAAACACAAAGGCTGCGGTTACCTATAATACAAACCTCATAACCGCCTGTTTCTCGCAGTCCAGAAGCAGGGAGACAGGAAGATCTCCAGGCACACGTACCAACCACCCAGCTGCAAGCTGGCTGTAATCTCCTTACGCTCTAAATCTGGGAAGGAGGTAAGGAGAATGTCTTGAGGACAGAGAATAAGCAGCTGCTGATTTCAATTCCAAGCTACAGACCAGCCTACAGTTCATGTTGCACAGCTCCACAGTATTTTGGCCATCAAAACCAACAGCAGCCAGCATCTGCTACGCACAGCACCGGGCAGAGGCACAAGAGCCGAGGGTCCAGGATGCCCGGGACCTGATTTCATCTCTCCCACAGCCCCAGCCTCAGTATATATTTCACATCACTCACTAGGAACAACCTGAAATAACTGGAAGATAAATCTCAAGAGAAATAAATACCTTTCAAGAGAATGCCCAGAGTGCAGTGATTCACCTGAAGCAGATTTTAAAGAGGCAGGCTCTTTAGTGAAGTCTGAGAAAATTTTGGAATCTCAAGTCTTCATTTCTTCTGCTCGCAAAACAGCACAGTAACAATCAGCAGGGAGTAAAAGGCCCTAACTGATCAAATGCTTCAACAATCGCAAATTAAACCTTTGACAACAGCCTGAGTTACAACCAGGCAGAGCCAAAGCCACATGACACTCAGTGTTTATCCCACACGGGTGCACCAAGTGAAACGTTAAACTCCTTTCAGATCTCCACCGTGCACCAGCTCCACCGTTAACTGTTCGTCAGCAATGTGCTCAGCCCACAGAGCTGCCAAGATCTCAAACACAAGCACATGGATTTTGTCCTGATGGATGTGGATTTTGTGGAACCACAGCACAGAGTTAAGCACAGCCCGTCAGTTGCCTCCTCGCAACGCCCTCTCAGCCAGTCCCAAAAACAGTTTTCTGTTGGACTGAAAAACAGGAATTTCACTTCTAAGCATCTTCAGCTCTTCTATGTTTTTACATGGAAAAGGTTTCCCATCTACTGCTGGCACTGAACTAAAGAGCTCATGAGTGCAAGAGCTTACTGTTTACTTACTAGTTTGCTTTGAGTCTCACTTATCACAATGGAAGAGATTCACAGGGGGATGCCAGGGTTGCTTGTTCAGAGAGGAGTTCAGACAGCCTGGTTCCAGCATGCACACATACACCTTTGTGTTCTTCAAAGCCTGGCTGGACAAACACCTCTCTGGCATAAAAAAGCCACCAGTGAACATCTTAAAATATAACAAGAAGTAACGCAAGAGTGACCAACTTGTGGCTAAAGACATTTGGTCACTGGATTTGAGGCTGAATCCTCCTGTCATCCCACTGTACCTGCTCTTTGGCAGCAACACATGGCACAGGAAGGATGCACAAGCTCTTACTGCGCTTCAGGCAGACTGTCTCACCTTGCTCACACAGCTCAGCCATACAGGAGGGAAGTTCCACAAGTCAACCCTGCCAGTAAACTTCCCAAATACAACCTTCAGCACCTGAAAAATTTTAAGCCAAACTACCAATTCTTGAGGAAAAGCACTGAAAAACCCCAACTGCACCAGCCAAGCATCTTGTACCCCTTGTGTTGCTGCTCCAGCAGGGCTGCCAGCTGCACGCACACAGAACCACTCTGCAAGCAAAAGGAAAACTCCTGAGTACAAAGTGCCATGACGAAGCCTAGGACAGCAGTGCCATTACAGTGCTGTGGTACAGTGGCACACATGCCGTGGCAGACACAGATGCCACACTCCCGTTGTGTAGAAGCAGGCACGCCCCTGCTCTCAATTCCAGCTTTTTGAGCAGATTTTTTTTCTTTTTGGCTTTATAATTTTTCATCTCCGGGAATGCTTGAACACCATCATGGGAACAGTGGGAACTTCAATTAAAGCCCTCTACCTCACATGGCTTCAATTCCCCAAGAGCAACAAGGGCCACTGATTATCTCAGCACGGAAGTTCACACGGCGCAGCACCAAGGTGACAGGCAGAAGTCGCTGCCAGGAGAGAACACTACCCGTGCTGCCGGCATCCGAGGGCACCGCAAGCAGCCCCGCGTCCTCCCGTGTTCTCTGAAATGCAAATCCCACCCCAGTCTCGCATGGCTTTTCCAGCAGTGAGTTTTAAAGTCAGAGAATGAATTAACAGCAGAGAAGCTTCGCAGGTGCCAAAGGACCCAGCTAGTGTTTCCAGGGCCCCTCTTCAGCTGCTCCAGCTTGGGGGGCCCTGTCTGGAACAGGCACTTTGGCCACTTCAGGGATGCAAAGTCTTTCAGAGGCCCTTGTTGCCAATTACCTGCCATGTCCCAAACTGCCAGTTTCTCACACAGCTCAAAGGTTGCTCTGAGCTTCCCCTCCACCACCGCCCTCCTCCCCTGCGCTCCTCACAGCTGCCTCCAGCCACATCCAGCCTCTCACCCTGCACTCAGGACGGCCGCCCACCCCAGAGGCACATTCTCATCCATCTCACCCTTCCCCAGTGCCTCCGAGACCCACAGGGACCCCAGAGCCCTCCAAAGCCCCTCCTCCTGAGGCCCTGCAGATCCACTGCAGCTCACCAAAAAAAGCCCAAAGGCGCCCTCACCCAGAACCCCCCAATGCCCCGCTGCCCCAGGGGCCTTCAGATGCTCCCAGGGCCCTCCTGCCCCAGGGACCCCCAATATCCCCCTGCCCCAGGGGCCTGGAGATTCTCCCGGGGCCCTCCCGCCCCAGGGACTCCCAGAGCCCCTCAGCCCTAACGGTCCCCATACCCCCCCGCCCCAAAGCCCTGGAAGCTCCCAGTGCCCCAGACCCCCCTCCCCCGCCACGCCCCAGGGTCCCCCCAGGCAGCCTCAGTGCACACACCCCCACACCCGCCCGCCCCGCCTCCCCCGACCCCAGCACCCCCAGCCCCGAGCCCCCCGCAGCCCCCGCCGCAGGGCCCTGTCCCCTAGCCAGTGCGCCCAACCCGGTGTCCCCCGCCCCACAGCCCCCCTTCCCTAACCCTCCCGGGGGCCCCCAGCCCGCCCCGGTCCACGGCGCTCCCGGCCCCCCGCTACCTCCTCCACATCGCGCTCGACGGGACCCCCAACCTCCACCTCCAGCACCGCCGCCATCTTGCCCCCCCCGTCCCCAGCGGCCAGCTTCTTCCGCCACCGTCCGCCAATCACCGGCCACGCCGTCGCACCTCCGCTAATCGCTTGGCGCGGCGCTGCCCCGACGGCCAGTCAGAGGAGAGGAGGGGTGGGACAGCCGCCAGAGGCGCCGCTACAGGCAGAGGGAAGGGGCGAGCTGTCACGGCCAGGGATCTTCTGCCATTTCCAGTCCCGAAGTGGGACGCACAGTCCCTTCCGGTGGACCCGGTTACACCGGCCGCCTCGCACCGCGGGGCTAACGATGTCACCGCCCCCTTACGCTATTTCGGAGGGAGTGCACATGGCAGACGGTTCCTTAGGGCCGCGGCGCGGCAGCGCGGCCCAGCCAGAGGACTGCGTGTCCCGTCAGGCACCGCGGCCGCGGGCTCAAGCGAGGGGGGAGTGACAGGCCGGCGGGGACTGGGCCTCTGGGTCACGGGTCGGAGGTCAGGGGTCACCGGGTGTGAGCGGAAGATTCGGGCGGCGGCTTCGGGATCGGTGCGCCTCGGGGGGGAGGGGCTGGGGGGGCCGTGGGGCAGAGCCGTGAGGGGGCTGGGGGGCGAATGGGGAGGGGGCGGCCTGGGGGTCACTAGGGTGGTGCGATGGGCTAGGGGGGCTGTGGGGCCGGGCTGTGAGGGGGCTGGGGGTGCAGTTGGGGGGTGGGCTGTGGGGCGGAGGGGGCTGTGGGGCACTGGGAGGTTGAATGGGCTGGGGGGGGGCTGAATGGGTAGGGGGGCTGCAGGGCACTGCGGGGGTGTAATGGGATGGGGGTCATGGGGCAGAGCTGTGAGGGGGTCATGGGGTGGAACGGGGGGTGAATGGGGTGGGGGCTGGGGAGTTAATGGGGCTGGGGGGCATGGGGCAGAACTGGGGGCTACTGGGGTGGCAAAATGGATCTGGGGGGGTTGTGTGTGTGTCTGGGGACACCGGGGGGTGGGACTGGAGGGTCTGAGGGGAGTTGTGGGGAAGGACTAGGGGCACTGGGGTGACAGAATGGGGCTACAGCTTGTGGGCTGTGCGTGGGTGGCACCAGGGGGGTGGAATGGAGCCGGGGGGGTGGGTGGGGTTGTGGGGTGAGTTAAGAGCAGAGGGGTGGCTGAATGGGGCTGGGGGGTTGTGAGTCAGTTGGGGAGGGGTTAATGCTGTGGCAAAACAATGCCGCAAGGTCAGGGGGCAGAGCTGGGAGGCACTGGGGCTGGGGGGTGAGGTTGGAGTCAACGGGGACTAATGAAGAGGCTGCCCCAGAGCCCCCCACTTTGCACCATCTGAAAGTGGGGTGAGCTGTGCTATGGCAGGTGGGGGGCAGAGGCTTGGCTGGAGCCCCAGCTCCTCATTGCCAGGAGATGCTCAGTCCTGCCACAGACGTGCCCTCTCCTCACCAGGTGCTGGAGGGATCCAAAAGGAAGCTCGGTCCCGACAGAGAGTTGTCTCCAGGGGATCTCAGATGGCTCCAGTCAAAATCAGCTATGTTGTGTCCTTCTCGCAGGTCTCTGGGGTGTTTCCTCAAGGTGGGGGGCTCGATGGGAGGTTTGCAAAGCCCAGGTTTCCCTCTGAGTTGTTGAGGTCTCTGAAGAGGGAGGGGGGGTCTCGGTATGGGGTGTGACAGGGTGCAGCACCACAGCTCTCCTTGTTAAGTACCAGCTGAAGCTTGCTAATTAGTGCTGAAGGGCAGGAATTGCGTGCAGTTCTTCCTCTCAAAAAGTGGAGTGCAATTTCTGTGCATTGCCAGAGAGTCCCCCGCACCCAGAACGAGGTGGAGGGGAAGGGGAAGGCAGGCAGGGAGGGAGCTGGTGTGTGACATGGCATCTCTGCCGTCACGTGCAGGACCCCAAGTACCCGGTGGAGAACTTGCTGCTTGAGGACAGCCTTCGTCCCTGGCTCAGCTGCCCCCAAGACCGCAGCAGGCAGCTGAGATTGGAGCTGCAGCTGGAGAGAGCCAGTCCCATCGGCTATGTGGATGTTGGTACCTTCCCTGCCGCCAGCTCGGGCAGGGCTGTACCCAGGATGGGCTCGGCAGCCCTGAACCTCACATCCTTCCTGCTTTAATACAGGCAACTGCGGCTGCGCCTTCCTCCAGATCGAGGTGGGACATTCCTCATGGCCACTAAACCAACCCTATCTCACCCTGGTGCCCAGTGTTGCGCTGATGACACCAGCTGACTCAAAGCTGGACCAGAATCGCTGCAGGGTCCGGATGCTTAAGGAAGGTAAGTATTGCCCGATATGAAGGAAAGAGGCCCGGAGCAGAGAGGCTGGGGGGCTGCCGATGGGCTGCAGCTAGCTGGGGGTGGTGGAAAGGGAAGGAGAGACTAAGGAATGACACGTAGGGATGGAGATCAGGGGTTGTGGCCATCCTGTTCACTGTGCAGCCTCAGGAGGGTTGTACCAGCTCTGATCCCATGCCCTGGCCTCTTCCCATACCCATAATCCCCCAGTTGTCACCGTGTCCTGGTTCTGCAGGGGGAACAATGACACAAGGTGACAAGCCGAGGTGGGAGCGGTGCTGGGACAGTGGTATCCAGTATGCCCCCTCCACCCTAATTGCTGCCCCTCTGCAGCAGACTTCCTGATGCTGGCAGTGGGGCAGAAGTGGGACCGCCTGCGGCTCACCTGCAGCCAGCCCTTCAGCAAGCACAGCCAGTTTGGACTGTCCTTCATCCGTGTGCGCACGCTGCTGGACCCTGAGGACATCCAGCCACCCCCTCCTTCACAGCAAAGCCTAGTAGGTGCCCCTTGTGTGCTCCTCATGCGGGAACCCACTGGGAGGTAGCAGTGATGGGGCTTCCACTGCTTCTTCCACTTCTGCTGCTCGTGCTTCATGGAGAGGGCAAGAGGTTGCTCTCCTGGCTGGACCAGGGGCTGCACCCGGGGTGAGGGTCACAGAGTGCCTGTCTCGATTCCCTAGGGCATTCCCTTGTCCTGCAGGAGGATCCCGAGCCCGCGGACAGCCCCTGGCGCTCCAGCCCTGCCTTTTGCTGGACTTTCTTTCCAAATCCATGCTCGTATGTAGCCCGCTCTGGTCCATCTCCATCCTTGCCCTGTGCAACCAGGCCTGGAGCCACCTTGAGGTGTTGCCTCCAAGCCCCCAGGTGCTTGGAGCTCTGGCTCCTGCCAGCCTGCCTGCTCTCACCTCCCCACGGGGCTGACTGTCTGCCTCCAGGAGCTCAAGGGAGGAGGAGCAGCTGAAGAGCCGCCTGCAGCAGCTAGAGCCAGCTGCCTGTAGCCCAGCCTGCCTCAGCCAACCAGCCCAGATGGTGCTGTCAGCAGTGCGGAGCCAGGCGCTGAGGCACAGAGCCAGCACAGGAGCCCGGGGGGTGACCCGGAGCTGCCAGCTGAGGACCCAGGTAAGCCAGAGCTGCCCATGGCTGGTGTAGGGCATATTGCAGTGCAGAGAGCCTTTGCATAGTTGGTACGCACCCCCCAAAATCGTCCAAATGGATCTTGTCCTGCTGAGGGCTCTGCCCGTGGCTGGAGTGATCCCACCTGGGGCAGGCTAGGGTGAATCCACAGCTGCCAGGGTGCTCCCCATGCCTGGAGGGATCCCATTTCTTCTGCCCCACTGGCTGCAGGCTGTGTCCTGGCAAGAGTGGCCTTCCTCTGTGCAAGTCACCCTCCTTACTGGCATGAGAGGAGTTCAATGGTAAATCCCACAGCCCACCGAGAAACCTCCTGCGTTCCATTTAGTGTCCGCAGCAAGGCAGCTGGAAGGGGTGATTGTTATTTTGTGTCACAGGGGTGGTTTTGTACCCCTGAATACTAGTGGTTCAGTTCTCACCCGGCCCCTTCCACCGCAAGATCTGGCACTGTCGGGCAGAGGGAACGATTACTTCTTGTCTGCTGTTCCCCAGGCTCTGCACGAGATGTCCCTGCAGCCCCCACGAGAGCCCACAGGCAGCCAGGCAGCAGGCAGAGACCTCCCAGCCCGGTGGGCAGGTAATCCATCCCTCAAGTCACCGTGTATCCCCTGCCCTCACCCCGGTGATTTGTCTGCTCTGAATCCCTCCTTGCCTGCTCCTGCTGGGCAGCTGGTGCACTGCTCCCTTCTTGCCAGATCTGGTCCCTGGCTGGGGTAGTCTTTCACTGCTTTGGGCAGGGCACAGCGGAGCAAGCCCTAAGCTCACGCCTGCTCTTGCAATGCCCCTGTAGGTCTCTGCCAGCTGCCTCAGGGCAGTCCACATCAGAAGGAAGAGCCAGAGCCCACAGCCGATGTAAGAGACAGGCCAAGAGGGGTGACAGCAGTCATGACACGGGCATTTGCCCCATATGCTCAGGTGGGTCCTCTGGCCTGAAACAGCCTCCCTGTAAACACGGAGTCTGCACGGCTGACTTGAGCAGGGAGCGGGACATGCTTCTGGGCCAGAGCACACTGTGTTTGTCTGTTCATCTGTCCAGCTGGTGCCTGAGTCCCCTCAGGCAGGCTGGGAGTTGAAGCGATGGTGGGAGAGACTTGTGGGGGGTGAGCCCAGAGCTCCATCCCCAGGAGCTGGGGCAGGTCCTGGCCCCGCCATCCCAGGCAGCAGCAGGATGGTGCTTGGGTGAGCTGTCCTGTGCTGTGGGAGCCACGGAGGCCAAGCTGAGCTGCATGAGAGCGGCTGTGGAGCTGCCACAGCATTGAGGTGGGTTCCAAGTGGAGGCAGCTGGGTTTGAAGAGAGGTGAGGGGACACCTGTGGCTGCTGCTGGCTCTGCTGTCCCCACATGTGCATTGAACCCCAGCTTTTCAGGGAGAAGCAGTGACAGCTGCACAGCCAGGACATGTCACTGCCACACATGCAGGGCACCCTGGCACCAGCCCTGTGACAGGCAGAAGAGGGATGATACAGCATATCAGGCATGCCAGGCTGCCACAGGAACCTTGAGGGAGAGCATGAGGCCCCTGTGCTCACCCCAGCACTGCAGAGCCTGGGACAATGGCATCACCTCCCCTTTCTGCAGGTCACTTCAGCCTGGATCTCCTTGCACACACCTCCTGCTGTGGAGAGGAAGATCCTAATCCAGCCTGGCCTTCATCCTTGCAGGCAGAGGCATCCTGCAATGCCTGGGTGTGCTGCCCTATCTGTGAGCTGCCCTTTGATGTGGTGGAGGTGGAATGACATGCCAGCACTTGTGAGGAACAGGCAGGGACACCAGGCACCCTGGCCTCATCCTACCACCTGGGGTAGGGCTGTGAGCACAGTGCAGAGTGGGGACAAGCCCCATGTCATGGCACTCGGGGACTGAAGCAGTGCTGCTGCAGTGGCTGGAGACACTGACCAGAACCCTGCCTGCCCCATCCGGGCAAGCTGCTGCTTGCGCAGGCAGAGCCACAGGGCTGGACTGAGTTACACCATGGCAAGGCACAGGATTTGGGGAGGGAACAAGCCTGCCACGCTGGCAGAGAGGCAGCAGCCCTTGTGAATTTGTGGCAAGGCTTCTAGCCCCACAGCCAGACTTGGAGGAAGTGTGGGGGCTGCATGGGTGGCAAAACACTGTAATGACAGGAGCTGGTGCTAGAGAGTAAGTTAAAGGAGGGGAATCATGGTTTTCCACTCTTCAGGATGCACCCAGGTTCCCTGTTGCTGGCCTGGCTGCCCCTACAGGCACCTGGTGTAGGAGCCAGCAGCCACACATGGGCCATGGGCACAGTAGAAGGAATGACCCAGGACATGGAGAGCAGGAAAAAAAAAAATACAATTTATTTTACAAATAGAAAATTTGCAGTGTCTAGCCCCATCCCCCCTGGGGATGTATCCACAGTGCTGGGTGGGCAGAGGGAAGTGGGGGGTGCAGACTGGGTCCAGGGCAGAGCGAGCACGGGGGAGATAGGAGATACTTCCCCCCCAGGCAGGGCACCTCAGGACTTCTTTTCTTGGTGACTGGCCTGGAAGGGACAAAGCAGAGAGGAGACATTAGTGACTGTGAACCATGGCCACTGCCCTGGAGGTGGCTGTGCCCACACTTGGACCCTGCTGCCTCTGTGGCACTGCAGGGACTGGTTCCCCCCCCCCCTTGCCTCCATGAGACCAGGGCAGGGGTTTGGGGCACTGAGGTGAGCATGTGCTTCTCCTTACAACGCCCCCCACTGCAGAAGGCTGGGGAGCTTGCTGCAGGGGGTTGGCTGTGCCTACCTTGTCCTTGGGGGCCTTGGCAGCAGCAATGCGGGGTGAGCGGCGGGTGCTGCTGCCAGATCTCTTGGATGAGGTTTGCTGCCAAGCCGCCCGGCGCAGCAGGCTGGTCCCCAGCCTCTTTGGCGTGTTGAGGATGCTAAACCCCAGCGACTGGTGCTTTCGCGCCTGTGGAAGAAGGTGCGGAACACAACAGGATGGTCATGACTTTCCCCCCCACTTTCCTTGCCAGAGCAGGCTGCTCCAGGCCCGGCTACTCACCTGCCCGCTGGGGCCTGGCTGCCCGCTGGGGCCTGGCAAGCTGCACGGCTTGCTGAAGTCCTGGGGTGGCTGATGCTTCTCAGCCTGTAGAAGAAGGTGCAGAACAGGATGGTCATGACTTTTTTTTTCCCCCCCCCACTTTCCTTGCCAGAGCAGGCTGCTCCAGGCCCTGCTGCTCACCTGCCCGCTGGGGCCTGGCTGCTTGCTCGGGCCCTCAGAGCTGCACGGCTCACTGCATTCCCTGCGGGGCTGGGGCAGCAGGAAGCAGCTGCTCCACTTCTTTGACTAGAATAAAGATGGGGGGAAACACAAGCTGGAACCATCATCTGGTGAACAGGAGCCCTGGTCACCCTTCCTGGGAGCTGTGGGGAGGGGAAAGCAGAAGGCTCAGACGTGCCAGCTCTGCCCTGGGGGAGGCACCAGCTCAAAAGGTCCCACTGCTGGCGTGGCCCAGCAACCCCCCTAACATCTGGAGAACATCTGTGGCTGTCCACCAGCCTTCATGGCCCCTCATCCCCAGCCCAGCTCCCAGGGAAGTTGTGTACCAGCCAGGACACTTGTGACAGGCTTAGCTCAGCTCACCTGGGGGGTGTCAGTCTCCTGGTAGGACTCATCCAGGAGGTGCTTCCTTTGCTGCCAGCTGCCAGCCAGGGTGCTGTGCCAAGTGGCCCTCTGAGGGGGCTGCATGCTGAATCGTCGCAGTGTCTCCTCTGGGTCACCAGTCTTCACCTGCTCATCGGTGATGGTCCCGCTGGAGGTCTGCGGAGGAAATGCAGAGGTGTCATCACCAATGCTCTCCATGCCCTTTCCTGTGGGCAGTTTGGGCCCAATGTGGCAAAGGAGCAGCCCACTTGCTGCCCCACCTTACCCTCTCCAGGGGGTAGCAGCTCTTCAGGTGGGGCGGGCAGGCCTGGTTACGCTGCTGCAGCTCTGCAATGCGCTGCCAGTCCAGCTGCTCTGGCTCATCCTGGCATGTACCCAGGTAGATGTTGCTCTGGTCTAAACCCAAAAGCAGAGAAGGCTGAGGTGGGGATCCCAAGCAAAAAGTGGCCACCCCAAGCCAAGCCTGCCCAGCCCACAGCCCAGCCCGCCCCCTGCCCACACGCACCAAGGCTGGAGCTGTCCCTGCTCTGCAACTGCCTGGCAGAGCTGCGAGTGACCGGCCGGTAGCCGGGGAGGCCCAACAGTGCTGGATTGCTGGGGGGCTCCTGTGGGGAGGAGGTTTCCTGCTTGATGAGGGCCTCCCGGGAGGGGATGCTGGTGAGAGACCCTGTGGAGGTGCCAGGAGCAGCATTTGGGGGCTGAGCTGCTGAGGTGGTACAGGAGATGTCAGCACTGTCCAGTTGCTCAGTCTTGGCCTGTTTCCAGGAGGGGGAAATCCAGACATCACAGAAGGGTTTGGGCTGGAAGGGACCTTCAAGACCAGCCAGTCCCACCCCCTGCCAGGGGCAGGGCCTCCTCCCCCCAGCCCAGGCTGCTCCCAGCCCCGTCCAGCCTGGCCTTGAGCCCTGCCAGGGATGGGGCACCCACAGCTGCTCTGGGCAGCCTGGGCCAGCGCCTCGCCGCCCTCACGGGGAAGGGTTTCTTCCTCATGTCCAACCTAAATCTCCCCTCTCTCAGCTTCAAGCCATTCCCCCCTGTCCCACCACTCCCTGCCCTTGCCCAAAGCCCCTCCCCAGCTTTCCTGTCGGCCCCTCCAGGCACTGGGAGCTGCTCTAAGGTCTCCCCGCAGCCTTCTCCTCCCCAGGCTGCACAGCCCCAGCTCTCCCAGCCTGTCCCCACAGCAGAGGGGCTCCAGCCCTCTGACCAGCTCCGTGGCCTCCGACGGGCCCGCTCCAACAGGTCCGTGTCCCTCTGATGCTGAGGACCCCCGAGCTGGACGCAGCGCTGTGGGGGGGTCTCAGCAGAGGGGCAGAGCCCCCTCCCTCGCCCTGCTGGCCACACAGGGTGAGGGACATGCAGGGACATGCTGAGTCTCTCATCCCCCAGCACCCCCAAGCCCTTGGCAGGGCTGCTCTCCATCCTTTCATCCCCCAGCCTGCATTGACATGAGGGCTTGCCCCCCCACCCCAACACCCAGGCACCAAAGCCCGTAGCCCATCCCAGAGCCGCCCTTGCCCGGGGCTGGAGCACCCCTGGGGTGCTGTGCCCTGCAGCTGCTTGGCTGCTGCCCCACGGGGTGAGAGGCAGAGGGGAGGAAGCGGATAAAAGGCTGCACCTCCTGGGACCCCCTGTCCTCTCGCACTGCCCACTCAGCTGCCACGCCACGGGTTCTGAAGGGCTGAGCGGTCCTCGGCACAAGGGCACGTAGGGGGCACAAAGAGCCCCACAGCAGCTCAGGCTTCCTCGGGGTGGCCAGGCGATGGCTGCAGCCCCAGCCAGCTGCAAGAGCATTGGAAGTAAGCTCCCCCAAGCCACCCCCTGTCTTTCCCTCCAGTCCCCAGTGAGCCCTGGGCTGCAGGGCACAGCAAACCATATCTCTTTCTGCAGGGGATCCCTGTCCTGCCCCACACCCAGGGGACCCACCACTCACTTTCAAGGTCGGTGGGGTCTTGTCCCCGGAGTGAAGCGAGAGGTCACCCAGGGAGTGGGCACTGGTCCCCAGGTGGAGTTGCCTGTGGCTGTGGCGAGGAGCGAAGTGGAGGCTCTCCAGGGATTCTGCCTTGCGGGGCAGCTGCTTGGATGCCAGTGACTCTTCATTGCCTGGTGGCACCGAGGCCTCCAGCTGTGGGCAGCCAGCCTTCCTGCAGATGGGGCATGACAGCAGCACGGACAGGCTTACCAAGCCCTCGGGGAACAGCAAGAACTGGGGACACTGGGGGTTTTAGCAACGCTGGCAGCAGGACGACCTCTGCTGAGCTGCAGTGTGCTGGTACCTGGTGGCATTAAGTGGCTGTGCTTCACCAACGCCGAGGTCAAGGCTGTCAGTGCTGAGATCAGCAGGGTTCTGGCAGAAAGTCTCCTGGCCCTTCAGCGTGTCTGCTGCCCCCTGGAACTTGCCAAGCTCCTGTAGCTGCTGATTGGCAAGCTCCACCTGGATGGGAAGGAAGGGATGGATCCTCAGAGAGCCAGCAACAAAGGGGAGAAGGAGGAAGGGTGTGGAGTCCTGCTGTGCTGTGCCCACCTGAGCCTCCAGACTGCAGACCTGGCTGGTGAGGTTCTGGCAGCTCAGTTCTGACTCCCTGACCTGCAGGATGCTCTGCTCCAGCTCCTTGGCCAACCTCTCTGACTCCATCCGCAGCTCCGCATTCTCTTTCTGCAGTTGCTCCATGGCCTTCAGCTTCTCTGCCAGATCCTGGTTCTGCTGCTTCTCTGCATCATAGCACATTTTTGCTTTCTCCATCTAGGATGTCAAGGAGAGAAAACCCATCAAGCTTCCTCATGGGGCACGGGGGCAGCAGGGCCATGCCAGCCCCTGCCATACCTGCTCTTTGTAGTGCTTGGCTGCCTGTTCCTTCTGGGTGAGCTGTGCCTGAAGCTCTGCCACCTTCTCCTGCTGGCGGGTGGCCTCTGCCCGCAGTTCCCCTTCCAGCACCTGTGGGCAGGGAAGAAATTGCCTTAGAGGCACCCCACACCCCTGCCTCCCCCAGCTGAAGCCCCTGGAGAGCCACCAACAGCTCGAGGGCTGGCCAAGAGCTCAGCCCTGCAGGATTTTGGCCCCTGTTTACCTTAACTCTCTGCTCCTGGGCTTGGACAGCCTTCTCGTGCTGGGTCAGCTTTTCATTCAGCTCCTCCACCTGAAAGTATGGGTCGGTCAGACCAGCTCCAGGCACAAGACTCCCATCTACAATCTTCCAGTGGAGGAGCATGTCCCTCCCCTCCAGCTCCGGGAGCAGGACACCGGAGGTTTCCTGCCCCGGGGGGCTGTTCAGCCGTACCTTCACGGAGCAAGCTCCCAGTACTTCAGGTACCACACTTGAGGCAGGCAAACACAGCTGCTCCATGTTAGTCTTTGCAGGGAGGAGGCTTGCACTACCCAAGTGTAAGGAGCAGCTGTGCACTGGAAGCAAAGCTGAGACCCCTTTAGGCCAAAGGGCGAGGGAAGCCAGCACAGTTATGCAATAACCAGTTGCCAGAGCAGGCATCTCCACTGCCAGCTGTTTGTTACCAGGGTAAAAGCAGGAGGCTCATCCCAATGTGGGCATCCTCTGTGCCAAGCCTCAAGCCATACAACTTGAGGGGAGCCTGTGCCCACTCAAGGGGAGGCATCCTAGCCCCAAGGGGATGCTTCTGTGGCTCATAAGTGGGGAGTGGCTGCTGGCAGCTTGTCCTTACAGACACGTGGGATGTGACACCATGGAAGAGCCAGGAAACCCTGCCAGGCCCCCAGACACAGCAGGAGCCCCAGGAACAGGCAGGCAGCTCATAAATCCTTCAGCAGTGGGTGTGCTCACTGCCTGGATGCCTGCAAGCTGCAGTCCCATGGGTCAGCTGTCGGTCTCAGCAAGGGGAGACGGCTGCCAGACCCTGGCTGCTGAGAGCTCCTGCCCAGCCAGGCTCTCCCTGCTCTGGGGGATGCTCAGGGAGCCCCCAACCCACCCCAGTCACAGCCACGAGGCCTCTGCAGGGTCCCTGGGCAGAGAAATGGGACTTTTCCAGCATTGTTTCCCCAAGTGCTAACCCATGCTCTGTCTGAGACCAATGCTGCTGTAAAGCGACCCACCTCTGGCCACATCTGGACCACCCGGTCTGGGAACACAGCCCCCTCCTCCCAGCAGCAGCCATTCCTGCCAACTGGGTGAGAAGCTGAAATTCAGTTCAAGAGAGTGGGAAAAACCAGAAGGAACAGGGTGCCCCAGCTCCCCCCAAATCCCTTTCTATCTGTGGACAAGGTACCACAGGACAAATGATCCTTTGTCAAGGAGCCCTGGATACTTTTGGCAGCCGGTCAGTGCTGGTGCACTGCCTGCCACATGCCCCATGGCCACACCAGGAGCATGAGAATGAGAAGCCATGCCAAGCCACGGGCACCCTTGTGAGTGGGCAGGAATGGCTTTAAGCTGAAAGAGGGGAGATTTAGGTAAGATATAAGGAAGAAACCCTTCCCCGTGAGGGCGGCGAGGCGCTGGCCCAGGCTGCCCAGAGCAGCTGTGGGTGCCCCATCCCTGGCAGGGCTCAAGGCCAGGCTGGACGGGGCTGGGAGCAGCCTGGGCTGGGGGGAGGGGGCCTGGGTGGTTGTGAGGTTCCTTCCAACCCAAACCCTTCTGTAATTCAGGTGTGCACAGAAGACCAAACATACCCATTTTCCTGGGGAGCTCCCCCAACCCACAGCCCACCCAATTGCAGGAGCCCCTACCTGAGCAGTCATCCTCCTCTTCTCCTCCAGAGCCACTGCCTTGCTGGTCTCATACTCATTAGTCCTTATCTCCAACTTGCGCAATACCTCCTCAGCCTCCTGCTGACTGCTGGCTGCCAGCTCCTGCAGCCGCTTCATATTCTGCGTATGCTGCTCCATGAACCGGCCCAGCTCCGCTTCAAGCCACTGCTGCCCACGGCTCCAGGTCTCCTCAGCCTGCTGCAGCCCTGCCAGCCGTGCCGCCTGCTCTGCTGCCTCTACCTGCAGCTGCCGGTTGGCCCAGTCCTGCTCTGCTAATCGCTCCCGCAGGGATGGCACTTCAGTCGCCTCCAGCCTGGCCTTTGCCAGCTCTGCTTGTAGAGCAGCCAGGGTTTTCGCCCTCTGCTCCAGCTCCTGGCAGTGCTGGCTCTCCAGGGAGGCACGCTCCACCTGGGCACTGTTAAACTCCCGCTGCAGGGCAGCAAGTTGCTGCTCCTTCTGGAGGCACTGGTCCTGGCAGACCTTCACCTCCTGACGCAGCTTGTCCTCCCGCTCTCTCTGGAAACGGTCTCTCTTCAGAGCCTTGATAGTCAACCGCTGCTTCTCCAGCTCCTCTTTCCAGCTCTCCTCTGACCAGCCTTTCTCCTGCACTGCAGAAGAGAGGGATGCCAGCTCCTTCTCAGCAGCTGTGACAGCTGTTTTGCTCTGGGTCAGCTCCCTGCCCTTTTGTAGTTCCTTCTGCAGCTCCAATGCCTTCTCCTTCTGCTGGGCTGCTTCCCTCAAAGCCTCTGCCATTTCCGCCTTGGCTTCCACTTGCTCAAGGGTGGCCATAGCCTCCTGCTGCGCCAGCTCCTCCACTTGCAAACTAAGCACATGGCTCTCCTTCAGCTTCCCCTGGTAAAGGTCTTGGCTCAAGCCAGCTTCCTGCTCCCTGTCATGAGTCTTCTCCTCCAAGCTTTTGAGGGACATCTCTTTTGAGCAGGTAGCCTTGATGTTGTCCCCCTCCACATCCCTGCTCTGGGTGGCCTCTGAGAATCCCTGCAGTTTGTCCCCTTTGGGCACCCGCTCCTTGGCCATCTCCAAAGAAAGCTCTCCTTTCAGCTTGCTGACAGTCTTCTGCAGGTCCCTCAGCTCTTCATCCTGTGAGATGTTTTTCTGGCGGAGCTCATCCAGCTCCCCATCCTTCTCCTTCATCAGCTCCCAGCATCGGGCCAGCTCCTCCTGGTGCACCCTCTGCTCATTGAGCGAGTTTTGCAGCTGTTCCTCCAGCTCTGCCTTACAGGCTCGCTCAGCAGCACAGTCCACCTTGGCCCGTTCCACCTCCTGATGCAAGCATTCAGCTTCCTCCTCCCGGCGTGCCATCTCCCGCAGTGACTCCTCCAGCCTGGTACTCAGCAGGGTCAACTCCCTAGACAGTTTCTTTACCTCCACTTCCTGCTCCTGCTGCCTGCTGGGCTCGCTGGCCTCCCATGCCTGCAGGTCCTGCACCAGCCTCTCCCTGGCCTGGTGGCTCTCAGAGAGGGAGCTCTGAAGGCTGGCAACAAGGCCACTCAGCTGCTGCTTCTCCTCCTCCAGCCGCAGGATGGTGGCCTGGAGCTCAGCCCCTTTAGTGACAAGGCTGGATACCTCCTGCTTCAGCTCTTCCAGCTGGCAGAGCAAAGAGGAGGGAGGGGAAAAAACAACACACAGGTGTTACTTGAGCTGCATCCTACACTCTCACTGGAGAATCATGCACTGCATCCCAATGGGAGCTGCCTGGCACCTGCCTGCCCTCCCAGCACCCCCAGTGCACCCCAACACACCCCACCTTCCCCTTAGCCTTGGGCCACTCTGCTCTCTCAAACCAGAAGTCTTTTCCCACCATGCAGAGCCACCCCCTCCACAACAGATCAATGCTATGGGAGGCTGGGGGTGCCAGCAGCTACCCAGGAGCAGTATTTCTAAATTCAGCACAAAAGGGGCTCCCGCAGTGTGCTCAGCCCCACAACCCCCATCCAATAGCAGAGAGCAGCTGGCTCTGCCCTGCATGGCTTTGCCATGCATTCCTCCAGCACCTGCCACTCCCTCCAGATAGTTTTGCATCCAAGCACTGCCTGCCCTCACTGTGGGAGCCAGAGGCTCTCTCAAGACCCAGCTGTACCTTCAGTATGTCACCCATGACCTCTCCCTTCTCCTGGGTGCTGCAGTCCTCCAGCTTGGCCAGCTGGTCCTCCAGCACAGAAATCTTCCCCTGGAGAATCTCGATCTTCTCTTCTAAGTATTTCTGGTGACAGAGACATGGGATAGAGCACAGTGCAACACAAGGGAACCAAGCAAGGAGAGGCACAGTCACCCAGCTTTAAATTGACACCAGGTCTTGGCAAGCTCAGGGTTTCTCTCCTCACTGGGAGGGCAGCAGCCTGTCACATGGCAGGGAACCCTTCCCAGGAGTAGCAAGAGCAGGAGGCACTCACCACCCAGGCAGAACCCCCTCACCTTCTCCTGCAGGGAAGCACACAGCTCATCCTCCAGCTGTCCCTGCTTTTCCCGCGACTGTGCCAGGGTCACGTTGTGCTCCTCCGAGAGCTCATTCAGGGCTTCCTGCACCCGGACCATGCGGCTGGCAATCTCCCGCAGCTACAAAGAGAAAAAACCCTTATCCCAGAGGAGGGTCAGAGAGCACCCACACTGCCCAGCTGCCCTCTTCTAAGCACTAAGCACTGCAGCATCCACAGGCATTCCAGGTCCTGGGTGCTCATGCCCTGTACCAGCACTGCATGCCAGCAGCTCTGCCTAGCCCCTATTTTTCCCCCACCATGGTTCCCCTTCAGATCAGGATCTGGAGCCCAGAGCAGACTCAGTCACTTGGTCAAGGTCACGAGGCCAGTGGCAGAGCTATAAGCAACCCAGCAGCCATCACTGCCATCAAATCCTTCCTCCTGCATCCCATCACAAATGACTAGGCTATGGGGACAGGGAGAGGACACAGCATCCTGCACCTTGAAGGAAAGGTCCCCGTTCTCCTCAGAGAGCTGGTCGATTTTCCGCTCCATCTGGCCTTTTTCAGTCTTCAAGTCCTGGCACTGCTTGAGGGTGTTGTGCAGGCGCACCGTGAGGCTGTGGGAGAGGAGCCAAAGTTAAAACAAGGGGTGTGAGCCCAAGGCAGGTGAGGACACCACTGGGAACCAATGCTGCTGAACATTACTGAAGTACAAAGGTATCTCTATGCCATGGTGCAAAACTACCATAAATTCAGCTCTAGACTGGGTCACAATATGTCATCGAGTGGAGCAGAGATAAGCAATGTCTGTGCTTTGGAGGAGCCTGACTGCTCTGAACCGAGGGCAGAAGCCGCTGCAGGACTCCAGTCACCTCTCTGCAAAGTGAAATAAGTGAGGAAAGGACAAAAAAAAGGCATGGCACCTACTAGCAGAGGCTAGGCATCCTTCCCAAGTAAACACATTGCTGCACAGGGACAGGGCAAAGACCAGGATGCAGTGTGACAGGCAACAGAATTCAAGCATGTGACACCACCCAGTTCAGATCCAAACAAACTGGATCAAATTGGAGGGCCAGCAGCTGGGGAAGTGGCTCTAGTATCAGCCTTAGAGCCCTCAGTGACAGGCAAGTCCCATGCTAGCAGCACACTTTTCCCATAACAAGCATGCCTGTTCCCATGCAGGGTTTAGGGTAGGGAGTGGGGTGTTAGAACACGCTGTGTGGTTTGGGACTTGCCCCCTGCAATAAAAACAGGCTACAGGCTGCAACTGTCCTGACCACAAAGCACAGTGTGTTTGCTGGCCCAAACACACCCCAGGCTGCACTGCTGGCAGTGTAGCCAGCAGGGCGAGGGAGGGGGCTCTGCCCCTCTGCTGAGACCCCCCCACAGCGCTGCGTCCAGCTCGGGGGTCCCCAGCACAAGAAGGACACAGACCTGTCGGAGCGGGCCTGTCGGAGGCCACGGAGCTGGTCAGAGGGCTGGAGCCCCTCTGCTGTGGGGACAGGCTGGGAGAGCTGGGGCTGTGCAGCCTGGGGAGGAGAAGGCTGTGGGGAGACCTTAGAGCAGCTCCCAGTGCCTGGAGGGGCCGACAGGAAAGCTGGGGAGGGGCTTTGGGCAAGGGCAGGGAGTGGTGGGACAGGGGGGAATGGCTTGAAGCTGAGAGAGGGGAGATTTAGGTTGGACATGAGGAAGAAACCCTTCCCCGTGAGGGCGGCGAGGCGCTGGCCCAGGCTGCCCAGAGCAGCTGTGGGTGCCCCATCCCTGGCAGGGCTCAAGGCCAGGCTGGACGGGGCTGGGAGCAGCCTGGGCTGGGGGGAGGGGGCCCTGCCCCTGGCAGGGGGTGGGACTGGCTGGTCTTGAAGGTCCCTTCCAACCCGAACCATTCCATGATTCTGCAGCTGCCAAAGCCATCTCCTCTCCAGGGTGCAGCTGCAGAGGCGGCAGAGAACAAGAGGAAGGTTTGCCCTCACCCATTTACTGCACTGCTGGGGAAAGAGACAAACACAGACCCTGGGGACATGGGAGTGACAAGGACCTGCCTAGCAGGAGGGAGCAGACGTCCTGGATTACCTCTCATTCCTCTCCCTCAGCTCCTCCATTTCCTTTGGCTCCAGCTGGTCTGCAGCTTGCCTCTTGTTGAGCAGAACTAAGTGATCAATCCGCTGCTGCATCACGGTGATCTGAGCCTCTGCGGAAGGTGGCAAGAAAGGACCAGTTACCATCTTTTTATGACACCTGAACCCCGCCAACAGCACAGCGGGGGATGCGTTTCCTTCTTCCAAGCTGGTGAGGAGCCGCTGCTTAGAAAACCTTTGCAGCAGGAGAGGGAAGAGCCAGGCTGCCAGCACTGGTGCTCAGCATGGGTGTTGCTTCAGTCATGGCTCTTGTTGCCCAGGATATATAAGGGAACAGGAGAGGGATCCTGGAGGCTCCATGTGTGTCTGGGGAAAACCCCAGGGTGGAGACAGCTTTAGATGCTGATGGCAAGACTCCTACACCTGCCAGCCTGCTCCAAATCATTTGGCAGGGGGACCAACAGCCATCTCAGAGTTGCAACAACAGCATCAGAGCTGTCTTGGCTCCCATCAGCAAGGCTTTCAGCATCATGCTTGGCTCCAGATTAACGGGGAAGGGTCCCCTTGGTCCACCATGGGGCCAGGCACAGCAAACCCCAAGCTGCCCTGTCTGCTTTGGAAAGCAGAAAAGCCCCAAAGCCACAAGCTGTGCTCACTTGGGGTCTGGCAGGATGGACCATGCACAAGCACAGCTGTGGTGGGGTCAAAGCCATAATACAGTCAGAGAAACCAGGCGAGGTCTCAGCCCCAGAAACCCCTCCCCACACCCCAGCATGGCCCACTAGCAACTGACCCTTCTCCATAATGAGCTTGAGATTCTCTGCCAGCTCCACCTCCAGCTCATCCCGGTTCTGTCTCTCAAAAGCCAGTTGCTTCTTCAGGCGTTGCAGCTGGAACTGAGGGGTCTGCATGACTCCCCCCACGGGCAAGAACGGTGTGCTGGGCAGCGGTCTGCCGAGAGGCACACCATGTAACTTACCCAGGGCTGACCACAGGGCAATGTCTCTCCCCGCACAGTCAAACCCGCTCTGGTTCCCCCATCTCAGAGGGGGTCACAGTGATAACTTCGAACCCACCCCAAGACAGGGGAGGACCACAAGCTGCTCTGGGAAGTCTCTGGGCCCATTAGGCTGAAATGAGCTGGGCTAAAAGGAGCCAATTACAGCCCAACCTCAACTTCACACCATAAATCCCCATGTCAAGCCTGAGCAGTTTGGAAGAGGACAACACCATGGCAGAAAAGGGTCTGTCAAGTCAGTGTGCAGCCCAGCTGCATCTCCAGGTCCCAGAAGGTGTCATTGGTTCCTCCCTCCCCTTGCTCCCCCTCTGCCAGCCAAAAGCTGAGGACGTACGAATCTGAGGAGGACACAATATTCTTCAGCTCCAGAAAACGCAGTTCTTGCTTGTGTGGGAAGGAGAACAGCAGGGAGTGCTCCTCGGAGCTGCTGCTGGATGCAGACAACGGTGCTGCAAAGCACAAGCGAAAAGCAGGCTGTGATCTTCACATAATACCAGAAGGGAGGGTTTAGCAGCTGAAATCCCAGGTGCGCAGGAACAAATTCCAGGCCAGGGAGCCATAAACCTGCCTTACAACCCTGCCCCGGCACTCCACTCCCACCACAAAGCTGCACACATCCCACCTGCCTCACTCCTCCAGCAAAAGCAGCTTGTGCCACAAAGGCTGGGATGCTGCCAAGAGCCTGGCAGGCATAAGGCAGCCCTGCTCTTACAGAAGAGCTTACAGGGGACAGCACTCAGTCCTGGGCTGAGGGGATCTGGATGGTGTTGCTGCTTTTATGACTTGGCAGCTACAGCAGCACAAACAGGGAAAAAACCACAATGTTTTTATGCTCTAGAAAAGTGTCATCCATGCCGGTTTGGTGCTTTTGGCACAGGAGCCGTACAGGAAGATACAAGCAGCACTCAGCACTCAGTGTGCCGCAGCATTGCCCTCTGCAAGGTTATGGACTGTCTGTCCCACTCAGAGTTGGCACTTGGACATCACCACAGCAAACACATTAACCTCCCATCTTATCAGGCTGTTGCACTGGTGCCAGCCAGGAGAAAAACATGCCCAGTGCCTGTTATGCCTGCACAAGGCTTGGCCTGTTACTCCAGGCTGGTGCCACAGGACAGGCAGCCAGAACCTGGTGCTCACCTTTCCTCTGCAGAAAGATCTCCAGGCTTTCATCCAGGCTTTCCTCACTATCCAGCACAAATTTGAGGATTGATGCCAGCTCAACCTGTGTCAGAGGAGCCACAGGGTCAGCAGCTGTGCTGCAGCAGCTGCGGTTCACGGGCAGAGTGGGGCCAGCCAGGCAGCAACCACAGCAGGCTTGGGGCAACAGGCAGCTCCCTGCCTGCCCGTGCCTGCACTGGCAAGTGCCCACACTCGCAGTTAGAGCATTTGATTGCCCAGATGCCCTGGCCAGCACTGCAGCACCCATCCCACACCATCTTTCAAGGGAACCCAGAACAGGAGGGCAGGTCTCAGAGGGCCCCCCAAAAGGCATCTCTGCTTCCCCCCACACCCCTGGTCCACAGCAGGAATCCAGAAGGGATTACCTGGGTCTCATAGTCAAACTCTTTCCAGTCCTCAGGGCTCTTGCAGCTCATGGAGGTGTAATACAGGAGCAGCACAGTCACCTGAAACGAGGCAGGTAAGCATCACCAACCCCAAGTCAGTCATCAGTGCCAGCTAGGAATAAAGCATGCCCTGCAGTTACCTTGGCCAACGCCAGCTCCTCTCCCTCCAGGAGTTTCTGTGACAAGACCAGGTTCTCTGCAGCCAGTTTGTGCTTGCAGTACTCTGCAATGTGAAGCGGGATTCCCATTCACACAGGAGCCCCTACCACTAAGCATGCTGCCTGCCAGCCCGTGGCACATGTCCACCCCCTGAAGTGATGTGTTTGGGTTGGGGGACACCAGGATGCATCCCCAGGTAGAAGGGGTGCAGGGTGGGCTGGGCTCCAGAGCCAAGCCCCCAGTGCTCAGCCTCTGCCATTAAGTCTGATGGGCTTTTTTCCCCCCTCCCTGGCAACTTCCCCCTCAGTCCCAGCCTCCCCACCTCACCCTCGGCATCTCTTTGTGCTTTTGGCTCCTCCTCCACCAGCAGAGTCACATCTATGGAGGGTGGGATACAATGTCTCCCCTTCCAGGAAAGGGCAAGCAAAAGTGCAAGACTACCCTCCTAGGATTCCTGCTCAGTTTTATGTTTTCCCATGGAATGTGAGCAGCTTGAAGCCAGGCACCGGGCTAGGAATACCACCCCAAAGCAGCATCACCAGAGTAGCCACCAGCACCCTGTCCTTTGCATGAAGCCTGCGCTCTAGCAAGGCTTTCCATTGGGAAGCTTTCCTCACACACGCTGCCACAGGGCCAGGGCAGCCCTGCCTGCACATCACGAAGCTGCCAATGCAGCAGAGAGTCACTTTGGGAAGGGGGAAGCCTGCAGACACAAGACCAGACCGAGCAGGGGCAGCCACTTCCCCCAGGGACAGCTCTTACTCTCCAGGAAGCCACAGATGAAGGAGATCCTCTCTGGCAGTGGCTGCTCCAGCACAGACTCCCCCTCCTTGCTCCTGTGGCTAGAAGAGTGTACAGGTTGCATTAATGCTTTGCCGAGGAATTAAACAAATGGTGCTCCTTTCCCCCACTCCCCCAGCAGAGCTTGCTGAGCAAGAGGCATGATGCTGGCCTGCCCTATGCCCCCATGCCAGGGTGGGTGGTGAAGCAAAAGCCAACCACACCATGCCCAGGAGCAGGCACAGACGCTCCTGGCAGCCCTGGCAAACATGGCTGTGTTTGGTGAACAGCCTGAGACAGGCAGCCAGCCCCCCGGCGCATGTGTCCAAGCACTGCTGGCCTCCACCGCTTCCTCCTCTGCCTGCCAGCCTCAGCATCGAGCTGGCAGCATCCCCACCAGGCAGGGAGGTACCACAGGGGACAGGAGGTCATGCGTGGAGCCAGTTGTTTTACTTGCTATCGCAAAGTGTCACCTTTCGTGGGAAACAGCATTTTGGAGACACGCAAACCCCTCTCCCTTCCAGGTCACTGCTCTGGACCCCACACTGGATGGGGCTTGCAGGTTTCAATTGCCCTGGCTCACAGGCAACAAACACAGCTCCTGACGGAGGCATTTCTCCCACCACAGGTCCCAGGACAGAGCAAGCAGGCTCTGTCATGCCTGTATCATACTCGGAAGCAGTACATAATCTACACAGGGAGGCTGCCAAGCAGGGCAGCCCAAAAGGCTTATCATCCCATGCATGGTGGGTTTATGCATGAAGGAGCCACAGTGTGAAGGCACAAGCCCTGTGTTTCATTGCAGCGGGCTTCAGAACACACCCGACAAAGTGCTGCTTATGCAGGTGCTGTGCTTTGCTGGAACTTCACAGAGGAGCTGGAGATCCAGCATCAGGTCTGCCAGAGGAGGAAGATCCCAGGACTCCCACTCCCACCCTGCCAGACAGGGACCACACTTGCAGCCAGAGGCTCTTGGAGGCCAAGGCCATGGCTCTGGGATGCAGCCCCAAGCATGCTCACTGCCACCTTTCAGACAAGCCAGGCAGCTTGAAGAGTGCTCCCCAGCTCCCCATACTCACATTTTGTTGATGATTCTGATGAAGACACTGCAGTCCTGGAGCTGTGACAGATCATCAAGGGGATGAGTACAAGCTTTTGTGCTGTTCACCTAGAAACAGGTGAAGACAGTCAGAAGACAACACCACACCACACTATGCCACCTCACACTCCTGGCAGGAGACAAGATTGGTCTGCATGTGACAGCAAAGCCAGCCCTCCCAACCATCCCTGCCTGGCCTAGGCAAAAGCTGAACACAATCCCCACAGCCAGACAGGCTGGCACAGGTCTCATATCACGCTGCAATGTTTTGCTCCGGCAAAGCACTGATTTGCAAGGCAGACCCAACAGCCCCTTCATGGTCCAGCTGCTGCTTACATCCCAAGCCTGCTGCCTGCTCCAGCTCAGCTCCAACTCCCAGGCAGTTTCCACAGCCAGACCAAGCTGTTCTGGCATCGCTAGTTACTCAACAAGAACAGTGAGCAAGGCTTCTCCTGCAGACACCCACCTGGCCAGGAACAGCAAGGACTCAGCTGCCCCAAGACCTGCCCCAGCCACAATCCCTCCCTTGACCAGCCCAGACATTGTGCCCCCAAGGAGCTGCCAGTGCCGGCGGCAGCTGGCACACACCCAGGCACCATGTCCCATGTCCCTATGGGGCAAGCTATGGTGGAGGAGAGGGAGGCTTTACCCAAGCAAGGAGAGCCGCAGCTCTCGCTTCGTGAAGAGGCATCTTCGCACAGCTGCCAGGTCACTGCCCAGACCTAGGGATGTCAACAAAGGGGGGAGGGGGATGGTGTGAGGCAATTGAGGCCAAACATAGTAATTACATTAATACATGGCTTGCACACAGCACCGGGCACTCCCTCTGTGCCTGGCTGGCTGTGGGTTGTACGGAGGCAAGCAGCCGGCACCCTCCTGCTTTTCAGCAGTCACCGAGCAGGAAGCAGCACTGCCAAGCAGCAGCCAGGTCCTTGTCCCACAGCCCCCCGGGATTTACCCCTGGAGGTCGGGATCCCAATGAGCAAGGCTCAAGGAAAACCATTGCTCAGGCTCCTCATCACCAGCACCTCCTGCCATGGCTCCTTCCCCCCCCCTCCCCCACCCAAACTTTGCTGAAGTTTAAGAGACATTTAAAAGCACTGTAGGGATGCTGTACCAAGAGCCACAGTGGTCTTGTGGAATGGGCAAGAGCAGGGAAAGAAATAAAATAAAATCCCCCAGTGCTGTGCAGAGAGGCAGCCTGCCCCAGCAGGACGAGGCAGCCACGAATTGTGGTGTGGCCCCTGGGGAGCAGAGGGGGACCAGAGATCAGTGGCAAACAAGCACCCAAACTAGGCAAGATAACCAGCTCCAGCCAGGAGCGCAGTGGGAGCCACAGAGAGCACGGCCTGCCAGGCCTCGGCAGGCAGAGGGATCTCCCGCAGACCTCAGAGCAGAAGGAAGTTTAGAAAAAGAAAGAAAGAGGAGGGAACCCAGGCTGCTGGGGGCCTGGAGCTGGCCCTGCCCACCCAGGAAGGGGCTGAGCTCCCACCGCGGTACTGCCCAAAGCTGCTCAGCTGTCCTCCCAGCTGCATGGCCACTGGCCCCCAAAATGCCAGCAGGGTGGGAACCAGGGCTCCCTCATCCCCCACCACCCGGCTGCTGGGACCCCTCAGGGGGCAGGCTGGCTGCCCACTCTGCCCCCAGCCAGGACACAGCCACAGGGGCTGGAAGGAGCCTGCAAAGGCCACCAGGCCCAAAACAAGCCCGGTGAGGCAGCAGCCAAGCCATCTGAGCACTGCCAGCTCCCCTTCCCACTGACACCAGTGCTAAGGAGAACCACCTGCCAGGGGTGGGGGGAGCCCCCAGGCACTGCTGCACTGAATGGGGGTGGGGATGAGCCCCCCCCATTCCCAGGATGGGGGATCGCTGCCAGGCACTCTCTGGCAACCTCCACCTCCATGCTGGGCATCCCCAGTGTCACCGAGGTAGTCCTCCCGGCAAGGGAGCTGGTGGGAACAGACCTGAACAGTGGCAGAGGCCAAGCAGGGCCCCCACCAAAAATCACCCAGATGGGGAGGGTGCTCCTCAGCTCCTTGCCCCGTGCTGCACCCTGACGGGCCAGGAGCCTGCCTGGGATCCACAGCTTTCCCTGGGAACACCCAGCACATGACAGCCACAACGGCTCTGGGGGACACGGAGCTCCCACTGCCTCTGTCAGCTCGGCTGGGGAGCGCAGGATCCTCGGCAGGACAGGTCCTCCCTGCAATCTGGCTGAAAACCAGTTCCTCTCCCCCACAGCCGTGGCACACGGCCTCTCGGCACGCAGCGCCCCTTCGGCCCCACAGCCAGGGGGGCAGCACGCCCGGGCCGGGGCCTCTCCCCCAAAGCCCTCCCGAACCTCCCTGGCGAAACGCGCGCCCTGAACGCCAGCTCCCGCCAGAGACGGCCGCATCCTGCCGAGCGCCCCCGGCAGCGCCGCGCTGGGCGCTACCCGCGCCGGTCTGCGGGAGCGCCGGTGCCCGGCGAGAGGCTGGGATGAGCGAGGCTGCCCGCTCCTGCCCTCGCCACAGCCCGGCCCGTCGCTGCCGACACCAGCCGCCCCGAGCGCTCGGCCAGCGCCGCCGGCGCTGCCCGGATCCAGGCCGCAGCAGAGGGGCAGCGGCGGGGAGCCCGCTGCACCCGCACCGAGCGCGGCAGCTGCTGCGGGCGCTTCCCAGCCCCGGCCCTGCGGAACGAGCCGCGGCGGCCCTGGCGGCATCGTCCTTCGCCGCCCCCCGCCAGCGCCCGCTCGGTCCCGAACACGGCGCTGCGCAGCCCCGCGGCTCCCGCCGGAGGGACGCGGCCGCCAGCCAGCCCGGGCGGGGGGTCGCGCTGCGGGAAGCGCCCAGCGGCTCACCCAGGCAGGGCGGGCGACCCGCTGCTGCCCCCCCGGCAGGGCCGGGCCCGCGCCCGGGGGGCACAGCCCGAGCGCCCGGACGGTGGCGAACCCCGCTCGGTCGCCCGCGCCCCGATGCGAGTCGGGGAGTCACAGCGCAGGGGTCACGGCGCACCGGGGCGGGAGCCGCACGCTGCGGCTCCGCACCGGGAGACGGTGAGCCTCTGCCCCGCCGCAAGCAAACGAGGGAGCGGGATAAAGTCTTCGTCGGCGCCTTACCGGGGGCGTGCCGGGTTGAATCCGCCATGAGCGCTGGCAGCCGGCGGCCACGCACAGACGTTGTTGTGCTTCTCCTCGGCGGGGCTGGCAGGCGGCGGCTGCCCTCCCTGGCCCTGTGCCACCCACGTCACGGCGCCACGGCCGCGCTCCTTAAAGGCGCACAGCGCGGAACGCCGCCCGGCAGCCGCGGGGAAAGGGCCGCGGCGGCTTCAGCCGCGCTCGCTGCCCGCGCCCTGCCCGCGCCCCGGCTGACGGAAGGCTGGCGGGGCTGGCACAGCCCTGCCCTTGGCCCCAGCGCAGCGGCAGCACCGGCCGCTCGGCAGGGAAGGGTGCTGGGGGCCCCGCTGCCAACGTTCCCCCCCCCCGGCTCCTGCTAACCTGGCTGCAGCCACAGCACGGCTGACTCCCAAGAAACTCCCCCCCCGCCTCCAAGCGGCTGCGGATTCACCCCCGGAGCAGCGCCGCAACCCGCCGCCGGCGGATGCCACAGTCAGCAGCCGGCCCGGGGCGCTGCGGGACCCCTGCCTTCGGTCCAGAGCGGCAGCTGCCACAGCCCTGCCTGCACCCAGGGACCCAGCTGCCGCTCAGCGCCGGCAGGGAGCGGCCGAGGGAGGGACACCTGGCCCTCGCCGGGGGCCCTCGGGAGCCACCCCTGGGGCGTCTGGGAAGGCCGAGGCTGGTTGAGGCCACAGGATGGCGCTGCCCCAAGCACGGCAGCGAGGGGCCCGTACCCTGCAGGTAGCGGAGAAAGTTCTAAACCGGCTCCAGGGGCAGCAGGAGCAGCCCCGGGGGGGCACGGCCATCACACACCGCTGGATAAAGCGGAGTGTGTGTGCGTGCAAGCAGCCGGGAACTGAAGGAAGACCCCCAGGAGCCACCGTACCCCAGCTGGGTCCCCCGTCTCCCGGGAAAGGGACACCGCTGAGCTCGGCCGGAGACGGAGGATCGGCCGCGGGCGGGCGAGACGTGAGAACGCGGCGCGGCAGGACCCCGGCTCGGAGCCGCCGCAGGGCTCTGGCCACGCGGACCGAGCGGGACTCGCCCCGAAGCTTTTCTTACCGGCTGGGGAGGTGAAGCCGCGGTCAGCCGGGGACGGCGCGGGGAAGGGGCCGCAGCAGCCGGGCACACGGCTGCGGGCAGGCTGTAGGCTCAGGTCTTCCTCCGGCAAAGCGCCAACGTGGCTCGCAGCCGTGCTCGGTGCGGGGCTGGCACACGGCAGCGACGGCCAGGGGGCCCTCCACGGAGCCCCAGCGGCAGAGCGGCCAAGACCCCGCCGACGCCGGAACGAGGCGGGAACGGCCGCTCGGCGAGCCGCGCACTGAGCCCCAGCTGCCGCCGCTGCGGTTGAAATACCAGGGCCCGCCCCCGCCGCCTCACCATTGGCTGCTGCCGGGGCGGAACGCGCGGCGGGTGCGAGAGTGACGGGGGGGACTACAAATCCCAGCGGCCGCTGTGCGCGGGCCGAGTCTCGCCTTAGCCGCTTGGAACGCCGGGAGAACGTTGCATGGCAACGGCGGGGGGGGGGGTGGCGCTCCCGCGACGGGTTCGGGGACACCCGCGGGGCCCCCTGCAGCAGGACCGGGGCCGGCGTGAAGCCGCGGGAAGGGGCGCCCCTGTGAGGGTACGGGGACACGTGGGGGGGGGGCTCCAGGCCGATACGGGACCGGGCGTGAGGCGGAGGGGCTAAACTTCAAATCCAGTCTTAGCTTTTCTCCGTGACTGACTTTACAGTATCGCATAAAGTGGGCAGCTGCTGCCAGGGCTCGGGCACGCGCGCAGGGAGCAGCGTTTCCTGATGGTCAGAGGGACCCTCCGGTGTTCCAGGGTCTGCCCATGGCCTCTGGGCCGGGCACGGGGCGGCCACTGATGCGAGGTCCCTGTGAGGTGTCCCTGCGAGGGCTTACTGTGAGGGGTCCCTGTGAGGGTCCCTCTGAGGAGATCCTGTGAGGGGATCCTGTGAGGTGTCGCTGTGAGGGGATCCTGCAAGGTGTCCCTGTGAGGGGTCCCTGTGAGGGGATCCTGCGAGGTGTCCCTGTGAGGGGTCCCTGCGAGGGGATCCTGCGAGGTGTCCCTGTGAGGGGATCCTGCGAGGTGTCCCTGTGAGGGGTCCCTGTGAGGGGATCCTGCGAGGTGTCCCTGTGAGGGGATCCTGCGAGGTGTCCCTGTGAGGGGTCCCTGCGAGGTGTCCCTGTGAGGGGTCCCTGCGAGGGGATCCTGTGAGGCAGAGGGGCCGGGACTCCCGTCGGGGTCAGGGACACGCGTAGGAATGGGCGCCTGGAGGGGGCCCAGGGCTGGCAGGCCACCAGGAGGGGGTTTCTTGGGGGCAGGGGGTCCTGGGGGGCCGTCAGCTCCCAACGCGGATGGGACCCAGGGGATCTCTGGCCTGGGACCCACGCTCAGGGGGCTGGGACGCACAAGGGACCGGGGCAGGGCACACGCCTGCTCTGAACTCCAGATGACCACGCTCTGCTGCAGTGTGTAGCTGTGCGTTACAGAGACCGGGGCACAACGCTGAGGCCGAGCTGACTCTCTAAAGCTGTTGGAAGCGACAAACGAAGGGGCTTCTAATCGAGGGGGGCAGCCTTGGGAAGCAGGGGGGGGGGGGGGGGAAGGAACGGACGGGGAAAAGATCTCGGTTGTCCAGTTTTGTAGGGAACGAAAACAGTGTGGTGTTTGACAGTGATAATGTGCAGCTGTGGCCTTGCTTTGACGATGTGCAGCTCTGATCCTGCAGCAAAGATGTAAATAACTTTGAGGGAGTATGAGAATAAACCTGGATGAGACAGAAACAAGGGGGAACGTGATCTCACCTCTAGAGGATAAGGGAACAGCAGAGTCGCCTGTAGTGAGCAGGGGCTGGGTGCATGGACAGTAGAGCTTCAGAAATAATAAAGCTTTTAGCAGCGCACGTACAGAGTATAAATTATAAAAGCTGTAACTAAGTAACAATAAATGTCTTTGCCTCACAACCCTTGCAAGGTCCGTGCCTCGTATGCCACAGAAGTTATGCAGGAAGAAGCCTCTGAGTGAGGAAGTTCTGGCCCCGAGGGGAGAGCAGCCGATAAGGCCTTGCAACCCCCAGAAAGTTGGTCGAAAGTAGGGCAAAGGTGACTGTGGCAGTGGGAGATCGCGACCTCGGACTCACATGGCCCCCGAGAGAGGGCAGCCCCCGCTTGGGGAGATGCGCCCTCAATAAACACCTTCAGCAGCACTGCCTGAGGGTGCGCACTAGTTTGCACGAGAAGTGAGACACTTGTAACCAGCCCTGTGCGTGAATGAAAATGAATGTATCATGCATGCTGGATGTGCAAGGGCTCTGCTGTATATAACGTGTCCTCAAGCAGCTCGGTGTGCACGCTAGGAGGAAATCTCCCCTGTGCATCCAGCAGTGCAATAAACTGCCATCAGCTTTCTAAACTATCGTTTGATTTGGAGAATTTTCTTGGTTGCAATTTTTGGTAACACACAGAGGCCCAGGGCAGGGTAGGGACATGTGTGGATGTGCGTGGGGGTTACCTGCAGGAACCCCAGGGTTGGTGCAGGCCCACTCTGCCCCATAGCACCACACAGGAAGGGCCCTGCCCCACAGTGGGCGATGCCAGCCCAGGCGGACCCCCTAGCTCACCCCTCCCCAACTTCAGCCGCATCAGCTCCATCCAGGGTGGGTCCAGCAAGGTCCCCGCTCCCCCCACAGGAGCCTCCAAACCCCTTCTGTACTGGAGGACCCTCTCCCCCGAGCTGCTGACAGAGGCAGACAGCGGCTCATGCAGTTGTTTTCTACAAAATAGGACCCTGGGGTAGCCATGGAGGTGGACCCCACCCCACAGATCAGACCCAGACAGCAACACAAGGGCTAGCGGTGGCACAGGACTGCCCAGAGGTATGGGGATGCACTGGCAGCGGTGCAGCCACGCTCAGCCCCCTACCCTATGGCATACCTGGGTGGCACAACCGGACCTTGCAGCTCCCACATGCCGCTCTGCTCAGCCCCAAGAGTGGGGAGAAGCCATGGGGCCACATCTGATCCCACACGCTGGGATGGAGGAGACACCAGAAAGCCCCCCCAGCCTCCCTGTACCACCAGCAGCTGTCCAGAGCTGCCTCCAGCCCCAGCTCACCCTGTCTTGCTGTATGGGGCTGGGGGCATCAGCACACCCTGCCCACCCCCAGAGCATTTGCCAGAAGCTGGTCCAGTGGGTCCCAGTAACCAGCTGGGAGATTAGAGGAAGGCTCCAGGGACTTTATCCAGAGCACAGAGCAAACTCCATAACCAGAACACAGAAAAGCAAGTCCTGTCCCTTAACAGGGGCACATCCTTCCCCAAACCCCCTGTACCTGCTCCCAGGAAGGGCAGGGGGACATGGGTGTCAGCACAGCTCCCCCAGGGCTCTCCCACTGCATCCACGCTGCGGTTGGTGCAGAACAACGGAGACAGGTGCTGGATAAACATGATTTTATCTACTGTGGCCAAAAATAATAATTAAAAAAAACCAAAATAAAGGTCCAAACATGTAAAAATGAGTAGAAAGGGTGTCAGACGCCACTAAGTCCCACGCAGAGAGTCACATCTGCAGCAGCCTGACTCTGGCACCCCTTGGTTCCTGCCCACCCTTCTCAGCGATGCGGCACATGGTGCTGACCCGTGCCGGGGTGCCCCCGCGTTGGCATTCCCTTTGTGGTCATCCCTGTGCAATGTGGCGTCTGGCAAAATGCAGCCCCCTCCCCACACACACCCACCCATGAGGAAGAGGAGGAGAAAGCCTCTGAGCAGCACCAGCAGGTACCGCTGCAGGGCTGACATGCCGGCAATGGGCATCTTGGTGAATAGTAGGAAATCGGGTGTCTGTACAAGTTCTGTTGTGGTGCCATGGGGAGGGAGGGAAGGAGAGGAGAAAGGAAAAGAAACAAACAAAAAAGACAAGGAAGGGGAAAAAACAAAAAGCAACCCAAAAATCGGTGAAGCTGTGGTGCTGTGGGGTGGGCTCAGGGGATGCCAAACTGTACAACCAGTTCTTCTTTGGCGTCAACGCGGATCTGTGAGAGTGCGCTGAAGGCGTAGGCAGCTATCCGGGACACCTGTGGGTGCAAGCGTAGCAGCCAGCGTCAGCTTTGGCGAGCATGGTTATCCCAAAGAAAAGCCCACAGAGCAGCAGGCCTGGAGGCCCCAGCACATGCCACAGCAGCGGGGCACCAGCCCCAGGTGTTTAACATTGCTCAGAAGCAGGACAGGAGGGGGAAGCACCCCCCACCCTGCAGCCCTCCCACCCCTGGCGGTGCCAGCCCACCCGCAGGACAGGGAACATTTGCGCTCCCCAAAGGTCCCTGTTGCCAGGGCTGCACTGGGGCAGGGCTGTGCCCCAGGGAGACACTGCAGCAGCAGCCCCCTCCCCGACGCAGGGCTCCGGGTCAAAATGCTTTCAAAACCCTAAAACCAGGCTTTTGTTCTCAGAGTGGAGGCTGTGCCAGCAGGGCCAGACCTGTCCCTAAGTCAGCCCTGTCCCTGGGAGAAGCCATGACATCTCAGTCCACCCCACAGTCAACGGGAAAGCTGGGCTGCCTGGGCAGCTCCTGGCACAGCGGCTCGCTGCAGGTAAGTACAGGCAGGTGAGCTTGCCACAGTGGGAGAACGTGCCCTCTGAGCAGGACCCACAGCTGTTCCCAAGATCCAGCCTGGCAGAAAGAGCAAGACAGAGGCCGACTGGCAGAATCCTGCCTGCCGGCAGCTCCTTCCTGCCTCCACAAGCTCAGGCCTGGCTATGTCCCACCCTGGGAGGTCCCTTGGCAGGGCTGCTCTGCTTGCTGGGACATGCCTGGATACCAGCCTGTCTGCCTTTGGGAAGGGGTTTTTGGCAGCACAGGGACAGTCTCCTCTCCCTGCATCCTTCAATACTCAAATGCCCCGGGTAAGGAGGAAGCTCGATGAGCAGAACAAGCTGCAGCGAGGTTTTTGTACTGGGCTGCTCCCAGGTGCTGGCAGAAGCCACAACACCTCAGCCAGCCCCACAGCCAGCAGGAAAGCCGCAGCTTTCAAGTCCCGTCACTCTGAGAACTGGCATATGGTTTAAGAACCAGCCCTTGCCAGCAGGGAACAGGGACAGCCAGCCTGCCAACAAACCTGGGCCTCGCCAGTGCTAAAGTGGCAGCTCCTGCCTCTGAGGAAAGAGTGTTTCCCCAGCAGCCCCCTCCTTAAAGCAGCAGGAGGTCTCCCTGGGAGCAAAGCTGTCTGTGCTGCAAAACACCCTCCTGCTGTAAATGATGTTCTGAAGGGACTGGAAGGAGTACAGAGCCGCAACCTGCATGCAGTTACTGCTCTAGAGATGTGTGACTGGGCTTTGCCTTCAGCACTAACAAGCCCTTACAGGGCTGCCTGAAACTTGGGATGTTTCTGCATTGCCCACCAGCACTGTGACTCCCAGCACCACACTCACCGGAGCCCTGGCACAGCCCATGCTCAAGCCCATGGTGCCTGTGCTCCTCTGGCGAAGATGCACCAAGCTAAAGACAGAAGGGGCCACCAGGACCTGCCTGGGATCTCCAGCACAGCCAGGCGGCCGCAGACGAACTGAAACAGTCGCTGCCACAATTGCCAGGGCTCCCAGCGAGTGGAGACAGCACTGCTTCTACAGGACCAGGACACTTCAGCTCCCACATCTTCATGGAACATCAAGGTGGGGCCAGGAAGCAGCTGTAGGGCAGAGCTCCCCCCAGCCCCTCTCACCTGCTGCAGGTCTGCAAAGGGGACGGGGTCACTGGCGAGTACTTGGTGCGGTTGGTTGGTCAGAGACGGCAGCAGCGGGAGCTTCTTCCAGTGAGTCAGGTTGTTGCTCAGCATGGCCAGGCGCGTGCTGCGGTAGGGAGAGCAGCTAGGGTCAGCACTGGCACCGGCAAGGAGCACGCCAGCCTGCCGCAGGGAGCAACGGGACACTGGGAGACCCAGGTTCAGCAGAAGATGCGTGCTGCATTTCCAGGCACAAGCACCACCAAGAGGGAACCAGGGAGAGCCGCGCTGCATCACTCCCAGCATCCATCCCCTCTCCAACCCCCGATGTAGGAGGATAAGGGAGCTTCCAGCTCTCCAACACAGGCGCCTTTCAAGCGGGAGCAATCACATCCAGCTACACGCCATCTGCTCTGAGTGCCAGGAGGAAACACAGGAGCCCTTTGTGCGTGGCTGCCCTTGCCAAGCCCGTAGCCGGGACGAGGCCTCTGCCCACTGACACCGCCACGGGCCTCACCCAGCAGTGCCAGGGGGTGGAGAAGAGGAGCGAGGCCAAGCACCACCTCCCTGGATGCAGGGAGCCCTGTGACACACTGAGTTTACTCTCCCAAAGCCAAACCCCCAAGGCCTGGCCTGGGGACACAGCTTTGAGGGGCTGCAAGCATCCCAAGGGAGCAGGGCAGGTCCCACCTGTACTGCCTGGCTCTGTCCATGTACTCGTGCTGCTCCATGCCCTGGGAATCAGCTGCTGACACGTCGATGATGTTGCTGTGGAGACACAAGACAGCAGGTCCCACTGCAGGCTTGTCACTCCCCCCGAGCCCCCTCCGCATCTCAGGCAAACTAAGCACCCTCCAGTGAAGGTGCCAGGACTTCAGCTCCCTAAGATGAACAGCCTGGGACTGTTAGGAGGCCAGACTCACAGCATGGATGCAGCCAGCTGGACACCAGTGTGCCAGGCTGGAGCAGCTTCTTGCTGGGAAGGAAACACCAAGACTATTTGCCTGCAACTGCCCCGAGGCCGATGCAGCCAAAGGCACAGAGTGCTGGGGGCTTTGGTCCACAGCCTCCTGCGGTGTGGGCTGGCCTGTACCCTGCGGACCTCGGCACACAGCCACATGGGGAAGGAGGCTTCACCATGCCATAAGGGCTATGAGGATTAAGCGTTTGGCAGCCATCCTGAGAGCCCTGGTACCAGGCCCCGGGCTCAGAGAGGAGCTGGACACTCACCCAGGTCCATGCCACAGCCTGGCCGCATGCCCCACACCTTTCCCCCCCACCCACAAGCAGAGTAGCACTCAGGGCTGCTGTGACACCACGTGTCACACACATACCAGTTGCCACTGGCCCCTCTGTGCCAGGCAGGGCCCATACGCAACCCAAAGCCCCCCCGTCAGACAGGCAGGGCACAGCCCCCACCCCACATTTCCCCCACCATGTTCAGGGTCAACCTCCCTGGAGAGGACAGAACACCCCATCCCCAGTGCTGGTGCCACCCAGTCCCCCTCTCTGCATACCCAAGGACTCGCTTTCCCAGCTGAGCAGCCGAGGGGTCACCTCACACCCGAGGTCTCATTTCTGCACCCCCATGGGGCTCAAATCAGAGGTAGGAGGTTGTCCACAGGCAGCCACTGCCAGAGCTCCCCCCTTTCTCTCAGCACCTACAGCCAGTTGCAGGCAGACCCCCGACAAAGCTGCCATGTCCCACAGTCATCGCTAGTTCCCAAGACATCCTGCCTGCCTGGCCACGGCACCTGCCCACCCCATCATGCTGCAGCACTGAGGTGGTTACGGCACAAGGCTTACATGGCCGTTTTGGCGAGGATGGAGGACAGCATGGCCTGCTCATCTGTGCGCGCTGATGGGAGGTTGTGGTAGCTCTGCTCTGCTCCATTCAGCACCTTGTTGGGAGGGCTGGACGCTGGTTCCAGCAGCCGCTTCGTCTCTTCTTCCTGGGGAAAAGGCAAGAGGAGAATCAGCCCCAGCTCCTTTGTGCCAGCAGCTTTCACCTCATAGGACAATGCAAGTCTTGCCATCAGCCTGCCGGGAGGACTCCCTGCACATCCCAGCATAACCCCAGCACAGCCCTGGCTCTGCTAAGGTGACATCCAGGCTCCTCTTTCCAGATCCCTTTGCTTTTTCCCAGCCAAAGCCTCCTGTGCCACAAAGGGAGGAAGCACAGCTGAAATCAGGTAGTGTGGTGGCAGCACATTTAGAGTAGCTAATCCTAGACAGGAGCCTACAGCCCTGCCTGCCCCCTCGGGCAAGCCAACACACCTAGCACCCCATGGCCAGGCAGCATGCGTCCCCTCAAAGGATCCCAACTGCCTGCTCAATGCACCAGCGCTGACCTGCCCAAAACCTGGTGGCTAATTAGGACATGCCCAGCGCATGCTCAACTGGCCTACACAGAACCTACCACAGTCTCATTGCCCAGCTGAGGGCCAGAAAGATCCCTGCCAGACTTTTGTGTCTGCCGGTGCTTATCTGGGCCATGTGAACCCCACCAGCTGCAGCCCAGGGGCACTGTGGGGCTGGGGGTGCCCAGAAGGGGCTCTCAACAGAGCAGAGCCGCAGGGCACATCCCTCCCCAGCTTCAGCCCAGGGAGTGCAGAGTGGTAGCTCAGGCCTTAATCCTCTGGCTTGGCCAAGCAGCAAGGCAGGAACTAGAAGAGCCTGGCAGGGCACTGATAGGCGTAAGTAACCAGGAGAGCAGGATATGCAGCATCCCAGGGTGAGTGAGGAGTGCAGTCACTCCTCTGCATGCCCTGTCAGTGGCATCTTCAGCTCCTCCCTGACCAGCAGCTCTCTCTCCCCTTCCTCCTGCTGGGAAACGCTGCTGCACTCCTCCAGCCAGGCCTCTCCCCTTCCCCACAGCCCATGCCAGAGAGCACCACGGCTTGGTCGCAGGCTAGGCTCCCCCAGGGACAAGCTGTCACAGACGAGCTCCCTGGCAGGGCACAGGCAGGGGCTGCCCACACTGCAGCTGCGGATTAAGTTTCTGCGGGACAGGTGACAGCCCCAATTTTGCAGCAGCTCCTCAGCAAGAGGCACCAGTGGGGACAGTCACACTGTCCCAGGAAGGAAAACCTGGCACCGTTCCCACCAGCACTGTGACTGTTTGGGACCCTGGGCTTAAACCTGCATCGGTACAGGGCATGCAGGGCCAGGGGTGGGGGGCTCCTCTTGCCCCATCCATCAAGCCCCCTACTCCTCCCACGCAGCCCCAGGGACACTGCATCTGGCTGTGTGCACTAGAACAGCAAGAGAAACTCAAGGAACGGGAGACACAAAGATGACTGTGGGCAGGAGAAGCTCCTGTAGACTGTTCTAGGAGAGAGGCCAGCCCTGGCTCTGTGGGGCCAGGGAAGGGCCATACCCCACAATGGGACACCAGCAGGGAGGTAGCACCCACAGGGACAGATGGTCGCAGGCACAGGGGGAAACCGGCCACCACAAATTTACCAGGGTGGAGGGCAAGCACCGGGGCTGCTTCCAAAGGGCCTCTGCAAAGCAGAAATAACGGCAGGAGGGCAGCGCCAGGGAAAGGGGCTGGGCGGCAAGGGGCACGGCCCCAGCACCCCGCAGGTTTCTTTAGGGACTGTCACCCGTGGCTGTGGAACCAGCAGATGCAGCACCGAGGAGCCACGAGCAACGGCTCAGGCCTGCCCCGCACCGGGGGCGGGGTGAAGCCAGGCCAGGGTCACCGGCCTCCCCTTCTCCTGCCGCTGTCACGCCGGCGACATCACCAGGCACCACGCCGGCAGCCTGCCCAGGGCCTGCGGGCCGGGCAGCACCGCAGCGGGACCCAGGCGGCGGTGGGGTCAGACCCCACACACCCCGCAGCGGGGCCGGCAGGAGCGAGGAAGGCTGTCAGGCGCCGGCAGCGGGCCGCGGATGCAGGCCCCACGGCTGTCACGGACTCCTGAGGCCCGTCCCCGCGGGGTGGGGGGGGAGCAGGCGCTGCCCGCAGCCCACCCCGGCGGAGGCAGGCGGACACCCCCAGGCCCGCCCCCCTCGGGACGGAGACCCGCCGTTCGGTCCGGCTCGCCCCGCCCCGGCCAAGGGGAACCCTCCGCTCCGGAAGCAGGGCCGGTAGCGCCGCTTCCCCCCGCCCCGCCCAGCAATACTCGTCTCGGCCCCCGCCGGCCCGCAGACCCCCCGCCCTCCCCCCCCGGCGCGGGGCCCACCTGGTCGGAGGCCGAGGCCTCGCTGCTGTAGCAGCAGCCCATGCCGAGGCGCAGCAGGGCCGCCGCGCCCGCACCCCACCCGCACGGGCCCGCGCCGCACCGATCACGTGAGCGCGCGGCGGGCGGAGCCGCGGCGCTCCCCCGGCCAATCCCGTGACCCGACATCCCGTCACGTGGCAGGAGGGCGGCCAATGGAAAAAGAAGGGCCGAGGACTGGCCCGCCCCGCCTTAAAGGCGCCGCCGTCACGTGAAGGGCAACCAATCAGCGCGCGGGGTCGGGAGGCGGGGGCGGGGACGGAGGAGTGCGCAGGCGCGCAGGTCCCGCCCTCCCCCTCCGCGCCGCGCCCTCCGCCGGGAGCGCGCGCTGGGCGGTGTCACGTCGCGGCGTCACGCGGGCGGGGGCGGTGCCAACCACGGGCACGGGGGCGGGGGCGCGCGCCCCGGGAGGGAGCGTGCCGGGAGCGGGGGGGGCGCGCAGGGCGGCGGGGCTCCTAGTACCCCCAGTGCTCCCAGTGCCCCTAGTATTCCCAATGTCCCCAGTTCCATGCTGTGCCCCCAGTGCTCCCAATGCCCCCAGTGTCCCCAGTTTTCCCCCGTGCCCCCAGTGCTCCCAGTGTCCTCAGTTTCCCCCTGTGCTCCCAGTGCTCCCGGTGACCTTGTGTCCCCAGTTCCCCCCAGTGCTCCCAGTGCCCCCAGTATTCCCAATGTCGCCAGTTTTCCCCAGTGCTCCCAAGGTCCCCAGTTCCCTGCTGTGCCCCCAGTGCTCCCAATGCCCCGTGTCCCCAGTTTCCCCTTATGCCCCCAGTGCTCCCAATGCCCCCAGTGTCCCTAGTTTCCGCTTGTGCCCCTGGTGCCCACAGTGTACCGTTTCCCCCTCTATCCCCAGTGCTCCCAATGACTCCAATGTCCCTGGTGCTCCCAGTGCTCCCCATGCCCACAGTGTCCCCAGGTTGCCCCATGCCCCCACGTGGGGCTGTGGCCATGGCATGCCAAGACTGGGCCTTCCCCTTCCCACTTTGCTCCAGCTGGACCAGGAAATGGCTGGGGTGGCTGCTGGGGTGGGAATGGGGCCACCGGCCCCATGGGGGGGCCCAGGGGTGAGAGGAGCTGGCAGCTCAGCAGGGTGGGGAAACTGAGGCACGGCCAGGGCTGGGCTGGGAGTCCTGCATGCCCTGCCTGCCTGTGTGCCAGGCCTGCCCTGCACGCCCTGCCTGCTATGCCCCGCGTGCCCTGCGTGCATGCCTGCCTGCCCTGCCCACTCATTAAGGCCCTTCGAGTCATGGCTGGTGCCCAGGGGCTCGGCCCACTCCTCCCACTTGGCAGCCCCCTGCCCACACCCCTGGCGCAGGCAGCACCCCGGGCTGAGCCCAGGAGCCTCAGCACTGTGCTCTGCCTGCCAGGCCCTGCTGCCTGCAGCCGCCTGGGACAGCTGGGCAGGGGGCTCTGGAGAGCGTCTGCAGCCAGGATCTCAGTGGGTGTCCTGAGCCCCCCAAAAGCCCCCCAAAGCCATGAGCCCTGAGTCCGCTGAGCCTCCCAAACCACCTGAGCTCCCCAGATTTCTGAGGGCTGTGAACCCTGAGCCTCCCTGAGTCCCCCAAACCCTAAGCTGCCCCAAGGCCTAGACCCTGAGCCTGATGCGAGAAAATACAGTGAAAAGCCTAAAACTGTACAGGCAGGAGTTGCACAGATGACAGGAACTATCAACAGTCAGGCAGGAGCCTCATTAGCTGCGAGAAGGTCTGGAGCTCGGCCTGTGCAGCGCTTCAGAAGGGACGGTCAGTACAGGCGCAGAGGAGCTCCACAAGCATGTCCATCAGTAGCCTTCTGACAAGGACTTGCTAAGTGCTAAAAGAAAAACTGCTGAAGTTGTAAGACTCGAGGACACGAGGTTAAAATAGTTGTGGTAGGGGGAGATCCCGACCTCCTACTCAAGTGGCCCCCCCAAAGAGAGTGAACCCCTGCTCGGGGAGCATGCCCAGTAAAGTTAAAATGAACTGTACCTTCAAATTGAAGCGAGGAAGCAACTAACCAATAATTAGTTAGTAGTTAGTTAGTAGCTGTAGACTTTGGGCAGAACTAACCAACATATGTATAAATATGCATTGTGAGTGTTACAGTTGAATTTGAAATAACTAGAGTTCAAAATAAATTCACTAAGTATTTATTAAGGTAGGAAAGCAAAAAAAAAAAAAACCCCCCAAAAAAAACCCCAAACAGTGCACAGCGCTGGGCCGCCGAGGAGTCACAGCTCCATCCAGGCTCGCAAATTCCGACAAGTAACACAGCCCTTTTATCCTCAGCTTCAAGACCGGTTTAAGCAAACAGTTATGCTCTCAGTCCCGTAGCAAGAAGCTGTATATTACAAAACTAAACTATTTTTACACTAAAGTCTAGACGAAGACAAAGTTGTCATAGTAACATGAGATTATGGTTTAACATTGGCCTTGAGAAGGTACATCTCCACCTCATGGTTAACAGTTAACTCTCTTCTCACCAGACAAAACATTCTCAAATCTGTTGCAGCAAGATCATTCCTTTTGTTAAAAACCCCTTTGATCAGCAAATTACCCTTAGTTACTTATTACAGTGAGTACAACTGGGTGTGCAAGTCAGGAGGAGCGATCCCCCTTGCACCTGGCCCTGCAATAAACACACCCGCTTTATAACTTACCCCAAGTTATGGAGTTTAACTCTGCACGTCAAGCCGAGCTCCTCTGAGCCCCTCAAGCTGCCTGAGCCCCCCAAACTCTAAGCCTTCCAAGCCCTAAGCCCCCCAAGCCCTGAGTCCCCTGAACCCCCTAAAACACCTGAGCCCCTCAAGTACCTGAGCCCCTGAGTCTCCCAAGCCCCCCTGAACCCTCTGAGCCCCCCCAAGACCTGAATCCCCTGAACCCGTGAGCCCCCCAAGCCTGAGGATGTCCCTTTGCCCTCTGCAGCCCCCCTGCAGGTTTGGACATCCCCGTGCTGGGGGGGCTAAGCTGAGCTTCCCCCCTCCTCCAGCCCCAACCCTGCCTGCAGTTCCCTGCTGCTGGTGCTGGCAGCATTGCCAGGCCCATGGGGACCCCACTTGCCTGCACCCCCTCACCCCTTGCCCCGTGCCCACCCCCGCCACGGGGAGCCCTGGCAGCCCTGTGCAGCTTTCTGGGGGCTGCCGGCTCCCCCTGGGCCCATCGCTGCAGCGAGTGCCTCAGTGCTCAGCCCAGCAGGGTATCTCCCTCGCCCCAGCTGTGTGGGAGGCAGCTCCAGTGGGGCTGGGGGGACATGCTGGGGGAGGTCTTCAGGTACCTCCGACCCCCGCATGCAGTGAGAGGCTGGGGATGAGCCCCCGGGCTTGGAGCAGGGCTGGGCAGTCAGGGGTCCCCAAGGGGCACTGCCTGCAGCCACCCCCACCACAGCCCTGCCCCAAGCCCGGCATCCCCTGCCCTGGTCCAGCACCCACCCCCCAAAACCAGCACCCACCCCCTGGCTCCGGTGTGTACTCCCCCAGCCCCAGTATCAGGACCCCAGCCCCAGTACTGGGGCTCGAGCCCCAGTATCAGGCCCCAGCCCCAGTTTCAGGATCCCAGCCCCAGCATCAGGACCCAGTCCCAGTATCAGGACCCCAACACCAGTGACAAGACCCCAGCCCCAGTCCCAGTCCGCCAGTCCCAGCATCAGGATCCAGTATCAAGACCCCAGCCCTAGTAAGAAGACCCCAACCCCAGTCCCAAGACCCCAATCCCAGTGAACCCCAGTCCCGGGACCCCAATCCCAGTGACAGGACCCCAACCCTAGAGAAGGGATCCCAGCTCCAGGACCACTCCCACAGCTCAAGAGCCACCCGCAAGCACCAGCCTGGCCCTGTCCCCATGTCCCCAGCCCCTCAGCCGGGTAACCGGAGCCAGGGCTGGCTGTGACTAAGGTGACACCATCAATAATTAAGTGTGCAGCAGGGCTTGGCACTGCTCGCTGCCTGCTGCCTGTCTGCTGCCTGCAGAGTGGGGACAGGTAGGTGCCACCCCCCCCCACCCTGTCCCCTTGCTGCAGCTGGGGACCCCCAACAGCTCAGGGTGCAGGGTGTGGGGCGCAAGATGTGGGGTGCGGGATGCAGGATATGGGGTGCAGGATGTGGGGCACGGGGGCAGCAAAGCTGGGCCAAGGTGAGTGTGAGGGGCTGTGCCAGGCATTGCCCCCCCCGAGCAGCCCCACAGCCCAACCCCCCAGGACCACTCAGCCCCAGCACAGGGGGCTCCCGGTGCCCCCACTGCCCCCAGAGCACCCCAGGGTGCCCTGGCCCAGCTCTGACCACAGCCCTGCAGCCCTGGGGGCCAGCAAATTGCCCCAGCAGCGCCAGAGCCCAGGGAGAGGCACTCCCAGAAGGTGCAGAGCACTGTCAGCTCATGGCATGAGTGAGAGCTGCAGGGCTAGCACCCTGGGAGGACCCCCCCACCCCAGCATGCCCTGTGGGGGGCCCTTTCCACAGCCTCACCCCTTCACCATGGTGTCACCGGCGATTGCCCTGGCCTTCCTCCCCTTCCTTGTCACCCTGCTGATCCGCTACCGGCACTACCTGGTGCTGCTGTACCGGGCAGTGCTGGTGGGCTGGCTGCGGGACCGGCTCACCGGCGTCCCACGGGAGCAGCGCGCCTTCCAGTACCTGCTGGCCCATGCCATCCCTGGGGACCCCCGGCACATCCTGCAGACCTTCGACCAGTGGTGCTACTGCTGCGAGCACCTCAGCAGCGTAGGGCCCATCAAAGGTGAGTGCAACCCTCACCCGCATGTGCTGCAGGGGTCCCTGCACCAGCCATGGCTGTGGCACCAATGGCATGGCCACAGCACCAATATTACCATGCCACCAATGGCATGGGGCCACTGCACCACTGGGGCAGCCATAGCATCATTGACACAGGCATGGGGTATCATTGGAATGGTTATGGCACCATTAGCACAGCCACACCACCAACGGCAGAGTCATGGGACCATCATCACAGCCATGGCATTGTTGGCATGGTCACAGCACTGCTGGTACAGCCATGGCACTGTTGGTTTGGCCATGGCACCATTGACTTGGCTGTGACACTGATGGTGTGGCCACGGCACCATTGACATGGCTGTGACACTGTCGGTGTGGCCACGGCACCATTGATGGGGCTGTGACACTGTCGGTGTGGCCACGGCACCATTGACATGGCTGTGACACTGTCGGTGTGGCCACGGCACCATTGACTTGGCTGTGACACTGATGGTGTGGCCACGGCACCATTGACATGGCTGTGACACTGTCGGTGTGGCCATGGCACCGTTGATGGGGCTGTGACACTGTCGGTGTGGCCACGGCACCATTGACATGGCTGTGACACTGTCGGTGTGGCCACGGCACCATTGATGGGGCTGTGACACTGTCGGTGTGGCCACGGCACCATTGACATGGCTGTGACACTGTCGGTGTGGCCACGGCACCATTGACATGGCTGTGACACTGTCGGTGTGGCCACGGCACCATTGACATGGCTGTGACACTGTCGGTGTGGCCACGGCACCATTGACATGGCTGTGACACTGTCGGTGTGGCCACGGCACCATTGACATGGCTGTGACACTGTCGGTGTGGCCACGGCACCATTGACATGGCTGTGACACTGTCGGTGTGGCCACGGCACCATTGACGGGGCTGTGACACTGTCGGTGTGGCCACAGCACCATTGACGGGGCTGTGACACTGTCGGTGTGGCCATGGCACCATTGGCATGGCTGTGGCACCACTGGTGCAGTCACAGCACTGTTGGGGTGGCCATGGCCACAACATCGCTGGCACAGCTGTGGCACTGCTGTTATAGGCCACGGCATTTATGGCACAGCTACAGCACTGCCAGCATGGTGGTGACACTGCCACCACAGTCATGGCACCACTGCCAGTGCTCAGCCCCCCCAGCATGGCTGGGGACAGGGGACAGGTGCTGTGGGAAGGGCTGACTCGGGGCACGTGGCACAGCTGCTCACCTCCTTCCTGCCACACTACACCAGACCTGCTGCCCCTCTCAGCGCTGTCCCCTTGCCCAGGGAAGGGGGGTCTGGGGGGTGCAGCACCCTGCCCCGCCCCTGCCCCCCAGTGCTGAGGCATCTGGGCCATGGCAGGGAGGATCGTGGAGCGGCTGCTCTATGAGCGGGCGCCGCTGCGGGTGCTGGAGCTGGGAACCTACTGTGGCTACGGCACAGTGCTGCTGGCGCAGGGGCTGCCTCCTGGTGCCCGCCTCTACACCGTGGAGTTGGACCCCCGCCACGCTGCCGTGGCCGAGAAGGTCATCCGCCTGGCCGGCTTCGACGAGCAGACGGTGAGCGCCCCACCTGGGAATGGGGAAAGGCCGGCTCTTCCCACCACTGCCAGAGAGGAGAGGGGTGGGGGGATGACACTGCCACCCTGTCCCACCTCACAGCTGCTGCTGGGTGGGACAGGGGGGAGCGGCAAGGCGAGATCCTCTCCCACATGGAGCTCTCGCCACCGCTCACTCCCCAACACCCCACGCAGCAGGGTGGGGGGAGGGCTGCAGGTGGTGGGTCAGCACCCCGGTACCACAAGGCAGGGGCTGAAGGGGCTGTGGCACAGGTGGAGCTAATCGTGGGCCCATCGGAGGAGGTGATCCCCCGGCTGAGGGAGAAGCACGGCCTGCTGAAGGCCAACTTCGTCTTCATGGATCACTGGAAGCGCTGCTACCTGCGGGACCTGCAGCTGCTGGAAACCCACCAGCTGCTGGCTGAGGGGGCCACCATCCTGGCTGACAACGTCCTCTTCCCCGGTGCACCCCACTTCCTGCAGTACGCCAAAACCTGTGGTAAATACCGCTGCAAGGTGCACCGCGCCAGCCTGGAGTACTTCCACGCCATCCCCGATGGCATCGCCGAGCTCTGCTATACCGGTAACCGCTGAGCCAGGCAGCGAGCTCGTGCCTTGTGGTGACCACGGGGAACACTGGGTCCCCGACTAACCACGCTCAGCTATAAACAAAGTCTCTGGAGGAAACGTGGTGGCTGCGGTGGTCTGTGGTGGGGGTGTGGCAGTGGGGGCAGTGCAGCAGGTGGGAAGAGGGGACCTCTTCCCGTACAACCTCCTGCCTGAGCCTCTTCCCTCTTACAGCCACAGAGAAACGTCTGCGTGAGACCCCAGGGAAGTGCAGTGGAAAGCCCGGCTCTCCCCAGAGACACAGACCCCCACCCAACCGCATGGCATCCCCGCAGCTCCCAGCACCCACCCCGGTGTGCCTCCGACACCAGATCCGAGGGCTGTTTTCTTGAAAACTGAGTTTATTAGAAAAGACGCTGTGCCGGGCTGAGCCACACGCTCCCCAGCGCCACTCCAGTGCCAATCTGCGCCCCTCAGGCAGCCTCACCCTGAGCCCCCCTGCCCCACGCAGCCCTCGCAGCAGCCATGGTGGGAGCTTCGCCAAACCACACACCAGGGCTCCAGAGCTGCGGAGGGCTCTTCCCCAGCCTCTGGTCTGGTGTGGCCACAGCAGAATTAGATCATCCACTGGTCCTGATCCTGCTCTGCCCCCTCCATGTCCACCTGGGAAGGGGAAAAGTTTGAGACCCTCCCCAGTCCCTGACCAGAGCAGGACCAAGCAGAGGGGGTGGAGGAGACAAGGCCCCCAGGTTCCCACGTGCTGCGCACCGTGCACCCCCCCACACTTTGGGGTCTTGGTAGGGCAGGGACACCAGCCCACACCCCCAGCCCTGCTCTTTACCTCATTGATCTCCCCATCATCAGGAGACTCATTATAATCATTCATCTCATCCATATCCTGCATATCCTCGTCATCCTCCGAGTCCTCCTCACTGTCTTCATCATCCTCGTCGTCCTCCTCTTCCTCCTCATCGTAATGCTGCAGACACACCAGCCCCACTGAGGGCTTTAGGCCATGGCCTGGAGCCACACCAACAACTCAACACCCCTGTGCCTGAACCCCGCGGCTTGCCCCTGCCTCACCGGCAGCATCACACCCACCTCAGATGCTGGCTTTCCAATGGGCACCAGGTTGTTGTCCTTCTCGGCTATGCTCTGGAGCTGGGAAGGGAAAAGGTGTGTGTGTGGGAAGGTGCATCAGCACCCTGACAGCTCCACAACAGCCCAGCATAGCTCCCCACCAGCAAACCAGCCCTTCCCACTTGGCTGCTGTCCCCTCCAGCCCTTGGGCTCCTTCCTAACAGTGGCTGGCAGCTGCTGGAGGAGTCCCACTGCCCCCAGCATCTCCAGGCAAGGGGCAGGCAGGGGAGAGCAGCTGCAGGCAGCTGCCTGCATGCCTTGGCACAAGGCAGAGTGATCCCAACAACACAGCAGCCACCCTGGGACGGAGAGGGTGTCCACATGCATGGCCTGGGGAGTGTGGGCAGGGCTCGAACACCGTATTTTTCTTAGCTTTTTTGTTTTATAAAAAAGAACCCAAACCCAAGGTGTCTGTTCAGCCAGAGACACAGATAATTAAAGCTCAATTAAAACACTTCAGCATCTCCCACCCAAAGGGACTTGAACCTTCTCCCAGACTATGAGGTTTTAATTATTGATTGAAATTATTTAATTGTAACAATTTAATCACCGAGGTTTCTTTTTTAAGCTTTAATCAAGTAGATGGTTTTCCCCCCCATACTCAGGGGCCGCTGTAGGGCTGTGGCACTGAACCGCACTCACAGTACAAGGCACTTGTGGGTTACTGGGATCAGAAATTGCCACTCGCCTTCCTCAGGAGGTTAATTAATTAACTGGGGTCTGCTGGCAGCACCAGCTGTTTAATCAACCCCCACAGACACCAGGGAGCTTCAGGCCGCTGCAGGCAACAAGGGACCAGCCTACACAGAGCCAGCGCAGCAGACAGGTCACAGCGACAAGCCCACCAGCTAGCAGTGCCTGTGACGGCAGCATTGGCTCCGGGACCCTGCAAAACCCTCAGATAAAAGGGAGAAACAGCGAAATCGCTGGGGGAGCGCCCCGGGAACCCCGGCCACTGTTAGCAGGCTGGCGGCAGCGCACATGCAGGCCCCCAGCACTGCAGGTCACCGCGCGGGGAGGCCGGGACTCCCCTGGTGCAACCGGGGTAGGGGGCTGAGGCGCGGCCCCACATCCCTCGGCACAGCCCGGGTTGCGGGGACCCCCAGGAGCCCACTGCTCACCCGGGCCCGCAGCCCCTCCCGGGGCCGGTACTCTGCCCAGCCCCCCCAGCCCCCTAACCCGCCGGCCCGGGGCCCACCCAGGCCTGGTGCTGCTGCTCCTGCTGCTGCAGCTCCGTCTCGTCCACGCAAGGCCGGTCGAGGTTGAACCACAGGGACTCGGTGACGCGGGGCAGCAGAGAGGGGAACAGTGTAGACATGGCGCGGCGAAGGGGTACGTGTGAAAAACCGGGAGCGGAGCGGGCCGGGCCTCCACCGGCTGCCGACCCGGAAGTACAACCCGGCCCTCGCCCTGCCGGAAGCAGTCGTGAAGCGCCGCCCGCACGGAACATGGGAGCAGGGAAGAGCGTGTCAACGGGGCCACGCCTGCAAGGGGCGGGGCCAGCTCCTCGGGGCGAGGCCTGATTGACAGCTGGGGTGGTTGTGTGTGTCACCCAGCCCACCCCCCCCGGGCGTCCGACTCCGGGGACCGGCCTCGGCGGGGAGATGTGACCCCTGGGGGGGGTCTGTGACCCCTTAGGGGCATCTCTGCCCGCCCCGAGGGGCACACTCCCCCCCCCCCCCCCCCATTATCTGTCCCTCCCTGTGGAGCACCTATGAGCTCCAGGGGGGGCACCTGCCTCCCCCGGGGTATCTGTGACCCCCACTGGGGGGCACCTGCCCTCTCCCGGGCATCTTCTGTGACCTCCGGGGGGGATCTGTGACCCCAATGGCAGGGTACCTGCCCTCCCCCCCCCCCCCAGGGCATGTGTGACCCACACTGGGGGGGTACCTGCCCCCCCAGGGGTGTCTGTGACCCCCATGGAGTATCTGCTCCCCCAGGAGTATCTTCTCCCCATGGAGAAGATCTGTGACCCCAATGGCAGGGTACCTGCACCCCCAGGGGTGTCTGTGACCCCCCCACCTGGAGGCAGCTGTGACACCCCCTAGAGGTATCTATGACCGCAATAGGGGGGTAACTGTCACAGTCATGGAGCATCTACCCCCTGGGGGGGCATCTGTGACCCCTTCACAGAGTATCTGTGACCCCCCCGGGGCATCTGCCCCCCCCCCCCCCGGGGCATTTGTGACTCCCCCCCGGGGGTATCTATGACCCCAACAGGGTTGCAACTGCCACTCCCATGTGACATACCGTATCGAGCCCCCCGGGGCTATCTGTGACCCCCTCGGGGGTACCTACCCCACTGGGGACACTCCTTACCCACTGGCGCGTGTCCCCTCCGTGTATCCGTGGGGCCTGTGGGGCACATGGGGGCCACTGCCTGGCCCTGGTGCTGGCGTCGGGGTACAGGGCCAACTCCCCGCCGCAGCTGGCTGCGAGCGAAGGAAAAACAGCAACGAATAGATTTTGGCTGGCCTCGGCCCCTGCCTGGCGCCGCAGGACGGATCCTGGCTGCTGCAGAGCCGGAGCGGCTGGGCTCAGTCGGTCGGGACACAGCAGGGGCAGCAGGGCGCAGCGCCCCTTCCGGTCCGGACCCCTCCGTGTGCCGCCCGACCTGCCATGCCCCCGCGCTGGTGACAGGTGACGTGCCGTGATTGGTGGCCAAGGGTTGTGCTGCGCCGTGACCTTTGAGATGAACCACCCTCGTCCCGCAGCACCCGCCACCCGGTACCCCCCCAGGTAAGCAGCCCAACCCCCCCGCCGGTGGTCCCAGGCTGAGGGTTGGCCGTGACAGTGAGGTTGGGGGGGGGGGGGAACGACGCAGACGCGGGGGACTTTGTCCCTGCCAGTGCCGTGTCCCCGCGGGGATGAGTGACAGTGCTCCCCCCGTGTTGCCATGCTGACCCCGCCATCGCTGCCAGCAGGACGATGGCAGCTGCGTGGCTACTGCTGGCACTCCTGGCTTGGCCAGCTGCAATCACCACCGCCGCGCGGGATCTGCTGCTCAATGTCTGCATGGATGCCAAGCACCACAAAAGGGAGCCCGGCCCCGAGGGGCAGCTCTACGGGCAGGTAGGGTCCTTCACCCACCGCCCCCAGCACCCCGTGGCATCACCCACCCTGGGGTCACCGGGCCAGACCCCAGCGGTGTCATGGGGGACCACCTGCGGTCTCCATTACCCGGTGCCACCCCCCCGTGGGTGTCTGTGCTTTCCATGTGCCGGGAAGGGCTGGTGAGTCCCTGCTGAGCCCTGGCTGCCTTGGTGCAGTGCGCCCTGTGGAAGGACAACGCCTGCTGCACCGCCAACACCAGTGTGGAGGCTCACCAGGACCAGTCCTACCTGTACAGCTTCAACTGGGACCACTGTGGGGCCATGCCAGAGAAGTGCAAGCGCCACTTCATCCAGGACATGTGTCTCTATGAGTGCTCCCCCAACCTGGGGCCCTGGATTGACCAGGTGGGTGCAGACCCCCCCTCCCCCCTGCCTCACCCTGGTGGACGGCGAGATGCCTGGGGTGAACTGGGATGAACTGGGGTGCCCCCATAGACGGACATCAGCTGGCGGAAGGAGCGGATCCTGTATGTACCACTGTGTCGGGAGGACTGCGAGCAGTGGTGGGAGGACTGCCAGGACGCCGTCACCTGCAAGGTCAACTGGCATAAGGGCTGGAACTGGACCACAGGTCAGTGGAGGGGCATGGGGACGCCCCCAAGTCACCACCTGGAAGGTGGCTGCATCCCCCCCACCCCAATGGCTTTGAGCATGTTTGGGGTGGAAGGTGATGGCAGGGAGGCTGGCAGTGGGGTGGGTGTCCCCATGCCACCCCAGGGTCAAACCCACCGGGGAGACCCATCAGGATCCTGACACCTCCACGATGCACAGGGGAACAGCACCTCCCATCCCAAAGACACCCCCTCCCCCCCACCTCACACCCCCTTCCCACAGGCACCAACCAGTGTCCCCAGGGCACCATGTGCCAGAAGTTCAAGTACGTCTTCCCCAAGCCGGCCACACTCTGCGAGGAGATCTGGTCCCATTCCTACAACTACAGCTCCTACCACCGCGGCAGCGGCCGCTGCATCCAGATGTGGTTCGACCCTGTGCAGGGGAACCCCAACGTGGCTGTGGCGCAGTACTATGCCCATGTCGCTGCTGCCTGCCCCACGCCCCCACTCCCAATGCTGCTGCTTCTGCTGCTGCCCACCCTCCTGTGCCTGCTCTGAGCAGGGGGAGCTGCAGGCAGGAGCAGGCAGTGGGTGGCCACAGGGGTGTCCGGCCTGTGCCGTGCCCCCCCAGGGGACACCCACGTGCTGCTGTCATCCCCAACTCGCATGCAGCTGCGGAATAAATGCTCCTGCTCCGCTCAGCGTTGGGGTGCCATGGGGCTGGGGGTGATGGGATGGAGAGGGGAACGGTGGGGGGTCTCAGTCCTGCCCCACTTTGGAGGTGACGCGGGACCTCAGCCCAACTTCTCTGTGTCGCATTGTCCCCCCGAACCACTGTGCCCAGCAAAACGGGGGGCACGGGTCTCCCTGCCACTGGGACATGGGGGCGATACGACAGGACCCCTGAAGGTATACCGCTGCCACGCTGGGGGCCCAGGGGTCACCGGCACCCTGGGGTGCGCAGGGTGGGACTGGGGAATTGATAGGGGAAAAGGGGGGACAACACCTGGGGACCCCCAGCGCCAGCTCTGCCAGCCCCAGGCTGGGGGACACTGCTGTGGTGGGGGTCCTGCCGGGCCGCATCCCACCCCCTGCCTGTGTCCTGCCTCGGGGGGCCCCCACAGCTCCAGCTCTACGCCCCACGGACTGGGGGCCGTGGGGTGCCCCCCTCCCGGCAAAGCGGGGTACAGCCTGCCCGGCCCCCGCAGCATGGGGGTGTCCCCAGCCCCGGGGCAGCCATTCCTGGGCCAAACCCGGCCGTGTACCGCGCAGCTTTGAGCCCCTGGCCCCGGTCCTGCCCCCGCTGCAGCCCCCCGTCCGCCCGGCTCCCCCCCCCCGCTCCACGTTCCTGCCGCGCTGCCTCTCTCCCCCTCCCGCCCTGCCCCGTGCCCCCGCCCGTCCCCCGGTGCGCGCCCCTCGTGGCCCCTCTCGCCTCCTCGGTCTCTCCCCGGTGCCCCCGCTCGCCCCCCCGCTGCAGGCGCTCGCCCCTCCCCCGGTCTCTCCCCAGTGCCCCCGCTCCCCCCTCCCCCGGTGCCCACGGTCACCCCCCCCCGCCTGCTGCCCGCCCCGGTCCGCCCCCCCTCCGCTTCTCCCCGCCCCCTCCCGGTGCCCGCCCCCGGCGCTCCCCCCCCCCCCGCCAAGCGCGGAGCGCAGCCCCGCGGCGCGGCCCCGGCGGCGGAGCATGGCGGGCGCGGGGGGCTCGGGGGGGCCGGGGCCGCCCTGGTACCACCGGGACCTGAGCCGGGCCGCGGCCGAGGAGCAGCTGGCGCGGGCCGGGCGGGACGGCAGCTTCCTGGTGCGGGACAGCGAGAGCGTGGCGGGGGCCTACGCGCTGTGCCTGCTGTGAGTGCGGGCACCGGCACCGGGGGGCACCGGGGGGGCGCGGGGGGGCTGTGCCTGCTGTGAGTGCGGGCACGGGCACTGGCACCGGCACCGGGGGGCGCGGCGGGGGGGCACGGGAAACGGGCTGTGCCTGCTGGGAGTGCGGACACCGGCACCGGGGGCACCGAGGGGGCGCTGGGACCGGGATGGGCTCCGGGGGCGTGCCGGGGAACAGGCTGTGCCTGCTGGGAGTACGGGCTGTGCGGCGGGTCTGGGGGAGCACTGGTGGAGTACTGGGAGGGCACCAGGGGGGATCTGGGGGAGCACTTCTGGGGTACTGGGGGGGCCACTGGGGGCCACCAGCACCCAGAGGGCAGCAGGCATGCGTGGGACACAGGGGGGACCTGCTGTGTCCCAGGGGGACGTGCTCAGCACGGGGGGCAGCAGTGCTGGGGCGGGGGGGAAAGGACGGGCAGTGGGTGCCCATAGTCATAGGTGGGAGTTGGAGGGGACACACGGACAGGCACAAGGAGACCCAGGGGGTACAGGGAGGCACTGGCATGGCTAGGGGACAGGGCGCTGGGGGAGCTGGCACCTGTTCTGGGCTGGGGGACCAGGCACTGATAGACTGGGTGGGACTGGGGGTCCCCAGGCACTGGGGGACACAGGGCAGTGACAGGGGACAGGGACTGTGGGGAGCAGGGCTGGCTCCAGGGGGTCGGGACACCCACCCTGCCACCACGGGGGTCTGTGAGAATGGGGGCCTGGACCTTGCCCCATACTCTTGGGGTCCCAGACGCTCACTCAGAAGGTTCTGCCCCCATGCCTGGGGAGTGATAGCGCTGTCCCCTTGGGTCATGCTGCGGGGCTTGGTGGCTGGTGCCAGGCCGTGGGTGGGTGCTGACAGCCCTGGGGGTGCTGTCACCCCCTGCCTGGTGGCTGTGCCATCACGCATGTGGTGGCCCTGGGGACCAGGCCACCTTGCCATCCCTGGGGCTTTGGTGGCACCTTGGCCTGTTGGCAGCACGGCTCAGTGCCTTGCCCAGGTGCTGCTGGGCTGTGCCGCTGGCTCCGCTTGGGGCTGGCTGCCTGCGCCGGCACCAGCACCTTGATGTGGTTTGCGGGGCAGGCGGTGAGGCACGGTGGCGAGGGCACCTCGAAATGAGGCTTTTCCGCTCCCCAAAGAGCCTGTGGGTGCCGGCAGCTGCTGGCTCCTTATGGCAAAGGAGGGAGAAACCAGGAGTTCGCCTCGAGCCAGCCTGCCCTGCCCAGGGCTGTGCCATGTGCCGTGCTGGTGCGAGGTGTGCAGCCTGCATGGTGGCACCATCCTCCTTCCCCGCAGCCGGTGGCTCGTGCAAATTCAGGTTCCTGGCCACGTGGCCACAGCGTGGCTGTAGCCACCAGCTCCCCACTGTGAAACTGGGGTGGCGAGTGGCACAGGGGGCACGGCACCAGTGACACGGTGCAGGGGGAGCATGCTCTCCCCCGTGAATACCAGCAGCCGCTGGTGACACAGGGCTGGGGGACACATAGGGGCACCTGGTGGGTGGCAGGGGGCTGCAGCCAGGGTCTTGGCACAGGTGGCTGGGTAAGGGGGTTCTGATGTCTCCCCCTGTCTGGCCTAGTGCTTGTGATGGTAACGTGGCATCCCCGCCACAGGGCTGGCTCGGAGGCTGGTGTTGCCCCACGCTGCTGGCCCTGGCAGGCTACCAGGCCTGGCTACGGGTGTCACCAGCTCTGGCCTCCACCACCAGCTCCATGCTGGTGCTGTGTGGCCGTGTCGAGGGCTGGGATCACACAGTGGGGCAAAGCTCAGCAGAGGGATGGCTGCGCTGAACCCTGCTGCAGTGAGGACCGGTGGGGGTCCTTGCCTGAGCGGTGGGCAGGAGTGTGCCGCAGTCCCACCGCAGGGATGGCCAGGCAGGGGTGGCCTGGGCTGCTGGGCCCATGGCAGCAGCTAAAAATAGCTGCGGGGGCAGGAGGAGGAAGGGGAACTGCGCTGGGATGCCGGCAGCGAGCGCCTTCTTCCTTTAACCCTCCTGCTGACGCGCCGTGGCCTCTGCCGGGCTGGCCACGCACACCAGGGCTTCGCCAGAGCCAGCGGTGCTAGCACACGGTGGTGGCACCCGCAGCATGTTGGCGTCGCTGGTTGGTGGGCAGCGCTGGTGGGGATGGTCCCACCGTGTGGTGTCACGTGGGAGGGTGGGGGGCCAGAGCCCCCATCCCAGCTCTGCTGGTTCATGGGGGTGATGGCGGTGGGGTGGTGCTGGCAGGCACGTGGTGCCCCCCTCGCTGGGATGCCTGCACCCCGCTGTCAGCACATGGCAGAGGAGGGTGGTGGGTGCCCCCCACCTCTGGGGGCTGAGGGCAGCCGTGGGGCAGGGGGTGGGTGGGTGGTCCCCACTGTGCCGGCGGGGCCGTGGCAGGATGCCGACAGGGAGCCCCGCTCACCGGTGGCTGAGCTCCCACGTAATGGCTCTTTGTGCCGGCAGCCAGGCGTGAGCGCGGAGCTCCCCGGCCCCCTGGGGTTACTCACCAACCGCAGCCGCAAGCGGTGTGGGGCTGGGCAGCCGGGGGGGCGGCCCCCACAGGGTGGTGGCCATGGGAGTCCCCTGCAGCCCCCCGGCGCCCCTCCAGCTGGGGTCCTCTGCACCAACCCCAGTGCCCAGGAGCCCTGTAGCTCCCCCTGATTACCCACAGAGCCCCCGCACCGTGCTTCCCCTCCAGCTGGGGTTCCTGCTAGCCCCCCCCTTTCCCCTCCAGTTCAGGGTTCCCCATACTGGCCCTGTGCAGGGGTTCTCCACGTGTTCCTCCCATCACTCCTCCATTGGGGTTCCCACTGTGGAGCCCCCAGCTGCGCTTTAGGGCTTGCCACAGAGACCCCTTGTGCCTCCTCCCAGCTGGGGGTCTCTGTGCTGCGCCCCCCCCCCCCCGCCCTGATCCCAGCAGCTCCATGCAGAGCCCTCTGACACCACTTTGGGGTGTCCCCTGTTGACCCCTCCAGGACTGCGTTGCGTTAGGGACCCCTGCAGGGGTTTCCCACACGCACCCCCTTACCCCCCGCAGCGGGGTGTCCCATATAGCCCCTCATAGCACATTCCCATTCAGCCCCCCACAGCTGCGGGGTTCTCCATGCCCCCCCATGACCCCTGGCTGGGCACTGGGTCCCCCAGGAGCAGCACAGGTGCAGCAGGAGTGTAATGCCAGCTGGGGGGGTATGTCGTACCTGCAACGGGGGACAGAAATGGGGGATCCCCTTTCTGGAGCTCATGGGAGGATGCTTGTTCTGTGCCCCCGCTCACTGTGGGTCTGGGAGGGGTGGAAGGGGGGGCATGGGGACCAGAACCATGGGGAGCTGGGTGGCACCAAGGGACCCAGTGCTGTGGCAAGCAGGGAGACAGCAGGGGACCCATTGCCGTGGGTTGGCACCAGGGGACCAGGTACCATGCGGTGACACCAGGGGACGAAGTGCTATGGGGAGCAGGGTGGCACCAGGGGACTTGGCACTATGGCAAGTGGGGTGGCACCAGGGGACTCATCACAGTGCTGTGGAGAGCAGAGTGACACCAGGGGACCCAGCACTGTGGGAAGTGGCATGCCCTCCATGCATGGCATGGTGGCAGGGGGGTGCCACCAGAGCAGGGGACACCACAGCCAAGCTGACAGGTGGCTCTGGCATGGTGACAACTGCCTCTGTGTTCACAGTGACCTCTGTGAGCACCGTGGCCGGGGGCCAGCCCAGGAGCCACGGTCCCTGCTGTCGGCACCCGGGGAGGGGGGCGTGAGGTCTGGCTGTGCCAGGGGTCCCCAGCTCCTAACGTCCCTCTGCCACAGAGGGGACAGGGACGAGATGTGCTCGGGGTCCTGGTCCTGCTTCGCGCGCCCGCTGGCATCAGCACCCCATCTCTCAGCGCCGCCCATCACCCCCTGCCCCGGGATTGTGTCCCCGGTTCCTGTGAGCTTCCACTGAAAAATAAATTACTTCCTGGCCTCCCGGCTGCCAGCGGCTGCCTGCTCCTGCCTGCTCCTGCCTGCAGTGCGGGCAGGGGACACCCGCTCCGGCACACCGATGGGCACTGGAGCTGGGATCGCTGCATGGCATGGGGCAGGCTGCAGCACTGCCTGGGGACACGGGGGTGTTGATTGTAGGGTCCGCCTCGGAGCAAGAGGGGTGTCACTCTGGCAGCCCCAGCATCCATCTGGGACCCCCAGCACCCATCCTGGAGGCTTTTAACTGTGGGAACGGGGCTGAGACCTTGCAGCTTGTTGCATGCCGTAGCTAACAGCGGTACCGGAGCTCCTTGCCGTGCCCAGCTGGTGCATGGGGGTCCCACAGGATGGGTGCTTGGTGTCCCCCCTGGGCTGCTGGGGGCTGTGTGGGGGCTGTGCTACTGCTGCCCACCCCCAGCATCCTCTGCCTGATGCTCCCCCGGCTGCTCGCAGGTTCCAGAAGCACGTCCACACCTACCGCATCCTGCCTGACGAGGAGGACTTCTTGGCTGTGCAGGTGGGCAGTGTGTCCCCCCCTCCCCGTGACATGGGCCACCCCCCTGGCTCTGTGGGAGCGGGGGCTCCCCCTCTCTAGGGGGCAAGGGGGGTCCTGGTGCAAGCTGCAGAAGATTGGGGTGCCAGAACCCCCCCAGCCTGCCCCTGGCTCCTGCTGGTGGGTGCGGGGGGTGGGGTGGTGCTGGGTAGGCGCAGCAACCCATTTATAGCCCCGAGCCCCCTGTATGTGCCAGGAGCCCCCACGTCTCCCTTGGGGCTGGGAGCTCGGCCTCGGCACTGCGCCACGTGCGTGCCCGGCTCTCCGGCACGGCCGGGCGGTTGGCAGCGCCCATCTTGGCTGGCCGGCGCCGCCGAGTATTTTTAGAGCAACAGAAACCCCTTTGTGCCGTCCGGGCAGGCAGGAAAAAGCCGCCCCCGGGAGGGAGGAGGCCGAGGGTGGCTGCGCTGCCTGCGCCCTGCCGCTGCGGCCATGTGCCATGGGCACCGTGCCCCGCGCTCCCCCTGGAGCTTCCCCCCGTACCTGCCTGGGGGTCCTGGGATGGGGGGTGCTGGGTGACCCTGCCAGCGGGTGCTGAGGGTGCCCGTGTCCCCGCAGACGTCGCAGGGGGTGCAGGTGAGACGCTTCAAGACGCTGAGCGAGCTGATCGCGCTGTACCTGCAGCCCAACCAGGGGCTGGTCTGCACCCTCCTCTTCCCTGTCGAGAGGGAGAAGGATAAGGAGAACACGGAGGACCGGGACTATTCGGGTATGGCAGGGGGAGCCGGGGAGCCAGATGGGCTCCCGGGACCCCCAGTCCTTGGGGAAGTGGGGGGGGGGGGGGGGGGAGTGGGCTGTGCCTGACATCCTCGCATTGCCCCTTGCAGATGGAGAGGATGAGAAGCCGCCATTACCGCCACGCTCTGGCTCCACCAGCTTCTCCAGCACCTCAGCGGGGCTCAGCCCCACAGGCCTGGGGCTGGCCGTGCTGGAGGGGCCGGCAGAGAGGTGAGGGTCTGCACCCCTGCCCGTCCCCTGCCCGTCCCTGCCAGCCCCTCACCCTCCGGCCTTCCTCCCCGCAGCACCAATGGCCTCAGCAGCATCTCCCACGAGTACCTGAAGGGCAGCTACTCGCTGGACCTGGAGGCGGTGAAGGGGGGGGCCAGCAGCCTCCCCCACCTCAACAAGACCCTTGTCACCTCCTGCAAAAGGCTGCACAGGTGGGCGCCGGGCGCTGGGGTGGGCACTGGGATGCCGGCCATGCCGCTTGCTGAGCCTGCTCCTCTCTCCCTCCCCAGCGAGGTGGACAAGGTGCTGGCGGGGCTGGAGATCCTCTCCAAGGTGTTTGACCAGCAGAGCTCTCCCACCGTTTCCAAGATCCTGCAGCAGGTGAGGGGGACATGGGGACATGCCATGCCACCCCCCCACCCCCCACCCCCACCTTGGCCGCTGTGCCCATGCACCTGATGTGGCAACCTGTGCCGTGGTGGGACCACCACTGGGGAAACACCCACCCATCCTACCCTGGCCCATGGTGCTGGGAGGGGTCCTGCCCATCCCGGGGGGCTGGGGTGGATCTGGGGTCCCATTGCGGTGTGGCAGTGGGGCCAGGGCCAGCTGTGACCTGCCGTGGGGTTTCAGACGGCGGGACAGAGCGGGGAGCAGGAACTGGAGAGCCTGGTGCTGAAGCTATCCGTGCTGAAGGATTTCCTCTCCAGCATTGAGAAGAAGGTGAGGCCAGAGGGGCTGGGCTGGGGGTCCCGCCGGGGGTGTGTGCTGTGCTGGCTCCTGCACCGGGGTATGGCCAGGGCACGATCTGTGTGGTGCTGGGGCACAGAGGGGACCTTGGGGGTGGGGGGGGACTGGGGGCATGGTGGGAGGGAATTGAAGGGGCTGATGGGGTTGGTGGGGTGGAAATGGTGGTGGGACTCTGGGGCAGCTGATGGAGCTGAGGGGGCTTGGTAGGCTGGGGGGGCTGATGGAGCTGGGGGTCTGGGAGCACTGGTGGAACGCGGGGGCTGATGGAGGTGGGGGGGCTGGGGGGATTGGGGTGCTTGGTGAGCTGGTGGGGCTGATGGAGCTGGGGGCACTGCAGGGGCTGATTGAGCTGGTAAGGCTGGGGGGACTGGGAAGATTGAAGGGGCTGATGGGATTGGGGGAGCTGGGAGTGCTGGTGGGACCTGGGCAGCTGATGGAGCTGGGTGGACTGGGGGGCTTGGAGGGCTGGGGGACATTGGGGAGGCTGGGAATCTGGGAGCACCAGTGTAACAGGGGAGGCTGATGGAGGTGGGGGGGCTGGGGAGATTGAGGGGTTTGGTGAGCTGTGGGGCTGATGGAGCTAGGGGGACTGGGTGGACAGGAGGATGGTGGTATTGGGGGGGCTGATGGAGGTGGGGGGGGTTGGGAGTGCTGGTGGGGCTCCGGGGCAGGTGATGGGGTTGGTGGGATTGGGGGAGCTGGGGAGTCTTCTTGGTGAGCTGAGGGGGCTTGGATGGGCTGGGGGACTGAGAGCACTGGTGGAACAGGGGAGGCTGATGGAAGTGGGGGGTCTGGGGGGATTGGGGGGGCTTGGGGTCTGGTGTAGCTGGGGGTCTGGGGTTCTGATGGGGCAGGGGGGGCTGGGTGCTGCAGGTGCTTGGCTGATGCCAGCGGTGGCTCTGCCAGGCGCTGAAAGCCCTGCAGGAGATGAGCTCGGCTGCCCCCGCCGCCCCCAGCCAGCCCCTCTCCCGCAAGGCCAAGAGCATCCCGGTGCAGACCTTCGAGGTGAGTCTGTGTGTGTCATCCCACCCCCCCTCCAGCCACCGTGGTTGAAGGGTCCCCTGGGGGGCTGTTGCAGCATCAACCGCATGCAGCCAGTGTAACACCGAGGGCTCAAACCTCTCGGTGTCCCTGGGCGAGGAGGAGCTGAGTGTGGGGGGTGTTGTGTCCCCCCGCCGAGCCTGTGGCACCCGGTGTCCCACCGCAGGTGAAGCTGGATGTCACCCTGGGGGACCTGACCAAGATCGGCAAGTCGCAGAAGTACACGCTGAGCGTGGACGTGGAGGGGGGGAAGCTGGTGGTGCTGAAGAAGCAGAAGGACTCCCAGGAGGACTGGAACACTTTCACCCATGACAAGAGTGAGGGGCAGGGCGGCGGGTGGCCGGGGCGGTGGCCCAGCACCCTGAAGTGGGTGCTGGGGCTGACTGTGCTGGAGCGCCCCTATGGGGCTGGGTGGTGGGGTGAGAGCAGTTGGTTATCCCCACCCTGGGTGTCCCCCCACCCTGGGTATCCCCCAGAGCCGGGGGGGGGTGGGGCACAGTGGCCAGCCAGAGCTCAGCACCCCCCACCGCCTGTCCCTGCTCTCCCCCAGTTCGGCAGCTGATCAAGTCGCAGCGGGTGCAGAACAAACTGGGCATCGTTTTCGAGAAGGAAAAGGATAAAACGCAACGGAAGGATTTCGTTTTCGTCAGTGCCCGGGTGGGTTGTGCTCTGCTGGGACCAGGCGGGAAAACTGATCCCCTGTAGGGATGGGGGGGTGCAGGATTTAACCCCTGGACCCCCGTTGGGCTTGTGGATGGGTGCTGAGTGCTTGTGCCCAATGGCTGGGGGGTGTCCCCAGCGTGGTCCCTGCCCGGTCCCTCGTGCCCGACAGGTGCTGTGTTTGGCTGAGCTGAGTCACGGGCGCTGGGGGGGCCGTGGGGAGCCCCTCTGTCCCCGCTCACCGCCCCCCTCTCTGCAGAAGCGGGAGGCTTTCTGCCAGCTCCTGCAGCTGATGAAGAACAAACATTCCCACCAGGATGAGCCCGACATGATCTCCATCTTCATTGGCACTTGGAACATGGGTGAGCGGGGCTGGGGGGGTCTTGCTGGGGGTGGGGACCAAGCTGCTAGGGTCCCCCCCTGACTGTGCTGCTCCCCCTGCCCCGCCGCAGGCAGCGTGCCCCCACCCAAGAGCATCACATCATGGTTCACCTCCAAGGGTTTGGGCAAGACACTGGATGAGGTGACTGTCGCCATCCCCCACGACATCTACGTCTTCGGCACCCAGGAGAATTCCCTGGGGGACAAGGAGTGGGTAGATTTCCTCCGCGCCGTGCTGAAGGACTTCACGGAGGTTGAGTACCGCCCGGTAGGAACCTGGGGGGCCTGGGGGCTGTGGGATGCAGACACCGGTGGGTGGTGGAGATGGGCAATGCTCAGCATCTCTCTGGCTCCTGGGGAGGCTGCGGGTGCTGCGGCTCTGCTGCCGCTGGGTGTTTTGGGTGGTCTCGTGGTGGTGTGGGCGCTGGTGGCGGTGGGTTTCCCTGGGGAACAGCCCTTGGTGGGAGAGGCTGTGGTGCAGGAGGGAGCTTCTGCAAGGAGCCACCCCCACAGGAGCACCCAAGGGGCACCCGGCACCCAGCTCCCTGGCACCTGTGGCATGGGGGGACAGGGACCCGCTCCCCGGTGTGTCCCAGCAGAAGCGGGACTCTGACGGTGGCCATGGGCCCACAGGTGGCTATGCAGTCCCTGTGGAACATCAAGGTGGTGGTGCTGGTGAAGCCAGAGCATGAGAACCGCATCAGCCATGTCAGCACCTCCAGTGTCAAAACAGGGATCGCCAACACCCTAGGTAGGGGCTGGAGATGTCAGGTACACAGGGGGGACACGTGGCCTTGGCTCACAGGGACTGGGGCATGCAAGATCGGGGTGGATGCTGCATGAGGAGGGGTCCTGGTATGTCTGTGTTGTGTGGGGGTGGTCCTGGTGTTGTGTGTGTTGCATAGGGAGGGGTCCTGGTGTGCGTGCATTGCATGGGGAGGGGTCCAGGCATGTGTACAGCACACAGGGAAGTGTCCTAGACCACATCTTGCATGAGGAGGCATTCAGGCATGTGTGCATTGCACAGGGTGGTCCTAGTGTTGCATACCTTGCACAAGGATGGGTCCTGGAGCACGTGCATCACACAAGGAAGAGTCTGGGTGTCATGTGTTGCACAAGGAGGGGTCTGTGTGTGTGTGTATGTTGCATGGGAAGGGGTCCCAGTGTGTGTGAATTGCACAAGGAGGGGTCCTGGTGCATGTGTGTTGCACAGGAGGAGGTCCCGGTGTTGCATGTGTTGCACGCAGAAGGTGTCTGGAGTGTGTATGTTGTATGAGGAGGGGTCTTGGAGCACACGCATTGTACAAGGAGGGGTCCAGGCACGTGTGTGTTGCACACGGGGAGGTCTTGCTGTTAAATGTCTTGCACAAGGAGGGATCCTGCAGTGTGTGCGTTGCATGATGAGTCTTGGTGTCCACGTGTTGCACAGGGAGGCGTCCCACCATGGGTGCTTTGTGCAGGGAGGAGGGGTCCCGGCATTTGTGCCTTGTGTGGGGAGGGGTCCTGGTGTTGCATGTCTTGTACAAGGAGTGGTTCTGAAGCACGTAAGTTGCATGAAGAGGAGTCTTGAGTGTGAGTGCATTGCACGAGGAGGGGCCTGGTGTGTGTCACACAGGAAGGGTCCGGCTGCGTGTGCATAGCATGGGGAGGCTGTGGGTGCCTGTGCAGGCAGTCTGGGTGGGGAGTGTGCCCCATCACCAGGAGCTGGGGACAGCTGGGTACCCATCCCCCAGGGTGGACAGCCTGTGTGTCCTGGCACCTGATTCTGCCCCTGTCCCACATCCCTGCAGGGAACAAGGGAGCCGTGGGCGTCTCCTTCATGTTCAACGGCACCTCCTTTGGCTTCGTCAACTGCCACCTCACCTCTGGCAATGAGAAGACAGCACGGTGAGCACCCGCACACCAGGATGGGCTTCAGCCTGCCCCATGTCTGTGCCACCCATGTCCCTCTGTCTGTGACATCCCCGTCCCCCTGTGTGTCCCCGGCAGGAGGAACCAGAACTACCTGGACATCCTGCGCCTGCTCTCGCTGGGGGACAAGCAGCTGAGCTCCTTTGACATCTCCCTGCGCTTCACCCACCTCTTTTGGTTTGGGGACCTCAATTACCGCCTGGACATGGACATCCAGGTGGGGGGGGAAGGTGATGTGGCCCGGGGGCGGGGGGAGCTGTGGGTGTCCCCGCCCAGCCCTGTGCCAGCCCCTCTGTCCTGTAGGAGATCCTCAACTACATCAGCCGCAAGGAACTGGAGCCGCTGCTGAAGGTGGATCAGCTCAACCTGGAGAAGGAGAAGCACAAGGTCTTCCTGCGCTTTGGTGAGGGCTCCGGGAGGTCTGGGGGGGGGGGCAGCCCCTGCTGCCGGGACTGTCCTGACCCACTGCTGCTTTTCATGCAGGCGAGGAGGAGATCACCTTCCCCCCCACCTACCGCTACGAGCGGGGCTCCCGGGACACCTATGTGTGGCACAAGCAGAAGCCCACGGGGGTAGGTGCTGGGCTGGGGGGGTCAGGGTCGCAGGGAGAGACCCCCAGCCTGACCCCCCCCTCCCCTTCCTGCTTCCCATCCCTGCCAGGTCCGCACCAATGTACCGTCCTGGTGTGACCGCATCCTCTGGAAGTCCTACCCTGAGACTCACATCAACTGCAATGCCTATGGTGAGCAGCGTGTGTCCCCCTGCCCCAGGACATTATTGTCCCCCCACTCTGGGGAAAGGGCCCTTCCAGCCTGACGACCCCCCCACAATTGTGGCTGGCTGCAGGGTGCACAGATGACATCGTCACCAGCGACCACTCGCCCGTTTTTGGCTCCTTTGAGGTGGGGGTGACATCCCAGTTCGTCTCCAAAAAAGGTGCCTGTGCCCAAGGGGTCACCCCACTCCCCTCTGTGCAGCACCCAGCTCTCCCTGGAGAGAGAAGGGGGGGATCCCGGGAGGGAGGGTCCCGACACCTTGCCTCTCCCTGGAGGGCTCTCCAAGTCCTCTGAGCAGGCGTACATCGAGTTCGAGAGCATCGAGGCCATCGTGAAGACAGCCAGTCGCACCAAGTTCTTCATCGAGTTTTATTCCACCTGTCTGGAAGGTGAGAGTGGGTATGGGGGGTGGTAGTGTCCCAGGGGGCTCAGGGGGTTCCCAGGGGCCTGACAGGGGCTGTGCCATGTCCCACCACCACTGCAGAGTTCAAGAAGAGCTTTGAGAACGACAGCCAGAGTAGCGACAACATCAACTTCCTCAAGGTGCAATGGTCATCTCGGCAGCTGCCCACGGTGAGGAGGGGCCGGGGGCAGGCAGGGCTGGTGACAGGGAGGGGGCTGCAGGCAGGGAGACACCCCCCAGCCCAGTGCCAGCATCCCATCCCCTTGCCTGCAGCTGAAGCCCATCCTCTCTGAGATCGAGTACCTGCAGGACCAGCACCTCCTGCTCACTGTCAAATCCCTCGATGGCTACGAGTCCTACGGTGAGTGCCAGCGCTGGCTACCCCCAGCACGGCGCCGCCCTCCCGGGGGGGTCCTTTGTGGATGCAGACCCCTGACCCCCACCACTGCCACCCCCAGGGGAGTGCGTCATTGCCCTGAAGTCGATGATCGGCAGTACAGCGCAGCAGTTCCTCACCTACCTGTCGCACCGGGGCGAGGAGACGGGCAACATCCGTGGCTCCATGAAGGTCCGGGTGCCCACTGAGCGCTTGGGCACCCGTGAGAGGCTCTACGGTGAGCACCCCCTCCATGCTGGGGGGGGGGATGGTGGGGATGGGAGACCCCCTGCTGAGTCTCTGTCCCTTGGCAGAGTGGATCAGCATCGATAAGGACGAGACGACGGCCGGCAAAGGGAGGGTGCCGCTGGGTGCCAGAGCCAACCAGGACTATGCCAAGTACGCGGGACAGGGCTCAGCAGGGTGGGGGAGCAGGGGTTAGGGGTCCCGAGTGGGGGATGGGGGTCCTGGGGGGGACTGAAGCATCCCCCAGTGCCATGGGAGCATGGGCATCGCTCCGAGCATCCCTCCAGGATGGTGTACGTGACATGCTTGGCGACAGTCCTGGTGCGACAGTCCTGGTGCTGGCTCTGTGCCGCACAGGTCAGGATCGGGTGGCTCGGTGCCTCTGGGGGTGGTGCTGGCCCCGTCACGGGGGGCTGAGCCCCATTCTGGGGGGGCTGAGCCCCGTGGGGGACCTGACACCTCTTGTTTCCCCAAGGTCAGCGGGGCGGAAGCCCACCAGTGCCGAGCCACCCGCTGCTGCCGCCCCAGCGAAGGTCCCAGAGGACCCCGAGAAGGGCAGCACTGCACTGGCCCCCCGGCCGCCCGCACCACACCGTGGCACCGCGAGGGACGAGGCTGCCCTGAGCCGGTAAGGGGGGGATGGGCAGCGCTTTGGGGGACACCTGCTGGCTCCCCCTGCGCCCAGGGGTGCCACACTCCCCCCGTGCCCACAGGTCCAAGGTAGAGGCAATACCGGAGCCGGCGGCGGGGCCGCTGAAGAACAGCTTCAACAACCCGGCGTACTACGTGCTGGAGGGGGTCCCGCACCAGCTGCTGGTGCCGGGGGACCCCGGCAAACCCCCTGCCCCCAAGGCCAAGGTGCAGCTGGTGGTGCCTGAGCGCCGCCGGCACCCCTCAGCTGGGCAGCTGGCGTGCCGCAGCGAGGAAAGCTCCTCGGATGAGGATGGCGGCACCCTCAACCTGCCGCCGCCCGATTTCCCACCGCCGCCGCTGCCACGGGAGCTGGAGCTGCCCCCCGGCCCCTTCTACGGCAGCGCCAAGGAGGTGCCGGTGCCCACCGGGCGCGAAGAGCCCAAACCGCGGGCGGCTGCCGGTGGGGCCGCCTTCGGCGAGTCTCCCCCCCCCAAGCTGCACCCCCGGCCCCCGCCGGCTGCCGGGGCTGGGTTTGCGCTGGAGGGGCCCGGTGGGACCCCCATTACCGGGGGGCTGCCTGCGGCGGGGGGGTTACTGGACGACCGCTCTTGCTCAGTGCTGCAGATGGCGAAGACGCTGAGCGAGGTGGACTATGCCAGTGGGAAGGGGAGGGCGGCCCCCCCGCCGCCACTACTGGCCAAGGCAGGGCGGATGGAGCTGCCCCCCCGCTGCCTGCCCCCTGATTATGGCCGCCCCCTCGCCTTCCCCCCCCACTCCATCCGGGAGAGCATCCAGGAGGACCTGGCTGAGGAGGTGGGTGTTGCGGGGTGGGGGTCAGGGTGCTGGCACCCCCCTCCCCCCCGGTGCCCTCCATCGGGGCTCCCTCTGGGGGGACCTGCGGGGGGGCATGGAGGTGGGAGGCACTGGTGTTCGGGATGCAGCGGTGGTTTGGTGTCTGCCAGGCTGTGGGGCAGAGCTGGGGTGGCAGGGGGCACAAACCCCAGCCAGGAAGGGGAGAGGCTGGGCACCCATCCTGCTTGGTCCCACACCTCTGGGGCCAGGGGCTGCCCGCACCCCCTGCCTCGGGGATTAGCTGGGACTAGTTGGGGGGTCTGGGTATGGCTGCTGGCCCTGGGAAGGGACCCTCCGTCGTGCAGGGGGGTCCCATCCTGGGGTGCAGGGCTGGAGGGATGCAGGGCTGATGGTGCGGATGCTGCCACGCAGGCACTGTGCCAGGTGGGCCGTGGCGTGGGCACCGTGCCCGGCGTGGGCGAGTGGCTGCGGGCGCTGGGGCTGGAGCGGTACGAGGAGGGGCTGGTGCGCAACGGCTGGGACGACCTGGAATTCCTCAGGTAAGCAGCCCTTTTCCCCGGGATGCCCCCCTAGGGACCCCTCAGCCCTGCCTTGCCAGTCCCAGTGGGTCAGTGTCCTCCCCAGGAGGTCCCAGCAGTGCCGGGGTGGGGGCACCCTGCCCTAGGGAAACCCCCGAGGGGGGTACCTGATGCCCCAGGGGGTCCCTGCTGCTCCCCAGGGCTGTGTAGCCCCATGGCGGGGGGGGTGTGTGTGTGTGTGGAGCTGTTGGGGGGGAAGTAGGGTGTCCTACACCTGCCAGGGGGGTCCCTGCCTGGGCTGGGGTTAACCCTCTAGGGGCAGCGGGCCCCATGCATGTGCCCCTTCCACAGCGACATCACGGAGGAGGACCTGGAGGAGGCTGGCGTGCTGGACCCCGGCCACAAGCGCGTCCTCCTGGAGAGCCTCCAGCTCCATAAGTAGCTGCAGCCAGGCATCCCGTGGCCCGAGCATCCCGCATCCCACAGCCGGCATCCTGCAACCGGTATCCTGCACCTGTACATCCCACGGCAGAGTATCCTGCATCCCACGGCCGCGTATCCCACATCCATGCATCCCATCATCACCAGCAGCAGTCGTCACCAGCACTGGTGGGAGCACCGGGACCCCCGTGGCTGCCTCCCAACCCACCCCGGGTGCTGGGCAATGGTGGTGGGCAAGGACTTGGGGGGGCAGGGGGGTGGCGGGTCCTGGTCAGACAATTTCAGGGGGGGGGTCCCACCAATGGGGCCTCCCCTTGTTTAAGTTATTTCTTATTTATTGAGAGAAGGGATGAGCGTTCATCTCGTGGGCCCGGGGGTTCTGTGGTGAAGGGGGGGGTTTAGGGTGAACCCCAGGGACCTCTGGCTCCCACCGTGGCCCCTCGCAGCCAGGGAGGAGGAGGAAGAGGAGGAGGAGGAGGCCCTGAGCATAGCTGTGTCTCAAGCCAAGTGCCTTTGTGATGTCCGGCTGGGCCCGAGCTGGGATGTGGGTCCAGAAAGAATGGGATGGGGGGGGGGGGGGCGCTCTGCCTCCCACCACTGACGACACCGGTTGGAGGTTGAGGTGCCTGTCCCTACCCTGTTGGTCCCAAACTTACCTGGGGGGTCCCACCACAGCAAAGCCGGGTCAGTGCCTTCACCCACCCCCCCTCTCACCACCACTGGTGCCTCTGGGGTGTCTGCCCCTACCCAGCTCCCAGTTTGTCCATTAGGTACTTGTTGGATCCGTCCCCTCCCGGGGGCTGCATCGCCTTCGGTGGCAGTGGGGCTGTTACCCAGATCCCCCTATGGGTGCTCAGCCCCCACCCTCACCAAGTGCTCTTCGGGGGGATCCCCAGGGTGGGGGTACCCGGCATGGTGATCCCCTAGCCATACCTTCCCTGCTGGGGTGACCCTCCCAAGCTCTCCCAGTCCCCGTGGGCTGCGCCCCAGGGGTGATGGGGGGGGGGGTGATGCCCACCCCCAGTCTGGCTCCTCAACCCCACCCCCACCCCCAGACCCCCTGTCCAGGCCCTGCTACTGCCGCTCTGACTGAGATGAAGGATGGGCCGGACCCCCCCCCCTCCCCCCCCAATCCCCTAACAGGGCGTTTGGTGTGTACTTAATCCTACTAAAAATGCCATCGTGTTGTGCTCCGTGTTTTGGTGGATTGTGTTAAATCATGAGCTATTGGGGTTTTTTTAATGTTCAATGCCGTGGTCATTGTACATCTCTCACCTTGCACCAGGGGATGCGTGGGAGGGGGGCAGGATGAGGAACCAAGATGAAGAACTGGGTCCCAGCACTGTAGGGACCCTCCAGGCTGGCCATACTGGTGCCAGCATGGTCAAGGACCCTCCAGGCTGGCTGTGCTGGTCCCAGCACAGTGGGGAGCCATTCCTCTGTCCCCTTCCCAAGGAGCAAGGCCATGCATGGGACTCTCCTGCTGCCCTGTTTCGAAGCCCCCATCCCCCTGGTCCCCAACACACAGTGCCCCCCGTCCCTCACACCCACTGTGGACCTCAACCCAGCACCCCAACACTGCATCCCCAGGGCTCCCTTGTGCTGAGCACCCTGCCTGCACACCCTGCGGCCCCCTGCCCACTCCCTGCCCATCCTGGGAAGATGAATGCCCCTGGCCCCCAGACCACCTCCCCTCACTGCACCCAGGGCTGCTCATCACCACCATCCTGGTGCCTCGGGGACCTGCTCCATCACCCCCCCAGGGCACCGAGTGGCCCAGGGGGCTGTGTGGGGCACCCCTGTCATTGCCCCGGCCTCGAGGGGCTGCCCGCTGGGTGCCACCCCACATCCCTGGGGACTTTCAGGATGGAGGGGTGGACACCCAAAAGGTAGCAGGGCTTGTGGATGGGAGCCTGCAGCACCCTTGGCATCGCCTGGGGGGGTCCCTCACCAGCACAGAGGGGCTCGGGGGGGCAGGGGGGGGGGCTGTGCAGACCCCGCACCTACCAGCAGCACTTGGGGGGGGGTTGCAGTGAGGGCAGGGGGATGGCAGCATCTTCAATAAATTAAGTTTTATTTGGATTAGTGTCATTTGCAAATGGGGTCAATAAATTACAGAACGGTTAAAAAAAAACAAAAAGAAAAGAAACAAAAAGAAAAAAAGTGAAACCCAAACCCACCTCAGCCAGTGGGGGCAGGGGGGGATACCACATGGACCCTCAGTGGGGAGGTGATGGAGACAGGGACAGGGTCCAACCGCCACCACCACACAGACAGGGATGCAGGCATGGCCATGCTGATGCTCACCGTACTGCAAAGCCCACCGGCACGGGTAGCATCGGCACGGTGGGTGCAAGGGGCTAAGCTGCACCCCATGCCCCCCATCAGGTCCCTTTGCAAGGTCACTGCTGAGGGGTGATGTGTCAGTGGCGGGGGCAACCCAGGCTGCAGCCGTGCCAGCTCTGGTGGGAGCCCCCATCCCATTCCCAGTGCTGTGGTGCCAGCTGGGGAGGGGTTGCAGCTCCTCTGAGGGGTCCACCAGCTGTTCAGGGGGAGGGGGGGTCCATCCCATGGCAGCCCCTCTCCAGGCGAGCTGCAGCATCACCGGGGCGGCTCAGCCCTGGCACAGCAAGATGGTGGCAGTTCCTGGCACCTCGTCCCCATTGGCAGCATCCTTGGTGTGGCCAGGGAGCTCAAAGCCCAGGTCCTGCATTTGCTCCCCAAAATATCATGGCACCCCACGGGGGATTCTCCTCCAGTCCCACTGGGCCAGAATGCTGCTGGGGCGGTCAAATCCCTGTATGCAGGCAGGATTTGAGGGGGCATCAACCCCTCCCCACACCAAAGAGGCTCTTGCTGCCACATTCCCTGGCGCTGCTCACCCTGTGGCCCCCCCAAAAACCCCATCCCTAAAGTGCTTCCTCACCCCCAGCATGGAAGGATGTCCTGGGGGGGGCCACTGCAATGCCAGAGCACCCTCAGTGCCATGGGGAGCCCCACAGCTGCCCCCATCCCTGGGGTGCACCGAGACCCCCCTAAAAGCACACCGGAGCAGTGGCTATGCATGGGGCATGCTAGCTGGGCCAGGGGCTGCTGCCCCCCCCCCAGACACCACCGTGGCTCCACAGCACCCATGGCCGGGTGGTGCCGGTGGGTGCCGTCGGTGGGGGCTGCCCCCAGCTCTGGGTCTGTCCCACCAGTGCAGGGTCTGGGAGAGGGTGGGGGTGCCATGGCCCCCTCAGGTGCAGGCAGCCAGGCAAGGGTTGGGGGTCCCCAGTCCATCTCCCCGCCAGCAGCTGTTTGCTGGACCATCATCACTCGGTCCATGGTGGGAGCAGCAGCGCGGCGGGCGGGGGTCGTGGGGCAGCGGTGGGGGGCTGGAGGGGGTTCGGGGCAGCCGGAACCAGCGACCGGCACATCAGAAGAGGTTTGTCTTGAGGGCATTGGGCTTCCGATGGAAGGAGGAGAGGACGCCGGAGAAAGGTCCCGGCACAGCTTCAGCAGGCTGCCAGGCCTTCAGCAGGTCGGCGGCGTTGGTGGTGCCGCTGCTGGTGCTCACACCGGGCCAAATGGGCGCCTTGAGGGTCTGGGGGGGATGGCCGGGTCCCATGGGTGGCCCTGCACCAGGGCTGGGGCTCAGGCTGCTGCCAGGGCTGCCGAGGCTGCCGGCGGCGGGCAGGGATGCCGTGCTGTCAGGCGTCGGGCTGCAGTTGGACTCCTTGGACTCGTCGTCCTCCGAGGAAGAGCGCGGCTCCGACTTCTTGCCAGTGCCACCGGCGGTGCCGCTGGCACCCTTGGCATTAGCTGCCCGCTCTTGTTTGCGGAATTTGGCTCGGCGGTTCTGGAACCAGACCTGGAGGGGACGGAGGGGACGGGAGGGGACAGGAGGACCCTGTGCCACCGTCCCCAGGGCTTCGGGGAACTCATGGGGTCAGGCAGCTCTGCAGCCCCCTGTGCCAGGGAGCTCACCCCAGGGTGCAGCACCCCACTCCCATGGGCAAAACTTTTTCCACAGCGTTGGGAAGGGGGCAGCGTATTTAAAACCAGCTAGGCTTTGGGGTGCTGAGGCCAGGCCTGGCACCGCCGCAGTGCTGTGGCATGGGCACCGGCGATGCTGAGGGACACTGCCGGAGCCTGTGCTGCACCTCTGCCTGCATCTCACCGGTGTCAGAGCCCCCCGATACAGCCTGTGCCCCCCAGCGCATGCTTTCCCCATGGCACCAACCGCAGTGTCGGCCCCCCTCACTGTCCCTGCCTGGGACCCCCCTCTGCGGCAAGGGCTCGGTGGCACATGGCCCCGCAAAGTGGCAGCCAGGGGCCGCGGCTCTGTGGGCACCCCCACTTCACTGCCAGTGGTGTCCCCGCAGGACCAGGCCCACCACGTCCCACCCCCAGCCGCAGGAGGCCTTTGTCCCACAGCCCTGTGGGTCCCTGTGGTGCTGCGGCGTCCATCCTGCCTGTGGGCGGCTGCCAGCCCCACCATATCCCCTGGCTGTGCCACGGCACTGGGGGATGCTACGGGGGGAATGGGGGTCCCGGGGGCCTGTCACCCGCAGAACATCCCTGGTGCTCAGTACAAGGACATGCTGTGGGGTGGCTGAGGGACCGAGACAATCCCTGGGGTGTCAGGGACACGGGTGCTGGCTCTGCCACGCTGGCATCTCCCACTGCTGCCCCCACGGCATGCTGCTGGAGATGGATCTCACTGCTGGCACCCACAGAGGGGGAGAGAGGGGGCTGGGGCACAGTGGGACCCACCAAAGGCACCCAGGGTGGCCGGTCCTGAGCCGTCTCCCTCATCACCGAGCTGTGGGTCACCACAGCTCGGGGTACAGCAGGCAGCCACACCCCAAGAGCAAACCTGGAGCGCTCCCTTACCCTTACCCATGACGTGCCTGCTGCTCCGGTCCTATCCAGCCCCCCTCATCCCTGCATGGCCCCCCATACCCCGGCATGGTCCCATCTCCCCGTGGCACCCACTGAGCACCTGCCCTTCACCCATGGACATGGGGGACCTTATTTTTTCCCCCGTGTGCTGACAAAGTGACTCCCCCTATGGTGCCCGGATCTGTGCTGGGGGGGCAGGAGCTGCCTCACACCACCCAGTTTTCACCCAAACCCAGAGCTGAGCTGGGGCTGAAGCCGGACGGGGACCCCCACCCCAATCCTCATGCATCCCACGGCTGGGCTGGAGGCTGACAATGGGTCCTGCTGTGGGACGTCACCTGCCCCATTGAACCCTCACCCTGAGCAATGTCCCCCTCTCTGCAGGGGTCCCACTGCCCAGGGAGACCCTCAGCCCGCTGCTCCAAGGGACATTGTCCCACCCGGTGCCATTCCCCACAGCGAGACCGGGGGTCTGCACCGACAAAGGCGGGTCTGCGCTGACAAAGGGGGGAGTCTCCATCCCCCACAGCCTCTCACCAAACCCACCCGACCTCGACACATTTCAGACTGGAATAAATCGTTGCTGATGGGTCCCAGCGCAATGGTGCTGTGGCATGAACCAAGCCCCCCTGTCTCTGCCGGCAGCCAGGCTGAGCCCCCCCAGCAAAGCAGAGCTGCACCCACAGCACGGCCACACGGCGCTGCCGCATCCCATCCCCTCACCACTGCAGCTGGGTCCCGGCCCCCTCCCTGTCCCCCATCCCATCCCATCCCCAGGGACCTGCCCGGGCAACACATGGGGAAACGCTCCGGTCCCAGCCAGGGCACCCAGCACCAGGAAAAGACAGGAATGCGTTTGATCCTTGTGGGGGAGGGTCCCCCCATGCTGGAATCCTGCGGTGGGTCCCCATTGCTACCCCAACCTGACCCCAACGTGAGGATCCCACGGGTGGGCTGCAGCTGCCTGTCTGTGCAGTCTGGTGGGACCGGAGCCCCCAGCCCCCACCGCCCCAGGCTCCCACTGTGCCCCCCGGCAGCTCACCTGCACCCGGGCTTCGGTGAGGTCGATCTTGAGGGCCAGCTCCTCGCGGGTGTAGATGTCGGGGTAGTGGGTCTCGGCGAAGACCCTCTCCAGCTCCTTCAGCTGGGAGCTGGTGAACGTCGTCCGGATCCGCCGCTGCTTCCGCTTCTCGTTGATCCCCGATGGGTCCGAGAAAAATTTGTAGGGCACTGGGGAGGGAGAGGAGGGGTGAGCGGGGCCAGCATAACGGGCAGGACCGGCAGGGCCACGGCGGGCAGGGGCACAGGGACCCACCGGGCAGACACCCACCGGGAAGGGTGAGCAGGAGGCACCGGGCAGGATGCAGGGAGCAGGGACACACCGGGCTGGACACACCGGGCAGGATGCAGGGAGCAGGGACACACCGGGCAGGACACACCGGGCAGACGCACCGGGCAGGGCAGGGACACCGGGCAGGGACACAGCGGGCAGGGACACCGGGCGGGGCGGGCAGGGCAGCCGCGGCGCTCGGGCGCTGCCTCCCCGCGCCCCCCGATCCCGTTCGTTCGTTCGTTGCCGCCGCCGCCCCCTCGGCGGGGCCCGGGCGGTGGGAGTGGGGCCGGGGAAGGCAGCGCCATGCGGGGCCGGGGCCGGGGGAGGCGGCCGGTACCGTCCGACGGCTTCTTCGTTGTCGGCGCGTCCGCGGGCAGCGCATCCGCGGCGGCAACGAAAGCGGAGCGGGGAGGGGGGGCCCAGCGGCCGCGACCCCCGTCCAGCCCCGCTCCGGGGCCGCCGCCGTCCCGGGGACCCCGGGGACCCTGCGGTCGCGCACGGGGCGCCCGCCCGGCACCGCTGAGGGACCGGGAACCGAGCACCGGGCACCGACGGTACCGGGGACTAACGGCGGCGGGCGCCGCTGCCACCGGGCGCCACCGGCAGCCAGTACCGACGGTACCGGGAACCGGCAGCACTGAGCCCTGATGGCAGCAAACATCGACAGCAGCGGTTACCGACGGCATTGAGCCCTGACAGTACCGAGCACCGGCGGCATTGGGCACCGACGGCAGCAGGTACCGACAGCAGCGGCCAACGACGGCACTGAGTACCGGCAGTACTGAGCAGCGACGGCCCCGGGAACCGACTGTACCGGGCACTGGTGGCAGCGTGCACCAATGGTACCGAGCACCGACGGCCCCGGGAACCGACGGCATCGAGCACTGACGGTACCGGGCACCGATGGCCCCGGGAAATAGCAATACCGGGCACCGGCGGTACCAAGAACCGACGGTACCAAGCTCTGACAGCATACCGGGCACCGACGGCCCCGGGAACCGGCAGTACCGGGCACCGACGGCCCCGAGAACGGGCAGTACCGGGCACCGACGATACCGAGTCCCGACGGCCGCGGGCCCCGATGGCGAGGACCGCTCGGGGCGGGGCCGGGGGCAGGTGGGGGTGCCCCGGTGGGCGCGGGGAGCCGGGGGTCGCGGGTCCGTTACCTGCCGAGTAGGGCGAGGGCTGGTGGTCGCGCAGGGCGCCCAGAGCGCAGTTGGCGGAGGCGAGGGGGGGGCAGGCGGGCCCGGTGCCGAAGCCCCCCCGCATGGGGCTGTACTGGAAGGAGCCGGCCTGGCTGCAGGGGCTGAACTCGTAGGCGGACGCCTCCATGGCGGCCACGCAGGAGTCGTAGGAGTTGAGGTAGGAGTAGTCCATGGCGAACATGGAGCGGCCCCGGCTGCCGCCCGCCCGTTACCGCCGCCGCCTGCCCGCCGGCCCCCGGCCCGCCCCCGCCATCCGACGCCCCAGCCCGCCCCGGGCCGCCGCGCCCCGTAAATATACCGACGGGGGGAGCGGCGGACAAAGGCTGCGCTCGCCGGGGGCTTTTGCATGACAATATCTCCCGGGGACGGCGGGCGCAGCAGGAGCGGGCGGAGCCGCTCCCCCCCCCCCCGGCCGCCGCCCCCCGCCCTTAACCCTTCGTGGGCGCCCGCACCCCCGGCCAGGCCCGGCCCCGGCAGCCGCGCACGTCGGGGCGGGCGGGGGGGAGCGGCCCCGGACGGGGGGCCCGGCCCTGCCTGCGGTGGCGGCTCCTTTGCCGCCCCCCGGCTCCAGCGGCCCCGGGGCCCGGCCCGGTAGAGCTCCATGTCCCCAGCCCTATCCTGCTCCCTGTTCCCATCCCACCCCACCCACCGCATCCCATTCCAATCCCCAACACATCCCATCCCAGTCCCTATTCCATCCCATCCTATCTCATCCCAATCCCCACCCCATCCCATCCCATCCCATCCCATCCCAATCCTCATCCCGTCCCATCCCGTCCCATCCCACCCCAGTCCCCATTCCATCCCATCCCATCCTGTCCAGTCCCACCCCATCCCACCCCACCCCATCCCGTCCCATCCCAGTCCCCATTCTATCCCATCCCAATCCCCATCCCATCCCAGTCCCCATTCCATCCCATCCCATCCCATCCAGTTCCATCCCATCCCAAGCCCTATCCCATCCCATCCCATCCCAATCCCAATCCCCATCCCATCCCAATCCTCATCCTGTCCCATCCCACCCCGTCCAATCCAGTTCCCATCCCATCCCAATCCCTATCCCATCCCATCCCGATTCCCATCCCATTCCTCTGTGCCTCCTGGATCCATCCCCACCCAACCCCCGGCCCCCTCCCTGCTGCCCCCCATCCCCAGATCCCCCCCAGCAGCACGTGGAGGGGGGGTCCCAGGGTGCCCAGACCCACCAGGCACCCCCCCACGGGGGCAGCTCCCTCATCCCATGGCAGAGCTGGGGCGGGGGGTGCCCCTCAGCCAGCGCAGCCCCTGTGTCTGGAGACACCCCCACCCCTGCCCCTCGCAGGGGTCCCGTGGAGCTGGGGAGTGGGGCTGGGGACCCCTTTGTACCCCACAGCTCTGATTGGGTTCCTGCCCATTCTCAGCCCCAGCCATGCCGGGGGCGTTGCGTGATGACCCCAGGGAAGGGGGGGAGCCCTGCGGTGCCCCGCGGGGGTGGCGGCCTCCGGCCCCCACCCAGGGGACCCCCGGCCTCGGGGAGAGCTGCCTCCTCGGGGGGCTCCGCCAGCACGGGGAGCGAGGGGCCGCGGCCCCCAAGCACGGGACAGGCAGCAGCTAGTCCCTGTCCCCCACGGGTCACCCCCCTCCTGGCCCCTTCCATTCATCCACCCCGATGTCCCCAGTGTCCCCCCCCAGCATCTGCTGCCCTCACAGGTGCCCTCCGGGGAAGGGTCCCCACCGTGGGCCCGGCTGGGCTGGGGGAGACACGGGGGTCCCTGTCCCGGGGTGGGGGGAGAACTTGAGGGGCTGGGCATGGCAGGAGGGCAGCAAGGGCACCCCGCCGTCCGTGGGTGTACGGGGGGAGCGGGGGGGGGTGCTCAACCTCCCCTCCTCTCCCTGGGGGGGCCCTGCTCTTTGCCCCCCCCCCGTCCAATTTGCAGCCTGGATGAATTTCAAAGCGCCGCATCCCGCCCGCTGGGGCCACGCAAAGGCTTTACCCCTTTCAGCGGCACCGGGGGGGGGGGATGCAGGGGGGACGTGGGGGGATTTGGGGGGGGGATTTGAGACATTTTCAAGACAAACACTTTCACTAAAGAGGATTTAAAAGTCTAATTACGCTCAGCTAAGGGCTTTGTGCCCCAGCGCAGCAGGGGGGGGCTCGCTGCCCTCCCGGTGGGCACCAGCCCCCCGCGCCCCGGGGGAAAGGCCGGATCCCGTCCAGGTCCTGCGGGATCAATTCTGCCCACGGGGCTCAGCCCCACGCTGCCACAGGGCTGGGGCGGGGGCTCACGGCACTGGTCCGCGCCGTCCTGGGGCGCTGCCCAGAACTTATCCTGCCCCACACCTTGCACCATCGCCTGCCCCTCGTACTCCCCCCATCTCCCACTCTGTATCTGGCCCCGCGTCCAGCCCCACATCCTGCCCATTGTGTGCTACCCCATCTCCTGCCCAGCCTCCCTGCCCCATGTCCTGCCCCACACACTGTCCCATGTGCTACCCCATGTCCTGCCCCATCATCTCCCCCCCCGCATCCCGCCCCACACGCGACCCCAGTCCCGCAGGGCAGAGCCGGTGCCCCCCCGCTCCCGGCTCCCTTCACCGGGAACAGCCCTCGGGGCCACCCGGCTGGGCCAGGTGCGGGGCCGGTCCCTCGATGGGACCCTGGGGACGCCCGTGGTTGCGGGCCGGGGCCGGTGGGTGCTCCCACCCGCGCCCACCCCAGCTGCCGGCCGAGCGGGCAGGTTGCTAAACAAGTTAATTAGATCACGGGGCTGGAGGTTGGCGGCTGAGCGAGAGCCCCGACTGTCAGGCTGCTGGAGTTGTGAAAAAGTTAATTCAATTAAGTTTTCCCTCTAAACTAATTAGGCAGCAATCTGCCACGCAAGGAGCTGCTGCTATTGCTACCCAGAGCCAGGGGCAGAACGGGCCGGGGGCGGGGGAGGGGGGGGAGGGCGCGAGGAGGATGAGGGGGTGAAGGGAGTGAGGAGAGGGAGCGGGACAAGGGGGGTAGGCGGTGGGGAGCAGGATGGGGGGTGAGTGGGGGTGCCCTGACCCTGCCCGGCCTGGGACCGCCCCCCCCCCCCCGTGCGTCCCGCAGCTCCCGTGGGAGCTGGGGCAATACCTCCTGATTTTGGCGGGTGAAGGAAGATGGGTGCTAGCAGCAGGGGCGCCCAGCTGTCCCCAGCACTGCCTGACGGGGTGGGGGCACAGGCTGCTCCCCCCGCCCCTTCCCCCTGAAAGGGTGGCAATGGCAGCAGGGAGGGCTGGGCACAGTGGAGGAACTGGGACAGGGACCCCCATCCCTCCATCCTGCTGGGCTCTGGGGGCCACCCGGGACCCGAGGGGCTGTGTGCGGGTGCCCAGGTGGGTCGGGGCGCCTCTGGAGCCCACTTTGGGGACAGCCATGTCCACCGCACAGCTCACGTCCCAGCTTTGTCGTGGGCATTGGCCACACGCAGCCGGTGCCCAGAGGCAGCACCCGCAGCATCATGCCCATCCCTCCAACGCCTGTCACCCCACGGGGACCCCCGGATTTTGCACCGGAGGGGGTGTCCTGGTGGGTGCCGGCCCCGCTTTCGGTCCCACACCATGCACAGCCCAACTGGAGGCCTCTGGCCGCCGCGACCATCGCTTTGTTCCCGGTGACAAAGCCCCGAGCCGGGGCTGCGCCGAGGCCCCTCCGCTCGCTGGAGCTCGCCTGCCCCTAATCGAATTAGGAGCCCGGCACGGGGCTGAAGGCTGGCGGTAATTGAATTTCCCCCGTCACAGCCTGATGTTTCTCCCCTCCGGATCCTGCCTCCCGTTTATTGTTCCCGGCCCGGCTGCGGTGGCACATTTATTTGATCTGTCAGAGGGAGCCCTTTCACCCGCTGCTGTTTGCTCAGAGGATGCCGGTGCCGCGCCTCCAGCACAATTAAAAACAAATAAAACGATCAGGGAGGGCCCCGTGTGCCCCCCAGTGCTGCCCCAGCCGGGATGCTCCTGCCGAAAGGCCCTTGTGGCTGTGTCCCCAGGGAAACAGCATGGCATGGCGCGGCATGGTAAAGCATGGTGGAGATTGGCACGGTGTGGAGCAGAACGGTGTGGCACAGCAGAGCGTGGCATGGCACAGCATGGCGTGATGCAGCATGGCACAACCTGACATGGGACAGCACGGCATGGCATAGTGTGATGGCACAGCATGGTGTGACACGGTGTGACCCAACACAGCACAGCATGGCATGGCATGGCACAGGATGGCACGCGTGGCTGTGGGCTCCCCGCTCTCCCTGTGTCCCCAGGCAGGGACAGGGCCTGTTCCTGGCCCACGAGAGTCCTGGCACCGGGTGCTCCCAGCCTGGCAGTGTCGGTGCAGGGTGCTGGTGTCCCAGCACGTGAGTGCTGGGGTGGGTCGGGCACACGGAGCACGGGGGCAGCTGCTCCCTGGGGCTGCATGGAGGGAACCCTGCCTTCATCCCCGGGGTCAGCCTCAGCGGCGGGCAGCGCTGCCCTGCACACACATCCGCACCATCTTAGTGCGCACCCCTGCACATCTTAATGCACATCTGTGCACACCTGGGTATGCACATGGACACCTTGATGCACACCCATGCACAGCTGTGCTATACTCATGCACACACACTAGTGCACTCCCATGCGTACTCATGCATAGTCATGCGCTCCCATGCACACTCATGCACACACATGCACACCCGTGCGCACCCCCAAGCACCCCCACGCACACCCTCATGCACAGCGGTGCACACTCATGCACACCTGTGCACTCCCACATGCGCAGGTACCTCGCTGCACACTCGTGCACACCCACCCGTGCACACCCACCCGTGCACCCCCTGGCCCGGCACGCTCACCTCTGCACCCCCTGGCCCTGCTTTGCCGCTGCTGTAGGACCCACCTTACCCAGCCCCATTTCCCCTTGCTGCCCGCCGGGCTGGGGGCCTGGTGACGCCTGGGGAGGCCCCCAGGGTCCCGGCTTTGCCTGTCCTGCACTGGGCAGGATGGAGGGAGCTGTGCAGAGCGTGGGGCTGGCATTTGCTGGTGTCCCGTCACTGCAGGAGGTGATGGCGGGTTTGGGGATGCTGCTTGCTGCCCTGTGAGGCACCCCGGTGTGTTGGGGGACCCCCTCCCCACGCCCTGGCTCCCCTGCAGCCCTGCCACCCAGGGAGAGGACGTGAAGGTGTGGGAAGGGGCAGGGGCTGAGCCAGCAACTCCGGTGGGTTTGGTGTCAGCCATCCCTGCAGCTGAACCGCCTCCTGGCCCTCCCATGGGAGCAAACCTGAATCTCAGAGGGTCCAGAAAAGCCCAGTGAAGCTCCAAAACCCTTTCAGGGGAAAAGAAACCTGCTCTTGGTTGGCCTGCTGGCCTCTTGCAGGTCACCCTGAGTGGCTCATAAAGGCCAAATCCTGCTGCTGGAGGCTCCCTTCCCCATCCAGGCAACCCCCAGGCACAGCCAGCCCCTCATCCCAGCACCCAGATGGGAACAGGCTCATCTTCTCCAGTTCCGCCACCCACCCGCTGCCAGCCTGGAGCTGCCTGGGCAGGGGTTGAGAGGAGCAGGGCACCCATGGACCACCAGCACGGGAAGTGCCTGTGATGGGGCAGCTCCGCTTGCCATCCCAGAGGCTCCCCCGGCTTTTCCAGCTTTCCTTCCCTCAGTTTGCAGCCCTTGTGGAAGGCAGTGGCACCGAGTTAAGCTCCACAGCAGGAAAAGGCAACAGGGATGGAAAGGCAGGTCAGGGCAGCACCCCTAAACTTTCCTGTATCCCCCCAGAAATGAGTGCCACCACCAAAACTGAGCCCACGCCACAGCCCAGCAGTGCCAGCAGGGATGCTTGGGCAGGGGGACTTCACAGAACAAGTTTGCCGAGTCGGGCAGGGACCCCAGCAGCTCGCTGCCACCTCTGAGCTGTCCCCGTCCCTGTGCCCAAGGGACTGTGACTTCCAGCTTATTAATTCTGGAGGGCTATTCGGTTTGATTGCCTTTTGTATTTCGTTTTCTACTCTTCATAATCAGCCCTGGCAACACGTCACCAGCTGGAGGAGTTGGTGCTTTCGGTGAAGTGCTGCTGTCTCTGCGGCAGAGAGGGCTCCTCTCCCGGCGGGGTGATGGTGGCATGGCTGGGGTGGCTCCAGAGGTGACCGTGCATCCCAAACCCAGCCAGTACCCACCATGGGACACCTCATCCCCAGGGATGACAGCAGCTGGGCTGGCTCTGCTCGGGAGAGGACACGGCAGGTGTGACCCCACGCCGAGTCCCTCACTGGGGGGATCGCTCACACTACTCAGCCATGCATGTGAGCTCAGCATGGCAAGGCTTGGAGGTGGATGGAGGTCGGAGGAAATGGGATTTTCCCCCAACAACCTCTCTTATCTGCCCTGTCATCTCTGCCAGGCGATGCTGCCCTTGGTGCCAGAACCCTCCTCCAGCCCCCAGAAGATGCACCCCAAAACCGCTCGCAGGGGAGCCCCTCACCCCCGTGCCCTGCAGAGATCACGGGGCCAGGGCTGTTCTGCCAACCACGGCTTGGGGCAGTGAACCCTCCCACCCACAAACACACAGGAAAAAGCCAATTCTACCCAGTGAGAGCCACCATCATTTGTCTGGGCTGGGGACCTTTGCTCCAGCTCTGACACTGGGGACAACTTGGGCAGCTGGGTTAAGCCTGAGATATTAAATATTTCCTGGAAGCAGGTCAGAAGAAAATCAGCGGGGAGGATTTAGTGAGAGGTTTGCACTGGGATGTTGCCTGGCTGGGACAGGGAAATGTGCCCAGCGTTGTTCACAGCTCCTGGCGATAAGCAGGAGATGCAGGAGCCCTGGGGGATGTGTCCTGCCGTGGGGCAAACCCCACTTCTGCTCCCCTCATCCTCCCCTGGCCCATGCCAGATGCAGGTTGTATGTGCATACCGTGTTTATTGCAATAAATAATGAGAAGCGGGCAAAACACAGTCCAAGTGCCTGGTGGCTTCTAGAATCGAGCTGCCGCACCCTCGGTCCCTGTCCTGCCCTGTTCCAGCCGCAGTCCAACCCAGCCCCCGCAGCGAGCTGCCTCTTCAGGGAACGGCAAATCCCACCCGCACTGGACACCCTGGCTCCCGTACGGTCTGCAATCTGCTTTCCCCTTTCTTAAAAAGCTCTGACACCTTCTCTTACACCAAGCAAAACCCCAGAACCCTCCACCTACGTGTCCCCAGCTGGCAGCGTGGCACCTCGCCACCCAGAGCTGCAGCTCCAGAGCCCCCTGTGCCCACCCTGGAGGAAGCGGGTGCAAGCTGAGCGGGCAGCTCCTGCCTGCCTGTGCCCGGCGCTGGGGCAGCGGAGGTGGCAGGAGCACGGCTTTTTCCCTGCCCCACCGGCTGCCGGCCCTCACCGACGTGGCCACATCGCACACTCCCAGTCTCATGGGGTTTTATTGTCAACCTGTGCTGCCCGCACCATGGCAGAGCGTGGGGCGGAGTGTGCTCGTTGCTGCCTACAAGAAATAAGCAATGTTTTCTGGGTTCAGAGGTGCTTGGATGTCCAGTTTTCGGGATTTGCTGTCTTTCTCCACTATCTCCAATCTCAACGTTGGCATCTTTGCTTTTTCCGCTCCAGGGGAAGAGCTGTCCTTGGTTTTCAGCAGCTGCTTGTCTGAGTCCTCCACCGTGATCCTCAAGGTGCAGCCCCGCGGCAGCAGGTCCTGCTCATAGGCAGCTGCCAGCTGGTTCACAACACGCCGCTCCACCTGAAGAAGGAAAAGCAGCTCCCATCAGAAAAGCCCTGTCAGCAGCCTCCTGGGGAGCCAGGCAGCTCTCCTTCCCACCCTGGGGCAGCGCAGGATCCTGGAATCTCCTGTTCATCCTGCTTATTCCCCGTCTCTGGAGTGTACCGGCCGTGCCGTTTCCTCCCACAGACCATGAACATCTCCCCTTGGGAGCTGTGGGGCCCCTCTTCTGCAGGACAGACCCCAACAATAATCCCCTCCCTGTGCAGAGCAGGGCTGGAGGCAATGCTGTGGGCTTCACTGGGGCTCCGTCCTTGGCTTTACCTCGTGTTTGATGGACCGGGCACCATAGTGCAAGTTGTAGCCATCAGCCAGCACATCCATGACCTCCCTGTCCCAGAGCAGGGTGATGTTGTGTCTCGCCTTGGCCTGCCAGGTGAGGAAGAGGAGGAAGGGTTACCGATGCCTTTGAGCAACCCTGGCACCCCATTCCTTGAGCAGCAGGGACTCCACAGGCAGCACGGTAGGTGCTGAGCATCCCTGGGCCTGAGCTCGGCCGAGGAGGAAAGGGCGGACTCCACCAGGCCAGACCCACCAAAGCACCAAGCGGTCCCCTAATTCCTTTTTAGTCCCCCAGAGAGCTCAGATGTGCAAAGACCAATCAGAAAAACAACATCTCTGAACATGGCCTGAAACTCATCCCTGCCCCGCCACAGGAGGAACCGTCCCCCGCCATCCCAGGGGGTCCCTACACCCTTCCGAGCACCGAGTGCCCCAAGGTAGATAGACGTTCACTGTGTCCACCTCAGGAGGATGAAGGTTGGGGCAGGGATTTCCCTCTGCTCATGCATCTCTTGAGAAGTTACGTCTAAGGCCATGGATGGTTTTTACCTTTTTGGCCCAAAAATTTAGCTCCTTGTTGACAAGCTGGATGAGCTCAGAGTGGCAAAAAGGGAGAAAATAGACGATCTCATTGATCCTCCCCAGGAACTCATCTCGTCTGAAGTGAGCCTGTGGGGACAAGGGGTGAAAGTCAGTGGGGACGGGGTTGGTGACTCTGAGAGGGACAGCAGTGACGGTGACGCTGCAGGAGCTCCCCAGGGATCACTCCCACCTCCGACAGCTCACGCGTCAGTGTAGCGTGGCCCTGGCAGCCATCCTACCCCACCAGGGAGCTGGAAGTCTGTGCTGCCAGATCTCAGGTCAACAGGAGCATCTCTCAGCATGGCTTACAGGAGAAATTAATTCTGGAGGTGGCAAGAGGAACTAGAAAGGAATCTCTCCTGCAGTGTAAGCCCAGCTCCAGCCTCCTCTGCTGTCTGCTCCTGCCCGAGCCACTTACAGTAAGACACCTCGCTGCGTGCCAGCCCTCCTGGTCTGAGGCTCCGATCTGAGCCTCCTGCCGGGAGGTCAAATTCTTCGGTCTCCGTAGGAACTGCCAGGTGAGCAGCGCCCTGAAGTCCTTCAGAAACATCTTAAACTTAATGTCATCAGGACGTGTTGCTGCAGTCAGGTTTTCCTGGTCCCTCTGCAGCAGTGCATGAGCTGAGCAGATGGTGACCCCGGGAGAGCAGAGAACCCCCAAATTCCCACTGCAGCACTTCCCACCCCACGTTCTCTTTCTTGTCTCATGTTGCTGCACTACTACAAGAGCACAGGGAGTGAGTAAGAAGCTGTTATTTATTTCTGCTGGGTTCTGACCTTAATTAAAAGTCCCTTCCAACCCAAACCGTTCTATGACTCTTTGTGGCTGAAAGTTGAAAAAGGACATCATGTTGCTTATCTCACAGCTGGGAGACAGCTGGGTGAAGAACCATTGTATCGAATGACTCAGTGACCAAAGCTCAGGACACCTGAAACATAAGCCATGAAAAAAATCATCTGTACCTTTAAGATGGGTCGAATAACCTTTTCCTTGAACTGCTTGGAGATGGTTATCTTGTCGCTCATCTGGACATCCTCTGAAAAACAGGAGGGTGTGGGAGGGTGAGGTGGAACACGGGCTTTCTGTCCACCCAGCTCCTGAGGATGGGCGAGCAAAGCAGCATGACAAGGAGCTGGAGGCTGGGCAGCGAGGAAGGTGGGGGTCCTGAGGGGACTTCACAACAGGCCTGGAACCTCCACACATGCCACTGGCCAGGTTGGCATTCATAGTGGGGTGTCCCTGCGCTTGACACTCTGGACAGCAGGTTTGGGGCTGCCACGGCCGCCCTGCATGCTTTGGGTGCCCGAGGGGAGCACCCTACACCTACGTGTTTCACTTGCATGGCAAAAAAGCTCCAGCTCTGCCTTCACCCTCTGCCCTGCGCCCTCAGGAGCTGCCTCACCAGCTCACAGAGGTTTTGGTTAGCAGGAGTCCTCTCTGCCCAGCCGCTGGCTGCTCTCTGGGAGCCGGTGCCAATTACACGATGCACAGAGCACTCTGTCACCTGGGGCTGCTCCGTGTCCTGCAGCTCTGCCAGGCACGGGGACGGTCCTCAGTCCCTTCAGCAAACAGCAAACCCATGCTCAGACTGTTTGTGGCACAGCTCTGGCTGGAGACTACTTCCCTCCACTGACTGCAGATGGAGCCAGGGTCTGGCTGGCTCCCGAATCCCAGCTCAGAACTTCCACAGGCAGTTTAAAAGCAGGATTTACCTGTCTGCCGCCCAAAGGCACTTTTCTCTTTGCCTTTATCGTCTCATTTCTTCCTACACATCCCCGCATTTAACTCCAGGTGCTATTTAACACATAGGGACACTCATAGGGAGATCCCTCGCATCCAAGGCACACTGGATAGGATCCTGACACATAGGGTGCTAGAGAAAGACCCAGGCTTCTGGGTGCCCTTCCCAGCTTTGCAGACTTGATGAGGATCATTGCACCCCAAGCAGCGGCAGAAGGGACTCTCAGGCTCCACCAGACCAACACCGGGACAAAGGGACGCTGTGTGCTCTGAAATCACCTCTCCCTCCCTGCCACGGCAGACACGAGCACGCCTGTGGGGCTTGGGTGCATCCTGGGGTGGCAGTTTGCAGCACAGCACAGGGGAAATGGATGGTCCAGCCCAGCCACGCAGTCTAAATGGAGTGGTGTGGGTCTTTGGTTGTAAGGATTTGGCCCGTTTCACTTTTTTGTTTTCTTCTAAAAGGCACCAAGGGTGTTTTCAGTAAATAACAGGAATTTGGTACAGCGTTCTGGAAGAGGAGAGCTGGAGAAGGCAGAAGAGACAGAGCTGCCCCCAGCATTCCGGTTTGCCACCTGCAATCGCTGCTGCGTGCACTCCCAGATGCGGAGATGCTGCAGAAACAGCTCCTTCCCTCTATCTTTCCATTTATCTGCCCACCCAGGCACTTCAGCTGACCTCCTGGCCACCGCCTTCAAAGAGCATCTCCAAGCCAAGAACTCAGTAAATCACAAGGAGTTCCACGAAACTCAATTGAGGGCAAGCTTCTGAGCCGAAATGCATTTTCCAGCTATGCTCTCTAGCTGCCGTTTACTCACTGCAGCTGTCTGCCTTACAGTTCTAGAAATTAAAATTCAATGCTTTCCTCATTTAGCAGAAAAGTGCTTGGCATTTTAAAATGTTATTCTTGAAAGTTCAGTTGCAGGCATGCTTTGTCCTTTACCTAGTTTGATTGAAGTTTAAAGATTCTGAATTAAGCCAGCTTTGGCATCCACTTCTCAAAATAAAAAGGAAGAGACAGTGAGAAAGAAGCTGAAAAATGCATTTGGCATCAAACACCAACATTTTTTCCTGCTCCCATGGAGCTGATGCAGATGGCAGTGTTCCCCAGGCGCAGTCGCAGCACACACTGCACACCACAGCTTCTCTGGGCATTTCCACTGGTGAGCAGAGCTCTTGAGACTGACCTTTAGTAAACACGGTGCATCCGTGACAGCACATGCTGCTAGATACCCTATGGAAGATGCAGTGTCCAGACATTTAAGACTGTAAAAGGGTCTTAAACCCCCGCCAGACTGATTAGTTTTTTAAAACTGATGAGAAAACAAGGGATGCAGCCATCGTTCATGGATGCCTGGTTATCCACAGGCACAGGGACCATGGGACGGAGACAGTCTTTCCCTGTGCCAGCGTCTGTGCTTGCAAACCGCTGCACATTTTTGCAGGCAGGGAGGGAAGGGACATCGTCCAGAGGGACCTTCACAGGTTAGAGTTGGGCCCGTGTGCAACTCATGAAGTTCAACAAGGCCAAGCGCAAGGTCCTGCACATGGGTCAGAGCAATCCCAGTACAGGCTGGGCAGAGGATGGATGGAGAGCAGCCCTGCAGAGAAGGGCTTGGGGGTGCTGGGGGATGAGAGACTCAGCATGACCCGGCAATGTGCGCTCGCAGCCCAGAAAGCCACCCGTGCCCTGGGCTGCATCCCCAGCAGCGGGGCCAGCAGGGCGAGGGAGGGGGCTCTGCCCCTCTGCTCCCCTCTGCTGAGACCCCCCACAGCGCTGCGTCCAGCTCGGGGGTCCTCAGCATCAGAGGGACACGGACCTGTTGGAGCGGGCCCGTCGGAGGCCACGGAGCTGGTCAGAGGGCTGGAGCCCCTCTGCTGTGGGGACAGGCTGGGAGAGCTGGGGCTGTGCAGCCTGGGGAGGAGAAGGCTGCGGGGAGACCTTAGAGCAGCTCCCAGTGCCTGGAGGGGCCGACAGGAAAGCTGGGGAGGGGCTTTGGGCAAGGGCTTGTAGCAATAGGACCTGGCCTGGTGGGAGATGTCCCTGCCCATGGCAGGGGAGTTGGAACTAGATGATCTTTAAGCTCCCTTTCAACCCAAACCATTCTGTGATTCTGTGATTTTAGAGCTAGAGGGACGGCCCCTGCTGCAGACATCGCCGCCTGCCTGTCCATCCATCCTTGGCACAGCAGAGACCTGCCAGTCCCCAGAGCCTCCTGGTGCCACTGCAGTTATCACCAACCAGCTGGTGAAGGCAGTGGAGGGTTGCACACAAACTGGGACTCTGCTACCTTCACCAGAGCTGTTTAGTTCACATCTTAGAGGCTGCCCTTACTCTACTCAGTTCTCCTTTTATTACCCAATTCACATTTCTAAAAAAATTTCTATAGGACCCTGATGTGTGGGTCCAGCGCTCCCATTCCAAGGCGAAGCAAAACTGATTAAGCTCAGTCCTTTTTGAAAAGACTGTGAGGAAACAAAACTCTTCCTCTTTAACAGGAGCACCTGTACCAGCCCCTGTCTTCTCTAGGAAACACTTGGAAGGGTTCTGAAAGAATGGATAAGGTGAGGAGATAAAGGGAAGAAAGCACAGGATGAGGAAGGCTGGGAGGTGGACAGAAAGCCTTCTCCAAAGATGTGATCTCATTCTGAAGGATGTGATCTCAAATAATGAGGATTTCAGAATAGGGGAAGCCCAAAGCAGAGATATTACAGGAGGGAGCAGGGTGGAGATTGGGGTGTGGGACTTCTCAGCAACAGGTCATCCTAGAAGGCAACAGCATGACTTTTCAGACATACCCATCAAAGACCCGGCAGCTGCCTTCCCTTCTGGCAGAGGAGCATCCCTGAGGCTTGCCCAAAAGCTGCAGGGCCTGGAGGATGTGTCAGTGCGGACCAGGCTGCAAGGATGAGCAGTGGGGAGGCAACCGAAGCGTCTGGGTGCTCCCCCTGGCAGAGGGATGGCTGATCTGGTGTCAAATGGAACAAGGGGCCTGCCGTGTAAGGAAGGAGGTGGATTCTTTAGGGATTTGGAGTATGACATTGAAAGGCCAGTACCCAAGTTTTCTGCGATCCTTTTCTTGCTCATCTCCATGGCTTCTTGTCGGAGCTGCAGAGCGTGCTGGGCAATCTCATCCTCGCCACGTTGGAGGTCATGATAAAGATGGCATCCTTGCAGTCAATGGTTTTCCCCTTGCCATCTGTCAGCCTGCCCTGCAACAACACCAAATTGACACCGGCAGCGTCAGCAGGCACCCCAGGGTTCCGCCAAAACTTGAGGTGAAAGGATACGGGTCCCGATTTTCCCCAGAGTGAGGGATGCCCATGGGTACAGGCAGGACGGAAGCGGGGCTGAGCTGTGGAGGCTGAATGGGTAACCTCTCCGAAGAGCAGCCGTAACCTGCCCTGCACGTGGTCCGAGCCTGTTCCACCTGGCACAGACTTGGTGGAAGCCCTGAGAGATGCTCGCAGGGGCATTACTCTGCTGCCTCTGACCTCTGCCTGCGCTCCCTGCTGTGGATTGCCGTCTGACACATGAGCTCCGGTGAAACCCCGTGAGGTGCAGGTGAAGTTGTTGTCACCTTGTGCCTCTGCCTCACCCCTCTAACGAGGCTGCTGCCCCTTAGGGAGGTTGAAGGACTCTCAGAGGCGGTCCAGACTCTTGGCATCAGCCCTTCTCCGTGGTTGTGGGTTGGCTGGCGCCTGGGTTGTGTGCTGGAGTGCTGAGCACGAGATGACCCCTGGTGTGGGCTGTTGTCAGGGGCAGAGGTGGGTAACTGCAGGCGTTGGTGCCTTGAAAAGCTCCAGCAGCATTGCCCAGATGTTCACCAAAGCCTTCCAGAACAAGCCAGTTCGAAGCTCCCCATGGCAGGGAGGGCTCAGAGGTGTCTGAAAGCACCACAGGGAGCACAGACTGCCAGGAGCCTGACTGACATAGCAAAGCTAAAATAACCTTGCAGAAATAACTGGGTTATGGCTATAACTAAGCAGTGGAGAGGCCGTGACAGCAAGAGGCAACAGGGAGCATCCCTCACACTTGCAGAACTGCCCATCAAACCAAACCAACAGACAGCCCAGCAGCACACTTCGCAGTGAGGGCAACCGCTGCTGCAGCCAACTGCTGTGCATCACCCCTCCTCCTACCAAGCTGACACAGGAACCCTTCAAAAGTACTATTCTCTTGATTAATAAAATAAAGAGAGAAAAAGAAGGGAAAAAAATCAGCAGCTTCCCCAGGCGGTTTCTTTTCTCAATACGTCTCCAGCAACAGATATCCAGCACAATGAACAAATCCTTGTTGGGTGCTTGAGATTCACATTTGGGTTATTGCCCTGTCAAGTGTGTGTACAGGAATGATTTCACATTTAGCTGCTGCTGCGATGATCTATGCAAGAAAAAATTGTGTTATAATCCTTAAAGAAAAACAACAAACAAAAAAAACCCCCAAAACCTTCCAGCGTGTTGCTGCGAGTTTGGGTGCCTCTGAGACAGACCAGGACCTTAAAAATAAACCAAAAGCTGCACCAGCAGGCGGAGGCTCAGCAGAAGATGCAGAGCCTGGAAACACATCCGCATCCCTGGCTCACCACCAGCTCGTCAAGAAAGCTGCAGCTGCCAGCACAGGTTGGTATGCCAAGTGCCCCCCCCGAGACAGCAAAGGACTCCAAAGCCGATAGACTTGTGCTCCCTCCTCCGACAGCGGGTATCTGCTCTCCTTCCTGCTGCAGTGGGATCGGGTGCTGTAATGCACGGAGATGCCTGGGAGGGTATTTGGGGAGCTAACGGGCATGGACCTGCCTCTGAGGTCGACAATCCTCCCTGGGTAGCTACCTTGGAGGAGGTCTACTTAGGATTTTCGCTGTCTCCAGAGGAGCCCAACACAGTCCTGGAGATGCCTAGGAGTTTCCATGGAGAGCTACTGGGCATGGGCTTTCCCCCACACACACAATGGTTTCAGGAGCCCCAGGTTCCTCCAAGGTAGATACCCAAGCAGTTTTGTCAATGTTAGAGGCAGGTCCATGCTGATGGCTCGCCCAGGGCTCCTGCCAGCCATCTCCAAGAGTGTCCTGGCTTCCTCTGGAGACTCCTCCTAGGTCATTAGCTGAAGAGTTTTGTCCATGGCAAGGGGGTTGGAAACTAGATGATCCTGGATCTCTTCCAACCCAAACCATTCTCTGATTCTATGATTTTTTGTTTGGGGGGAGGAAGGTGTGAAACAAATCACATGCCATCTGAAAGTCAAATAACCAACCTGAACTAAAACCCAGCAATTAACAATCGATCAGGATACCAATGGGCTTTGAAGTCCCCAGAGTATCTGCTTTTCTGATGATGTGGCAACACCCTGACCTGCTGCCAAGACCTTGGAGCCAATTTTCTCTGTGCTGTGCAGGAGGCAGAGTACATGGGATGTAGGCACAGGGCACCACAGGAACACAGCCATTGCCCTCCTGCCTCCTCTCACCGCTCCTGCTTTCTGCTGTGGACCTGCAGCCCACCTTTTCCGACACTGAGCTGTCACTGGGGTGCTTTTTCCTTAGCGGTATCCTCATGACACAGTCTTCACCGTCACATCTTCCTGGTGACATGGGACAATCCGATTCCCAGGTTTCATCCTCAAGTTTCCAACCCTCCCATCACTGGCTTCTTCTTTGACTAAAGGTGTCATTTATTGCAGCAGGACACCTCAGTATCATCCTGGTGTTAAAATGGAGAAGAGGCTGACTGGTTGGGTCACCTTTTTTTGGAGGCGACTATTGATCTGGAACATTTCAGCTCCGCTCTAGGACACCTTCAGCATCCATCATCCCTGCACGCTCACTGTCACCTTCCAAAGAGCCCTTGTGCAAACTCTGACCCCAACATGTGGATTTACCTCATCGAACAGCTGCAGCATGATGGTGAGGACATCTGGGTGGGCTTTGTCAACCTCGTCAAAGAGCACCACAGCATTTGGACATTCGCCTCAGCTGTTCTTGGTGAGCTGCCCACCCTCTTCATGGCCCACGTAGCCAGGTGGAGAGCCAATAAACTTGGCGACCCTAAGGAGGAAGCAACAGGACAGTGAAAGCTGATTCACGGATGCCAGGAATGATGAAGCCCTCTTGTAGCTCAGCAGGCAGCCCCAATGCTTTGCGACAGACAAATAAAGTTCTATATTCTTGTGACATCTATCGCGCCCCAGGTATCACCAAATCAGCTTAATAAGCAACAATTGGCCAAATGCAGATTGGTGCCTGCTGAGCAATTACCTCACTCCAAGCTTTAACCAGCAGAATCTGCAGGAGCAGCCCCGAGCAGGCAGAAAGGCACCACCCCTGCTTTTCTAAGCAGCTGTCTGAGCCACCCATCCCAGCTGTCCAACACCTATTTTCATCTCCTTAGCCTTTTAAGAGCAGAATTCAAAGGACCTAAGAGTGGCAGGTGGGAATCAACGCGTGGGAAGAGGCCACAAGGGAAAGTATTCTCCTGTGTCAGTACAAGATTCATTACCTGTTGATACTATGTTTTTTTTTAAATGAGGTTTAAAAATTTAGAAGATCATTTAGAAGAATATTCTGACAAACAGAAATGTTTTGGCAAAATGACACGTAAGTTTTTACTTAAAACTTGGAGCATTTTCAAGCAACCTGGGTCTGTGGGTGCATCTGAAGTCACAGTCCTTTAGGCAAATAGAAGTGGAAAAGAATAAAATTATCAGTTTGTTAATTCTCCGTGTTTCTCCAGGATGCTGGACATGCAGAGTCAGCAGCCGGCTGTGTGTACAGGAAGCAGAAGGAATTCATGAGAAAAACCTGATTCCTCAAGAAACCAAGGGATTTCCTTTCCTTAATCCAGGATAAGGAAGCAGCACAGCTGAAGGGTGAGTCTGTCATGGTCTGAGCATTAGCAAAGGGTAAAGGCCGTGTGCTGCTGTGGCACAGCCGTGCCAGTGCAGCCCCCTTTGCTGAGTGCGGCTCTGTGGGGCTGGCAGAGGAGACAGCCCCAGCTCTCCCAGCCTGTCTCCACAGCAGAGGGGCTCCAGCCCTCTGACCAGCTCCGTGGCCTCCTCTGGGCCCGCTCCGACATGAGGGCGGCGAGGCGCTGGCCCAGGCTGCCCAGAGCAGCTGTGGGTGCCCCATCCCTGGCAGGGCTCAAGGCCAGGCTGGACGGGGCTGGGAGCAGCCTGGGCTGGGGGGAGGGGGCCCTGCCCCTGGCGGGGGGTGGGACCGGCTGGTCTTGAAGGTCCTTTCCAACCTAAACCCTTCTGTCATTCTGTGATTCTCCCATTCAGGCAGCTCCTTTTTGCTGTGCGATATGGGCAGGCTGCCCGGGGATTGCTGCAAGCCCCCTTCCCCGAGCATCACTGCCCAGCACTGCCACTGCCACCCCTGCCTGCTCCCACAGCCAAGGGCTGCAGAGGTGAGGGGGTCCCGCTGGCTGACTTGGGAACGGGAAAGCAGAAATTAGCCGATGGCAGCTAATTCAGTGCATTTGTTTTGCAGTGCCTGGGGCTACGGGAGGCTCCTCAGGCTCCTTCAAAGGACGCTGTCTCCCGGGCTGACCTCCTGATCCTCGTTTGCTTGAAAAATTTATATTGCGCTCACCACAATTCTCTACTTTATTCCTTCCCTTAGCTCTGCCTCTTGTCTTTGTCAGGGCACAATATTTTATCTCTTACATTTATACTGCTACTCTTAGCTCCTCTTTCTTTCTACTGAATCATCAACATGGCTTTATTTTCATCTATTTTTTTACCCCTGCTGTGCAGGACCCTATCACAGCCAATCTATCAGGCCAGCTGCAAGCACATCTTTATTTTCCCTTCCTACACCCCTTCCCTTCACTGCTTTGGATATAAAATATCCATTTTTCCAGACCTTTTCTAGCCCTGGTCATTCGAGGGCCTGGCAGTTCCTGATGATGATACCATGGCTGCCGCTGCTTCGTGCCAGGTCAATATTCGAATCAGCCCTTGTCACAGCCCAGCATGCTGGGTGTGAGGGTCTGCCTGACCCCTGACCGCTCGCAGCCTGCTGTGTACCCAGGCACAGGCTGGCGGCCGCCCTCGGCAGCAAGAAATGCAAAAAAATGGTACTCCCATCTTGGACCTGTCCTTCTGAGCTCCTCCCCAGCACCTTCCTCCTCCTCTCCTTCAACACACCATCTTCCCAGGACCCAGCCAGTGAGTCTTCCTCCTCCTTCCTCCCTGTCCTCATAGAACAATAGAGCAGCTACAGTTTATGGGGATGATCCTCAGATCCCTTGTGGGATACTTCTCATCCCACACTCTGTGGATTTGGGTGCTCCTCACCAATGGCATCGATAAAAAATACCAGGCCCCTATACAGCCAGCAAAAGAGAAGCATTATGACCCTATGTCGGCTAGGACCTTGCTATTTTTTGGGCAGACAGAGCTCTTCAAAGGGCTTTAGGGCCTCACCAGCTCGGAAGGTGACCCTGGTGAGACGTCCCACCTCTCCTGCAGCACCAGAATTGGGCAGGAGGTGTGATGGAAGGAGTGGAATCTGTACCACAGTCCTGTCTTCTGCTGCATTCTCCCCCTTTCCCCTGTGGGAGGCACGCTGGGGGGTCATCCTGCACTGGACTCAGCAACGTGCTGGAGGCAAGGAGGGGAACGGGGCTTTGGGCCGTGCCGCGCCTGCCTGGGCGCAGGCACACGGGCAGCCCTGGCACCTGTGGGTGACGCATAGCATGTGGCTCATGCTCGGGCTGCAGATTTTCATGCACAATATGATCTCTTCGCAGTTGCTCTTCCCCCAAGGGTCAATACCGCATACAGAAGCCACACCAGCAGAGACAAACTGTGAAAGCTTTTCTTGTTGCTTGGTTCTCTGTTCCTAATTTGCCATGAGTTAAACGTTGTGTTTTTGGCAGGTATTTCCCCTATTGCAATTAATGTACAACACGGAGCAACTGCTGTTCTGTCACCTCACTTTGACATTCCAACTGCCCATTTTCTGGGAGAACGTGGGCAGTAATTCCAGGAAGGTCCTGGATGCCACTGCCAGGGTGAGACAGGAGATGCTTGTTGCATTCAGTGGCAATGGGGACGTTGCTCAGCACTGGCCCAGGACAGGGACCAAATGCAGGTGAAAAAGGGCAGTGACTTTTTTAAAACAAGGATTTGTTTAAATTACTGATTGAACTCGAAGGTGCACCCCTCGGAAGCAGAGACAGCCCATTTTACTACCTCGTGCCTCTCCTGGAACTCTGACATGTCCAGTCTGATGAAACCCTAAAAGAGAAAAATACGTTAACGTGATACTTCATTATGTGCTCCAAGTTTCATTATACTTAGAAGGCTCCTCCAGAACTAGGGAGGGGGCTGCATGGATGGACACACGGTTGTGCAGCTCTCAAGGACCGCCATCACTGGAGTGGCCACATCCACCACAAAATGCCAGAGGTTGCTCTGAGGAAGATGACTGCAGTTTCTCAAAGACAGCCAGGAACAGTTCCCACTACTGGCTCACAGCCCCCGGCCGAGATTCGCTTCAGACCTCTGCTCGTCGCTAGAGCCAGAGTGACACAGATGAATTGAAACAGCAACTTGCAATTTGCTACATAAAATGGGTATTACTGCGGTTCAGCTTTTCAGAAATAAATCACAACTAGAACACAATCCTCTCCGCAAAAATAAAAAAAATAATCAAAATCATAAAGCCAGGTAAACTAGGTTTGTGGGTGATCACCTTAAATAGATAATATTGTTAGAGAATTTACAGATACAAGCCAAGTTTCCTTTTTGCATTTGAAAAGCTGATGATGCACAGCAGACACTGAACTTCCTGGGCTCACAGCTATAATCTAGCTCTTAGAGGTACAGAAATAGAATGGAACGGAATGGAACAGAATAGAATAAAATGGAAAATGAATAGGATGGAATGGAATGGAGTAGAGTATTTCAGTTGGAAAGGACCTACAATGAGCACCTAGTCCAACTGCCTAAGAAACTTGCCTAAGCTTGAACATTCCCCATCCATACAGGCACAGCCAGCTGGACACGGAAGCTCTCTGTCAGCATCAACCCATCAGAGCGGCACCTCCCTGCTCCGCTGCGCACAGCTCTTCCCAGGCAGGATCAGGCGCTGACCCCGTGCTGCTAAAGACCCTTAGAGGCTGGCTGCAAACGTGCCAACACACAATATTATCCTCCAACAAAGGCAGAGTCCCCGTGTGAAATGGTTATTACGGTGAAAGAGCGAGTGGATTGGTGGGAGGATACAACAGACTGGGAACAAGAAACTGGCCCCGCGCAGCACCACGTCTGCGTACGGCTCAGCCGGACACACGCACACCGCGCACGCCATGGACACAGTCACGCGGACCACAGAATCATGGAGTGGTATGGGTCGAAGGGACTTTTAGTGGCCATCTAGTCCAACCCCCCTGCCATGGGCTGGGACATGGTGCACTAGAGCAGGTTGCCCACAGTCCCACTCAACCTGGCCCTGAGTACTCAGCATCGGAGCTAATGGCTGGGATGTTTGGCAGCGCACAGGGAGCCTGGAGCTCTTCTGGTCCCCGGTGATGCCTTGCGGCACTGAGCCGAGACAGTGCTGCCATGAACTCCCAATGGAAGGAGGAAAGCAGGAGGATCTGCCTGGTTTGCCACCCTCCCATGAAATGCCGGTATCTGGAGGGTGGTGGTAAGAGTTCAGGTCAGTTTAGGACAGAATTCAATTTACAAGAGCCAGATTTCCCTGCAAAATATTAAAACACCAACAAACTGCCTACGGTGGAACGAAGTGTACAAGACTAGGGCCCGATCCTGGCAGTGTGCACGCTGAGGAGTGTCCCACTAGCATCCCCAGCAAAAGCTGGCACAAGCAAAGCACAGCCAGGCTCTGTAGGATCTTCTCTGCTTTGGTCTGATCCTGCTCCCAAATCTCCTGTCTCGGTTCATACCACGCAGGTTGGATAAGGAGGTTAGCATTTGTTGTTACCTTGCAACCTGTCTAGCAGCACGAAAACAGGACAGTTACGGGTTTTCCTTTCTTAATCTGTCAGTTCCTGCGAACTGCTGCACCCCCGCAACCGCCTGTGGGGTTTACGACCCCCCCTCACACCACTCGTTACAGCACCGACAGCCAAGCTGATTCATTACCAATAAAACTCCAATTTGCACATGCTATTGAATTAACACAACATTCAGCGTTTAAATGATTTCTCCATTTGATGTTTGGCTGGGCAATGACCAGTTCCAGGTGTGGGAGTCGGGGATGAAGGTGCTTGAGATCAGGAGATGGGATTTATTGCTTCTGGAAGGCAATTATAGAAGGATGAGGAAAAGAAGCCAGAACAGCCATTTTTATAGCGTTGTTTTACTTTTGATCTTCTTTCTACATGTCTCATTTTATCTTGTGTCCGTTCTCTGCTGGAGGATGTGAGGGAGAGGAATTAATCTAGCATCGGTGCAGGGGGCAGCTCTGCTTGTGTTTCCTCCTTTTCCCCAGCTCCAAACTCTGCACCTTCCCCAGTTCTCCATAGGAGAGAGCTGGACACCTCTTCAAGGCAGGCAGAGGCTCAAATGTGAATCGGGGAGCCTGGCTTTAAATGCCTGGTGTTTTAAAATCTCAGGCACCCCTGAACTAGCCCTCTGATAAGCCACCGCCACCTAGAAACAATTCCAAACCATCTTCTCTAAAGAACTGTCAAGTGGGTAACAGACTAAACCACACAAATGGCATCTGCTGTTTGGATCCCAAACACTTCAGCACTAAAAAACCTGAGCACAAAATGAACGTCCTCATCTCCACCATCTGTAGCGGCACAGTGCAACAAGAGCTGCACGTAGGGGCATGTAACACAGATTTTCAGAATGTTATCCTTCTAATGATTTACAGTGTTACTAGTAACAGAAGTTAAAAAAATACGGTCACAATACAGGATGTCAAAACAACAGCAACATGCAACAGGGCACACAAGGTATTGTTAAATTCGTTCAGATTTTTACAATTCAAATACCCTGGTGACATAGACAGGGACCTTCACAGGTCCTTTTTAGCGTGGCAGAACCCCCTTCTCACTGTGCGCAGCCAGCCCTCACATTTATTAAAATAAATCAGGTGACAAACCCCACTGAGAAACCAACCCCATCGAGAAACCAACCCCACCTGTTACTAAAAGCATCCGGATGGCAAAAAGCGATGGGGAAAAAAAATGGCAGAGGTGTTACCTTCTTGACATCTTTATGGATGTACTTGGCTGTCTGTTTGGCCAGCTCCGTTTTACCTGTTCCAAAGACAGGAAGAAAAATCCTTGTGTTAACCCAGGTTTGTTTGCCTGCCGTCTGTCCGTCAGCTGTGCTAACGCCAGGGCTGGCCTCCCCTGGAACCAATACGCCTATTTTTTCCTGTAAATGCACTTGTAGGAAGAGGGCATCGCTGCTGGATCCCCGGGATAACGCCCTGCTGAGGGCCCTGGGCTGGCTGCTTCATTTTTAATAGCTGATTCTTACAAGATGGGCAGAGAGATCTTTATTTTTTACCACAAGAAGATGTGGTTAGATCAGATTTTTGCTATATTTACTCTCAATATTTGAAGTTTCATATGCAACACCTTTTACGCGCTAGATAGGAGAATTTCAGGGAAATGGGATATTCTTTCCGTCTTTGATTTACATAAGGCAACTGTCATACAATTCTAGGATTAAGAACAAGCGGCAACGGAGCAAATCCACATTGACACGGACGAACACACATGTCAGCTTACGGAAGGCCAGCTCCTGTCCCTCCAGCCCACACGTTCAGGGAAACGCTTAATTAAACAGGCGCGTTCTGCCCGTGTCAGACACATCCCGGCTTTGCCAGCAAACCCCTCTGGCACGTAAATGCTGGGTTTATTGGGTTTATGAGGTGGAGAATTGGGCTGATTTTGGCTCCTGGGACTACCAGTGAAGGCGAAGCGCAGGCTTTCACCGCCACAGGGGATGCTCTGCGGGTGGGCACGAGCACCTCGCCCACTGCCTGACGGCTGCGTGCTACCTGCACTGCCCAGATATCCATTCTAGATTTCATTGCACACTGAAAAACAAACGCTTGGACATGCTAGAGCAGGGAGCAGGTACGCAGATATGCCATGAACAACTATTCTAAATAATAAAAAAAAGTGTCTTAAAAAAACAAACTAGCTAAAGCCCAGTGCAGTCTTACTGGAGCCATTACACATCTGCCCCAGCCTGACACAGCTGCATTTCGGTGACGACAGATTTGGTGGGTCAGATCTGCAGGATCACTTAATTAGATCACCACAAAAGGGCTGCAAAAATTGGAATTCATCACCGTGCTCGGAAACCCGTGCTGGCAGATAAAACCTCTGCCAAAATTGAGCATCTTATTTCCGTTTGAGCTTTGTTGGCTTCAGATGTTGCTGTGCCGTAGATCCCGATGTGTAAGCTTGTAGGTATACATGTGTACTTACACGTTGCATATACATACGTTATCTATGAATGGATCTTTAAAATGTTTAACTGCTGTGGGATCCTACTGAAATGTGAAGACGCATTAGCCATTCTAGTTTGCACGTACCTGGGCTTTCGATTGCTGTTACATCAGGCCCTATATAAAATACCCACTTGATCCAACAGAATTCTCAGCTGCTTTGCTTTCTTATTTCAATATTAATTTTTATGGCAGGAAGAGAAGGAAAACTCCCCAACCCTGTGGAAATACATGGGAGTGGAAGAGCTGACAATTTACTGCACTGAGCCTTCAGACCTGCTATAAGCAGCGCAATGAAGTCTCAAAAACATTTCTTACTGGTTTTATACAACTTTATAGCAACTCATTTAGAGTTAATACTTGGCCTGCCACTGCTCTGAGGCAGGAGCCTGGTCAGGCAGCAGTTGTTGCCTGCGTCCCATTGCCTTAACCCCTCCAGCACTGGCATCTTCCCAGGGACCACAGGAGTCAGCAGATGCAGGAGAAGCACCAAAGTTGTTTCAAATGTCACAGTTTGGTTACTTTAAAGCTGCTTTTTTTTTTTTCTTTTTTTCCCCCTGACTAAAAGTCATTTTGTACATTTCATGAACTGATCAGCTGTCAACATTGCATTTTATTGAGCTTGAGGACAAATATTATCGGTGTCAATAAAATCCCGTCATTACAAAGCAATCCTTGCCCACAGGAGCAAGATGAGCTGAGATTTGGGTTGCCAGCAGCAGATTTCTGCTATTACCCCCCCTACGGAGGATGCGGGCATTCCTGCTAGAAAGCACAGGGCTGTTAAAATAACGCCTTTATTGGGAAAATTGCCCCTTTGTCAGACTTGGAGGGTGGACGGACTCCCAGGATGATTCAGCGTGAGGCTGCCCATGCCCCAGCACGAGACATGTCTGTGCGTGCTGGAGTCTGGCAGTGGCTGCCCTGCAGGATGATGGACTGGGTGGCCAGCTGGGAGGACGACAGCACCTTTCACTGGTGTTTTATGCAGATCCTGCGCAAAGTGCTGCAAGCCCACACTGAGCCCGAGGAGCAGCCCGGCCGTAGCCCCCTTGCCCAGCCTAGCCTCTCCACAGGGCTCTCCATCCCTCTCACCACGACCCAAACATTACCTATTCCAGATGATCCCAAGAAAAGAAAGACCAGCGGGTGCTCCTCATCATACCAGCCATTTTCCTTCCTCCGAATAGCTGCATTGAAAAACAACGAAAACAAAGAGGGGGCGGGGGGTGTGGGGGAGGCATATAAATCAATGACACAAAAGCAAGTATAATTATCACTAAGTATACACTATGTTTTACTGCTCTCTACCCACTCAAAGTCCTTGCTACCATTAGTGCTATCTAATTTGATTAGCCAGCCAAGGCCCCAGAGACACCTAATCAGGTTAGCATGGATTTGGAAAGCTGCCCAGAGCAGATTTCGGATAAAGTTTTCCAGGATGTGCACTCAGTGTTGCCAGGGAGACGGCAGGGAGGGAGGGAGGGAGGGAGGGAGGGATGGATGGATGGATGGATGGATGGATGGATGGATGGATGGATGGATGGATGGAGCAATGGGGGCTGGTGAGGGGAGGATGTGAGAGGCATGCCGCATTACCAGCTTGCAAGCACAATCTTTCTGTAAAAAAGCAGGTTTGAGAAGGTTTATGCATTATTTCTTGCACATGAATGAAAAGAGGGAGGTGACTGAAGGTCACAAAAGCTCTGAACTGGTGCAAGTCTAGAGGGACTGGGAAAGGAATACTGGTTCTCTCTCTTCCTCTTTGGACAGCAGTATCCAAGGACACCCTGGTTAAGATACCAATGGAAAATTTTACAAAAGGCAAGGAGGGTTTGAAAACCTAAACACACGATTACCTCCTAAACTCCTAGTCTGAACAGCACACCCCTTCTTCAGGACAGACAGTGATCTGCCTGGGGATGCCTCCTACCCCATGGGTGTCCACAGCCACCCAAGGTGTGATTCAGCCCCTCAACCCCACTGAACAGCCTCAGACTCTGTGACCATGTTCATCAAACCAGTAACATCACCATGCCAGGAACACCAAACTAGTAACATCACCTTATCTGGAAGATAAGGAATGGCTTTTGAGGCCAAGAGGATCAAACACAGTCACCTCCAGGCTGGATCTGGCCTGTGAAGCACAGAAGTGACTGCCCTGGTTCAGACCAAGCATCCGTTGCTGCTTGGCCTTTTGACTAAGTAAAGAATTCTTAGCATTGTAATACTAGATACCGCCATGGTTGGACTGGACATGAAATCTGGTGGCTGGTTGACACCAGGAGATGGACTAGATGTTTCCTCCATCCACTGCGGGCATCAGCTTGGTGCAGCAATGCTCCAGGAGCGGTGGGTGAAGCAGCAACCACAGGAGGAGGCTCAGCGAAGACCAAGTCCCATCAGCGGGACTTGTCTCCCTGTATTGTGCTGTCCTCCAACTATCTTCAGCTCTGGGGATCTCCTGTGCCTGCTGTGGTGTGGATCCTCCATGGGTTTCACTTCCAAATACCTGTCCAACCTCCTCTGGAGTCCAAGCAAGTGCCACAAACCTTTGAGCAAAGCCTGTGCTGAGCACAGCCCCTGGAAAACAGACTCACAGGGTATTTGCACCCTGAAACATTTTGAAGTGACCACCAGTAAATATGAAATATGGGTGCAGGCTGGTAGGGTGGCTAATACACTTCAGTTCTGGCAGTAGCTAAAGGGGGCAGGGACAGGGGGAGGTATTTTGTGGGTTGTTCAGAATTTTGATCTGCAGGGGCTCCAGATCTCACCCCAATCTTGTATGGGATGAACTGAGCTCTTCTTTCAGGACGTTTGTAAGGATGCACATCAGAGGGACATGAGGACATGTAAGGAAAGCGTTACTGGGTTCTGTCTCCCAGCTTGTCTTAAACAGACTCCAGCAATGTCAGGGGAGTGGGCGCTGCCCAAGGGCACAGCTCTTCCCCGCTGAGACCAGAAGTGCTCATGGGGGATGGCAGCCCAGAATGCTGACTCTGCTTCCCCCAAACCAAACCTGAGCCCCAGGAATCCAAAATCATCTGAGTTCGCTCTGCTCCACCAGCCCTCTGGGTGCACCACCATGTGCTGGTTCCCACTGAGCACTGGGGACAGGGACGGGCTTGGACCGAGCTGGAGCCAGGAAGGGACCATGGGACATGAAATGCTCCAGACCACAGCTTTGTACAAATCTGCAGCTGGCTCTAGCAAAACGACATGGTGCAGGGCCCCAGAGCAGAGCACAGAGGTCACCAGATCACAGCCTGTACTCTGGGCTTTAACCACAGAGGCACTGCAATATACTGAATTTCCAGCTCCTAGTTCAGAGGGAGACAAGCTCACATCTCAGTCTTCCTGATTTATCTGCATTATTTAAACACAGCCTGTATTACAGCTCTTAAAAAGAGTTATTCTTGCCATATGGATTGGTGCATGCTGTAAAGCATTTTGTGAGATTTTGTAAGAAGTGACAAAACCCAGAACTGTACGGTGTTACAAGTGATGGGGAGGCTGTACCAAACGAGGTAGCTGCAAGTGTGCTCTTCCAGCAGTGCATGGCCAGATGTCAGCGAGACCAAATATGCAGCATGTTATGTCTGATAGAAGTAGGGACTGAAATGGGCAAGATGCCCAAGAATGATCACTTACATGATAGCAGATAGGTAGCAGAGGAAAACAGGAGCATCAGAGGTAGAATGAAGAACAGAGGGGAATCACTGAAGAGATCCACAGTTTGACCGTGCTTTTAAAATAAAGCTCTTTAAACGCTGCTGCACAAGTGGCACTGCAAAGCTCTGTGTTTGCTGCCTTTCAGTGGTGTCCACAGCAAACACAGGACCAAAACCGCATCTCTCTTTGTGACTGCCATCCCCAAACTCACATCTCCTCTCTTTCTGACTGCTGTCACCAAAACACAGCCTGGGATCAAGCCTCTGTCCCTGTTCCTCAGCCCCAGACATGTAGCTGCCTGTGTCTCCCCAGAACGGGGCACCGGCTGACACTGTGGGGAGCTGTGGTGTTTTCTCTGTGCAGCTGGCAGGAGAGCATGACACTAACCTTTAAAATTGGGGAATTTAGAAATTCAACCTCAAAAAGAAAGTCAGTATGCAAAACCTGATGGGGTACAGGAAAACAAAAGATCCCTAAGAAAAGGCATCCCAGCTGTGGCACACGGAGGGGTCTTCCTGCAGGAACAGGGAGAGTAAACCAACACGGGAAATATTTAATACATATTTCCACTTTGCATGTAAAAAGAAGCCAAATATCGTAGCCTACAGCCTGAGAGTGTAATGGTGCCTCTGCCAGCAGGAGACATGGTGGGAAGATGTTAAATAGCAGCAGCTCAGATGAACTATCAGTGGTTGGATCATGCAGCTCACATGAATTTACCACAAAGCTCTTGGAGCTGCTCCTCTTGCTAAGAAGACCTGCACGCGGCCAAGCTCCTCCGAGCTCACGTCTGCATTTGAGGACACCCACGTAGGGTGGACGCCGATAGATCTGGTGAGGATTAGGAAAACATGTGCAAAGCCTCGAGTGAGCCTGAAAACTGCATGAAAAAATCAATCTACTGAGGTTAACAACGAGAGGTTTGAGGATTGACTTGACCACAGTCATTAAGTATATCCACAAGAAAGCAGAGAACTCGCTTATCTAGCAGACAAAATTAACATGCTCCAGGGGATGGAGCTAGATGAATTCCAACTAGAAATAAGGCAGAACATTTTTTTTAATAATGAGGGTGATTAACCATTGCAGCAACTTACAAAGAGGAGTGTGACTGAGTCCCTAATCTCTGCAGAGTCTGCAGGAAAAGATGGGAGGTCTTCCTGCAAGGTGGTGGTAGCTCAGTCTGAAGGTGACGGTTTGCGTCACTGCGTAATGCTCAACCCAAACAGCCAAAAGAGCCCGATTTAACCTCAAAGTCCAGGGCACACCCACCCAGCAGAATGGGACTGGGCACAGGGGCTGTGAATTGAGTGGGAACTTGAGGACCGGCTGTTTTATGCCTGGATGCAATGGAGATGTATTACCCAGTCCCTTAGCCATGCTAATAAGTCCTGACTCCTGTCAAGGCTTAATTAGCTCAGGCATAGAGCCAGGCTGCAGGACTGGCCTGCGTCCGGCTCTGCCTCTCCCTGCTTGGGTTTCTCTGCTCAGCCCCACGGACCAGCCTGGGCTGTGGCTCTGGCCCCTCAGAGATCATGGGCAGAGCCCAGTGGGCACCCAGTCCTGCCCTCCAGCCACCCACAGGCCACATCACCCCACACAGCAGCCACTGCAGGAGGAGGGAGAGGAGGGAACGGCCCTGCCGCTGACACGGAGGTGCTGAGGAGGGTCTGGGCGAGCCCAGGCAGGCTGCAGCCATCCCAGCGCCAGCAGCCTCGCTGCATCCTGCTGTCCTGGTGCCCTTTATCACAGCAAACGTGAGGTCAAACACCCAGGGTTGATATATTTTATAAAAATTGACGGGGAATAACATAATGGCCAACAATTTCTGCAGCTATCTCAGCTAAGATAATAAAGGTAATAAACTTTTGCTTCAGGGCATGGAGTGACCACTTGCAGGGGTCAGCACGCTCAACGGTCCGAAGGCAGCGAGGTTAAGTGTGGTCTTTTTTCACTCCCCTCTGCAGCAGGATACCGGACTTTATGGGGAAATGCTCATCTCATCTCATAGCAACCCCAAGGATGTAGAGCACTCCACAAAAAAACTTCCACAAAGTTAGTGCTTGTCTGGGATCCCAGCTGGAAGGTGCTGCTTATCGTTAGTTAGTGGGTTACTTAGATCAACACAGTGATGAGATGTTAAAACCTTTTCTACAAACAGCCTTAAAGTGATGAGATATTCTAGCACACAGCCTAGCCTCAGCGCTCTTGAGCTTTGGAAAACCTGAAAATTTCTCAGTTTTGCATACTGACTTTCTTTTTGAGGTTGAATTCTCTGGAAAAAAACAGAGAGGGGCCACTGCACGCCCGGGTCTTGCATCCATGGCTGTAGGAGACTCTCCTAGGTTGGCCACCACACAGTTCAGCTGCAGCAAGAGGAACAAAGATGCCATCCTAGGACAGAGCAGGACACCAGTGCCAGTCTGAAGGATGAAAATGTCAGCTGGGAAAGCACTCAGGAGCACTCCTCTCCTTGGGATTTGTACCCAGAAAGTGGCTGCCAGCCATGCTGACCACTTTGTCAACAGCCACACAAGAAATCCGTGCCATGCATCTCGGAAAGCTGTCCCCTTCCTCCTGTAACTTTGGGGATGGCAGAAATAAATAAATAAAAGGAGGTAGGTCACACTGCTTTGCTGAAATTTCATTAAGACATTCAGACCCAATGTCCCAGCAAAGAGGCTCGTGATGCCTGGGCCTTCTTCTTTGGAGCCATTTCCAGCGTGGCTGCAGTGCTCTCACTTTATTTTGTACATCTGTAACAGCGTAACTGTAGCACTGTGTCTCTGAGAGGCCCTTCAGCTTGCTATTGAACTGATAAATTCACTGTATTACTTTACACAAATCAATACCCTAGCAGTTATCAGGGGTTGATGTGACCGAAATTGGTTTCAGCCAATTTGTGAGTGTAATAAATGTCCATTTATCAAATCAATTCATTCAGCGGTGCTTCTCAGACTGCCCGGGCTCAGGGTATCACAGGGTGATGTCTCCAGGTCCATACCCACTGTGGGATCGCTCTCCTCTGTCCAGGCTCTGCATCTATGGTCCAGGGTCTACCACATCCCCGAAGAACCACTCGTCCAGCCCCACTGTCGGTAGCTCTGGGATGTGGAAGAAGTTGAACCTCCAGCTGGAGCAAAGCTGCTTCCTTACAGAGTCTGACCTGACCTGCAGGCTACCTGCCTCCATTTCACAAGTACTGGACACGCTGAGACACAGGACTCAGAAAGGATCCACCTTGGCCAAAATAAAGCCAGTTTCCTTTGGGCCAGGGCAGGATGACATTCCTGCTCAACCCATTTTCCTTCAGCTTTGAAACACCAACTGATTTCAACATTGCGGCTGCTCAGTGTGTTTAAAATTTGTACCTTTATAATAAAAAAGTAGATTTTCTGCACTATATTCAACATCTCTGCACTAAAAAATAAACAACACTTTTTCTTCCTCCCTCCTTACCCACTTTCAGGAAGAGTTGTACCAGATTACCTCAGTCCAAAAGACTTAAAAAATCAGCATGGGAAAGTGGTGGTTTCAAACCCCCCACCTCTCAGCGACCATTGCTTGGCAAACAACATGTGGCTATAAAAGAGGTACTAGATCTCTGGCATAATCTTTAGGATACAAGATCACAAACAAAAAAACCCCAACGAACCAAAAACCTTTCAAAAAATGCCTCCTTCGGGAGGTGATATAACCTCAGACAGGAGACGCTTTCTGTTGCTCCCCAAGAAGCATGCACTGCTTCACCCTGGTGCCTCTGCAGCTTCAAGTGAAAAGCCAAATGAGACCTAACCAGATTTGGAATACAATCATTTATGAAAGTGCCCTGGAAACACAATGATAAGCCTTTTAGCTGTTCATTTGCATGAACCGGTTGTAGCATCCAGTGTGCCGTGAGTTTCTGGGATCACAGGAATACCTGCCTGTTTCTTTCTGACACATTACGAGATGGAATATTTAATTTGTATTTTGTTAAAAGGAAACAAACATCTATACCCACAGAGGGGAGAGCACCACTCAGCTGTGGCCGAGCTGCCTCCCACCACTGCCATCCTCAGTCGGAGCACTGGGAGGAATCCTGTGCCCTCGGAGATGCTCTGCTGGGATGGGTTAGTCATCACCCACCTTCTCCCAGTCCTACCATCATCCGTCCTGCTTCGTGTAGCTGAAAAGATAGCAGTAGGGCTCGGAAATGACAGGGAAGGGTTTTTTCCCTCTGCAGTAGAGATGTCAAGCTGTTGGTGCTGTGACTGCGGCAAGCTCCCTGCAAGCAGCCTGGCGGTCGCAGCCCCCATGCATCCCCACCACCCTGGAGCTGCACAGCAAACTCCAGAGCGCACATTCCCTTTGTATTCTTGGCTGAGCCCCTCTGGAGACTGTTTGGATCATGCACTGAGTGACGGATTAAATCAGATTATTCAATTAAGGCAGCAGTTATACATTAAACATATCAGCTAGGCTCGGTAAATCTCGAGACGTGGTGTGTGGCGAGTCTCCTAGCCAACAAACTGCATTGGTGAGCGCAAAACAGGAGGCACGTGGAGTTTACAAAGTGGCAGCAAAACCAACTGGGAATAAGTAACAAAAATAGAATCCTAGAATCATTTCGGTTGGAAAAGACCTTTAAGATCACCAAATCCAAGCATTTACTAGCACTGCCAAGCCCACCACTAAAATAGATAGGAAGTGCTTGAAAGAAAAAGTCACATCTCTAAATTCACCCTTCCTGAAAGAAAACCACAAAAATGGGGCAGAAGGGAAGCAGGGGAGGAGGGGACGGAGACTCTCCTGCTACCTTTTGGTCTGATATCCTGAGGCTGCTGGGGTATCAAGCACTTTCCCTATAATTCAATAAGAGAAACCTCCATAAAGGCAGCCACTTTAATGTGCAGAAACACCACCTGTGTCAGAAACAGGCACTACCCATTAATCAAAGCTTCCCAATTAGCCCGTGCTGCTGCCCCCAGGCACAGCCACTCTCCAAACACAGAGGGTGTCTGTTGTGTTTGCAGGGGGAGAGCTGGCTCTTTCCAGGGCTTCCAGATCACGCAGGACTCCTCTTTGTTAACTACAGCGCTATGGTTTGTGTATTTATGACAGCATGTTGCTCGCAGTTCTGCCCTGACTTCAGCCTGGTCTTACCTCGCTGCCCCATTTTCAGGCATTAACTGGGATGCATGGGTGGTTCAAGGAATTACTAACAGGATCCAGAGGCTTTCAGGCTTTGGACTGGCAAATCGAACCAAGTCTTGCCGAAGCCTTGATGTCCTTACAGTCTTTTAGTGCTCCCGAGTTTTGAGAGGCTGCACCAAGCTTGTGCCACCAAGGAAAACCACCTTGCACAAACCACCGGGACCCCTCTTCTCCTTTCCCTGTGGATGCTCTGGCTGGGGCTGGGTGCTCCATCACATGCAATGGACAGAGCCTGGCCAGTGCCTCCAGCATGAGACCAGGCGCAGTGCTCCTCAGGAGGGAAAGCGGGTGGCTGGAGCTTGCAGGGCTGCAGCTCCAGGCTCTGCATGGCCAGGCTGACACCCCAGGCTCACACTTTGCAGGGGTGGTATAAGCAAAGCGAGGTTTTCAGCCAGAGATAATAGCATTTACTAGGCTAACCGATACAGTCAGACATTGTCCTCCTCTGCTCCACAGATGCCCAACACCCTTTCGTCTCAAAGTGCCTAACTGATTAACATAACGAAGTTATGCTCGGAGCAACTGTCTGCACTCATCTGAAATTCGTGGTTTCTGTCTGGGCCTGTGTGCCTAAAAGCTGGTCTGTTTTTTTCCCCCAACTCCATCCTCTGGTCTGACAAAAAACATTGCCTTTTCCTCCAAACCTCTCTGCACGCTTGTACGGTTCCGTCACAGCCACAAGAGGCCAGGCTCCTCATTTATTCCCTGTGTTTTTGGGTCTTTTTTAAAACAGTGAAAAAATTTGAAGTGCAGGTAAAACAGCTGCAGAAAAAGGCACCAGCACCCTAATTTGGCAATGAAGGCCAAGGGCTTTCAGCAGACCCAGACAAGGAAACGCTAGTGAATGAAACACTCCAGGCTTGCACAATTTGCAATGGACTCACAGGCACCAGCCACCATGTGTTTCACCACATCTATAGCACAGACAACGACTGCGGCTTTTCAGGCAGAAAACACCACCAGCAGACTAGTAAAGGCAACGTGCTTTAAAGTGCAGTCTCTTAAGGAGGTGCCTCATATGGCATTCCTCTATCCACAGTGGATACAGCAGGAGAAGATGGTGCCCCCATGGATCTGTAAGGGCTCATGGATACAACCAGGATCATCGCAGGGACACGCTGCTGACAAAAGGGTTTACTTTAGTATTATCTTCAGTATTCACTGGCGGCACCTCCAGAAAGGTGGGGAGGGAAAGAGCTCAGGAGGCAAATAACCCTTCCGTTAGCTGTCATCCACCCCATCCTCCCCAAAGCCTGGCTATCTTACAACTAACCCCCACCAAACCTGAGAGCTCAGGATCGTAATCCCTGACCAAAGCGGGGCCAGGCTCCGAACTTCAACTGAAATCAGTCTGTGAGGCAAGAAGAGCTCTGTGGCATAAACTGCAGCTGCTTTGGCTGAGCAACTGTTTCCTCAGCAGCAAAACACTTTGTTTGACCCAAGAACTAGAGGCCACAAGGCAGAACTATCAGGAGGCAGATTTAAAATGTACAATGTATTCCTTCACTAGCTATGCAACGACCTGCCAAAGGATGCTACAGAGGCCAGACGTTTACAGGCCATCCAAGGGAAACTTGGACAAATCCATGGAAGAAAAATCTCTTGAGAACTGCTACACACAAAGATGTAACTTCCGGCTCAGGGTACTCCTGGCTTGCAAACCAGGAGTTTGGACAACGATGGACACTGAGAGAGCAGAGTGGGGAAACACCACTCTGTATTCCACTTGCCACAGCTCCCTGTGCTCTGGTACCAGTCACAGGACACTGGCCTTTGATCTAACGTAGTACACATGGCCAGGAAAGTGTGGCTGAAGTACATGCTCATATTTCATGTGGAATGAAGCCCCAAATCTGTGAGGGATACAGGAAAATTCCCCAAAGATATTAGACCTGTAATTCCCCCCTCCAAGCAATTTCACAACACAGCCCATGTGTGAGGGGCTTCTGCACATGAATTTGTATGAAACTGCTCGTGAATTATTAATGAGTGATATTCTTAAGCCAAACGATCCTGTAAAAAGATAACTCGATGTTCAAGTGTCATCATGATCAGCCACTATGTTTAGCTGAGAGCTGCCTGTGTGCTCAAAAGTGGGCGGTGGGCATCTCAGTGACCAGCTTTGAGCTTCAAGCCATGACACTTAGCCTGAGGAGAGATCATCCCGAAGGAAAGTGCTTGTAGGCACCTCACTCTGGTGTCTGGGAGGAAAGCATCTGAGGGTCCTCTCTGCTGCTGTATGTGAAACAGCTCCTCTGGGGATGAAGAGCAAGTGTTCTTTCTCACAGCCAAGAAATGCCAGCTGGACCTCACCCCAAGTCCCCCACTGACTTCGGTGACCTGCTCCAAGGCAGCCTCAGATCAGGGCTTGAGGGAATGGCTTGTTTTCCATGTGGAGCAGAAGGTATGGAAGGGCAGAGCTGGTGGCATGTGAAGGGTCCTACCTGCTCCCACTGTTGCTATCGCGCTCTCCTGACCTATGATGTGCTCTTTTAGCCGCTGCTCCAGCGGAAACCTCCGGCGTTCCTCCACCTCTCTCCTGCGCTGCTCCTCCTGAAACTGTGAGAGGGAAGAAAATGTTGGGACCAGATGCTTTTTGGAACAACAACATGAGCATCGGGTAGGTACACAAGAGTTTTCCCCCTGCCAGCACTGCAAAGCCCTGCACGGGCATCCCTCTGACATGCAGACAGAGCACCGCTCCCTGGCACCAGGCAGGTGCAGCTCTGTCTGGAAGCACCAGCCCAAGCAAGAGGAAATTTCTGGATCTTCCAGAGCTGGAGGCTGAGGTAAGCAGGAAGGGAGAGAAGTGGGCAAGGTGCTGCACCGTGGGCAGCACTCAGGAACTGGCTTTGCATCTGATGGGAAACCCAGACATGGCACCGCTTCTGTAAGGGTGCCACAGAGGGAACACTGACACTGCTCAAATTTCCTCATGAGCTCTTAACCTGTTATGAGCTTGCTTATTTTGTAAAACCAAGCCTTGACTATTCTACTGATACTTGTTTTCCCACCCCCCATGCATCTCCTGTTTAAAGAGTTCCACCCACAGGGATGGAAGAGCATCACTGTGTGCTGCTGTGTATGCTGGGGAAGCCAGACACCGCTGCTTTGCAGGTGAACCCACAGCACCATGCAGGACAGCACTGGAAAAAGCTCTTTACTGGGGACATTTGCTTGCCTTCACCTCCAGCTCACAAGGAAGCTGGACCTTTGAGAGCCAGTTACTTCTGCATTGCTTCCACCCGGAACGCTTCCTGGAGCTGAAGGCTGAGATAGTGCACAGGGCAGTTCACAGAGGCATCTGACACAAGCACACCTCCGAGATGCTCGGGGATGGGATACAGGCAGAATCTCAAAGTGGGACTAGGTGTTATAGTGCAGTGAGCTTCGAGAGGAGAGGACAAATCCAGCCCCTGCTCATCTTTAGAAAACGCTGCAAAACTTTCTGCTGAGCACCATTCCCCACCACAAGCAGAGGTTGGCCATCTCACCAGTGAAACCACTGCTCTGGAAACAACCATCCCAGAAAGCCAGCCCTAGCTAAGGACAGAGCATAAATTGCCCACAGGGTCTGCAGAGTGAATAATTACACACACACATAACTGGTCCCAACATTTAACCCACCTTCCTGAAGGGGAAACACCTCTAACAAAACAGAAAGTGGTTGCAGAAGCTGCAGCAGGATCCTGCTGCCAGAGCCGGAGTGGATAAAACCCCCCAGCCAGGCTGCCAGTGTTTCCTGGGCTAGCAGTGACTCTGACAGAAGTTTTTAAAAAAATAAATAGCAAACAATCCAATTTTGGCTGGTGCTATCAGTCTCGCATGTAATGGAGAGATGCCATCAGCCCCGATGCCTCATACGGAGCAATAACTTCCCCGCGGATCCCAGCAGAATTGCACTGTGGGACAGACACCGGCGCGTCTGCGGTGATCCCCCCCCGGGCTCCATGTATGCCACGAGGCTCCAAGTGCTGCTCTTGCCATATATCTGTGTCTTTCTATATAACTCAATAAATCTTTTCTTCCTCTCTCCTTTTCTGACTTTCTCAAGGTGCAGAGAGCATGATCCTCGTGGTCAGGATACTGAACAATTCACGTGGGTTTACAGCAAGGTGGGAAGACGTGCGTGAAGGGCAGGAGGGGATGCCCCTCTTCTGCAATGCCCTCTCCCTCCCTCCTTGGAAAACCAGCACTGTAGAAATCCCTGGGTAGGAAGACAGTCGCTTTCATGGGTAAAAGACTGCACTGGGTACGGTGCTTTTCCCAAGCTGTCCCACTTTGTTTTCTGCTCCGGATCTGCTCTGGAGAGACCTGCCCTCCCAGAAGCCCTCAGCAGAGCGGCCGTGCCACCAGGCATCCTGCAGTCAGGTCACGCTGCTGGCCCGGAGCATCCCAAGCCACCACCACCTTGAGCAGGGGACACCAGAATGAGAAAAAATCCACTGAGAAAACCCCATTTTACATCAGATTGGGATACAACCTGTGACAAAAAGCCCCACTAATCTTCAGCTTTACACAAGATGCAACCTTCCACTCCTTTCTCTTCCATTCCCCCTCCTCCATCCTCCTTCACAGGTACACATCCAGATTCTCCCACCTCCTCGCTGCTATCCTGACACCAGGGGCAGCTGGAGCAGCACATCTGGCCCAGGTTCTTGCCCCTGCCAGACATTTCTGCCAGAAGAGGCAGCTACAAAGAGTGCATCTGACTTCAGCCCTCAACATTGGTGGTGAGGAAACCAGCAGGAGGAGACAAGAATGCTCTTTCCTGTTCTGTGGTGTGAAACGGTCAGTGGGGACCGTGTCCTCACCCTCTGACAACCCGATGAAACCTGTACGGCACATCACTGGCACCTAAGCAGATTAGCGGACCACAGTGGTGTTATGTGCTTAGAAAGAAATGCAAGGAGATTTGGTACTCTGCTCTGGCATCAAAGGCAACTGAACTCCTGTGCTCACCTGGGTTAAGAGGTTAACCCGATGCGATGCCAAAAGCATGAGAGATGTTCTTTTTGAATAAGAGATTCTCTCTACCTGTGCTTTGGCAGACCTCACCTGGAGATAATAACAGCTGGCTGCCTATCTCGAAGATGGTCACAGCAATCGTGTTCGTCAGCTCTCGTTATTCGTTACCCAGCGCGGCATCCCTCCCAAGCATGACTGCATTGACAGGAGAATATTCAGAGGAAAGAGGTTCACAAGCACAGCACCCGCAGCACCAAACCTCTGCGTACAACCTGCAGACGTGGAGGGGACAGCGTCTTCCGCCTCACAGGAAAAGGAATTTAAAAGAATAAAGGAAAGCAGGATGATAAACTTCTGGTCAGCTGCAGATGAACTAAGCTATGAGAGCCTCTGGAGATCTGGAGAGTGGTTCTCCCATGGGAAGGGCAAACACCATCTGAAGTAATTTTTGGGAGTTTACAGAAAGCATGAAACCAGCTTCCACTGCAAGGCTGCGCTGCCCCAAACTCTGCGTATAGGGCTGCCTGCGCTTAACACACAGAATTGCTGCAAACAACCAAAAGAGACATTTTTCTCAAAAAATATGTTTACACCAACAACTTGAGGACATTCTGGATGGAAAAAGTAGGCTGTGCTTGAGCCACAGCTGGATGTTTGTTTTCTTTAAAAGGTCCAGCAAAGGCGATTCAGTAGGGTGAAGTGGGCACAAGCTTCAGGTCAGGGGCTCCTCACACCACTGCTTGCCAGAAGGGAGTCAGGGGAAAGGGCAACTGTGTGCTTGTCCTGGCTGAAATGCTCCTTAAAAATCCTTTGGCAGCCACTGACGGAGACTGGAGAGGCCACTACACGGATCTGACCGGGCCCAGTACATCGGGGGAAAGAGGAGTTGAATGGCAAAGAAAGACTTGTAAGAGCTGAGATAATCCTGGAGCTGCTTCCCTTCCAGTTCGATACAGAAGATGCTAGTTTCAAGGGCTACTCCCTTCCTTTTAGCCCTCAATCCATGACAGCTTATTTAAATTTCACCAGACCGTTTAGCAATGTGAACAAGCTCAAGAGTGCTAAACACCAGGCAAGTGTGGTCTAGCACAGGGAAAGCACGCCCAGAATTTTTTCTTTTTTCAAAAAAAGAATAAAGAAAATCAAAATAAATTAAAAATACATATGAAAACTCCCTGTTATTCTGTCACAAGGATATGTAAATAAAATCTATGGGATGTGCCCATCCAGTAATAGTTCTGCCAATTCATTCTCTAGCAGTGATTAAAATGAGCAATAAATTCTCAAAGACTCTCGGTGGAATGCAGATACTGGGGTGGATGCAACCCCGGGAGTACCATATCCCCCCCAGCTGAATATTCATCACAAGCTGGCTTGACTGCCTTATGTTTTATATACAAGTACAATCATTTTCATCAGGAACATCTCTATAGATATATTTCCTTTCTCTCCTCCATCTATTAGTTAAGCATAAAAACCAAGGCAGCTTTTCAAACTGTTAGGGGCAGGTTTTCTTGCCAATGCTGGACTCCAGAGACCATTTACCCGGCAGATAATTCCCCCCCACTCCTTCTCGTAAAGATTTCAACTATTTTATTCTACACTTTTCTTCCTCAAAACTTGCTTGGAGAGCTGTCCAAGCTGTCCAGTGCTTCTGGCTAATGCAAGAAGCCATCAGCTCTGCAGAGGAGTGCCACGGTCAGCGTCCACTTCGCTGTGATGGAGGAGGAACAGCCCAAGAGGAAAGACCACTGTCTCCCTGATGAGGACAGGGGTTTAACATTTGGGAACAGGGTTTGAACCCCTCCTTGAGCAATGATTTTCCTTGGTGAGCACAGACAGTACAGCAGTTTTGACTGCCTGGCAGGCTGAATTCATGGTAGTATCTACTAAGTGCAGTAATTGATGCAGTTTTAATTTACTTTCACCTACTTGTGGGCAAGTTCTTAATGTCAGGTTTCCACCATGCAAGTTCAAATTCCAAATTCCCAGTTCCAAACCTGTAGATGAAACTCTGAGGTGCACAATGTCAGAAGGCAAGTCTGCAACCATGAGCAAACCTGGCCTCCTCGTGCCTCGGTTTCCGCGTTGGCATTCTGGTGGCACTGGTGCTCCCCCTCACTGGGCAGCAGGGGACTTTCCTGCCCTGGCAGACCTGAGATTCTTGGAGAGATGATGCTCAAGAGGCATCACTCATCACCGCTGTGACAACCTCTCCTACTGATTGATAATTAGTTGCTCCTACTTGAATAAGGCCTCATACCCAGGAATTTTAAATCCTTGACATCAGGCTGCAGATCCCTCGTTGTCTAATAACCTGCTGCTCTGTAAATCTGCTTTCTCCTGTGCGTTTTAGTGGAGGCACTATGGCAGATGCAGTTCTTTTCCCTCTTTAAAATACCTTATAGCAGCGACTCACGAATGGGACAGGGTGTGCTCCAAGCCCACTCAAGGGAGATCAAAAGGATGAGATGGGTGTTTCACAACCAAAGAGCAGAAACGGGCATCTTCTGCCTTAGACTGGTGCTCGTGAGTGCATGGATCCCAGGCCCACAACTGGACTCTCAGGACTTCTCAGACCTGGCTCTTTTACCAGGAATTCCAGAAAATACAGTAAAAACAACTCCCTGATGTGGGGTTACAGAACAGTATTACTGGTCCTGTGCAGGTCACTGTTGAGGAAGAAATATTAAGATGGGAGAGGAGGGCACTCAGCCATGGACACGGCTAAAATACTTCAGAGGCAGGGGTTTTATTCCTTATGCGTCATGTCTTTGATTTGTACAGACCTCTTTTGAAAAAGTGTGGAGATGGAGGTGTGCTAAGGTGCTCCTCCATCGCTTGCACCAGGTCTTCTTCAATAAAACTGTTCTTGTAGTGGGAAAGGAAACACAAAGCTACCTGAATCTCAGGCTCACCTTCGTCTCCGATGCTTTTAGCAGGTTCATGACCTCCCCTTCACGGGCATAATCCAGGGGTGTATGTCCCATCTCGTTCTTCTGCAGGGGGTTGGCACCTGATGGCAGGAAGAAATGAATAAGATCAGGCAATCAGAGTTCAGTCTTGGGGCAGAACGAGCAGGAAGCACATCTTGTGCCTCCTGTCCTAGCCGTGTCCCCTCCTAACCTTTGCTCCAAGGGGTATCTGGATCAGAAAGTGACAATGTACAACCAGCAGTTACATGCACGGGTGTCCAGGGAACAAGAAAAGGAATTGTCGCTGCTAACAATTGGCTTGGCAGGGAAGAGCTGCTGCGGGGGATGAGAGCACATGGTCACCAGAAGGAAATACAGCTTCACAAAAGCACTCGTGCCTGATCCTGTGGGAGCCACAGGGGACCATTACGGCTTCAATTGGACACACTACCCTTCCTCTGTTACTCCAAGCTGGAGCTGGAGATGGCTGTGGCCTACTGAACAGCTGCCCCCCTCAGCCACTCCTGTGGCTGAGGGGGGAAAATCACACTCTTCTTTAGAATTTAATTTAATAAAAATAGTCAACAAACCCCAAAGACCGAACTGGAGTGAATCAGATGGGCACCCTCACACAAACAAACTCACAGGGAGAGAGCTCCTCATCCTCCTTCCCCATCCCAGACATGCTGGATTGCAGAAGAACATGCATAGTCAAACTGGTCCCAGTTGCAGTGATAAGAAGTATACAGAGGGAATCCTGAATCAGGCAGTCTGACATCAGGAGAGAGGGGTACTGGGGAATAGCCAGTGATGCAAGCAAGGTCTCAGGACTAATCTCTGACTCTTGGCAGCTACGGAGAGATCTCTAAGGCAGAGAGACCCAGCATTAATGTTGGTGCACTCAGTGACTCCACAGCAGCTCGCTGTTACCAGGCAGACACCAAGGGTTACGAGGATGAACTTTAAAATCAGCCTCAAACCCCTCAAGCTGGTGCTTGAGCTGACCACCCCACCAGTTTCGAGGCTCCAGCAGTTATCGAGCCTTGAGAAGCAGCCTGGCGAGGGAAAAGCCCGTCACTCTGCTCATTCACCTGTAAATGGTGGTGACAAGCTGCTGGGAAGGGGAGGTGACAGTGCCTGTGCATGACTGTGAAACACGGGAGCCTGGGCACTGCTAGAGCATCCCCGCTCTGCAAGGGGCTCGGCAAACATCTTCCATCCCTCTGGGAATAGGGGAGGCAAGCAGGTATGTTGGCATGCGCCAACCAGGCTGCAGCTTCTGCTTCTGCAACGCAGGAGAGCACAGAGCACCAGGAGTGCTCAATAAAAGCGAGCAGCAATCATAATATATGAAAGAAGTGAGAGGGCTCTCTGCAAGCAGGAGCCGGGGAGATTAGCCATTTCTAAGCATTGGCATCGGGGATCTATATTTGCTTACAGAATGAAAAATGTGCTCCATAAACATTCGACACAGAGTAATTTCTATTGCAAACCTTGTCATTGCAAATAAAGAATATGATCGAGACAGGTGAGATTATATACTGTCCAGGTTGGCCACTCAATATCTTTTAAAGAGACAGTGCTCCCCCGCCCCCCCCCCCCCCCCCGCCCCCCGCTCCTGAAACCCACCCCAGGTCTGCGCAGTGAGGAGGGAGGAAGTTTTCTGGCTTCTCCAAACGATGGCATCCTCGAGGCGAGGCCTGCTCTCATTTCAGATGAAGGTTGAGGGTTTGTTTGGCTTTGCCCTTCCCCTGGATCTATCAATAATGGCTATCCAATATTGGCCTAATCCCCCTGTTAATGGCTTTGACGACTTGACTAATTGCTGCAATAATTGATAGAACCCGACTCCTACAACTGGTCGATTCCAACCTCGAGTACCGGCAGCAATAAAATATTACACCGCAATAAATAACGGTGTCACTTTGCTCGCTAATAGAAGGTAAAAGTGGCGACCGGTTTGTCAGCGCCCTGGCCTGACCCCTTTCCCCATCCCCACCTCCTCCCCTGCCCTCTCCCACCACGGCAGCTGGCTGGAGCGGCGGCAGAGGGGACGCCAACCTTTGGAGACTTAATAGAAGGCAATTTGTCACCTCCCACTAGCTGTCTGTAGCTGGAGATCGACACCTGGGCAACACCTCGGGCTGTGCAAGTCCGTCGCCTCCTCCCACACCTCCCTGCTCATATTAGGAGGCCCCGGCTTATAATATTTGATAAATAGCACGCTGGTTGACTCCCAGCATCCGTGCAGTGTCGTGCTGCTGGAGCAGCTGCATAAGGTCACTCATTGGGGAAATATGTTTCTGTCAGCGGTATCGAAAAAAGTTTAGTAGAGTGACAGGCCTCAATTTTTCAAATTTTATTAACTCCATCCTCTTAACAATTTGTCTTGAGTTCCTTCAGATTCTGGATAACTGTCAATAGCGCTCACGACGTGGTGGGTGCTGGTACCTGGGTCCTCCGCTGCTGTCAGAGAGGACATGGGGATGGCAGGAGGAGGGGGCAATGGCAGACCAGAGGAGGCAATGACAGGGGCTCGCACAGGGCTTGGAGGAGCATCCCAGAAATGATAAGCAGCCCTGGGACCCTGCCACAGCTCGGTGCTTGTTCTCCATCCTCCGCTGCAGTCTGTCCTGCAGAGGAGTGGAAATCTGGCTCGGGGCATGTAGCCACGTCTGTGCCTGCTGAAGCAAGAACAAGCCTCACACGTCGGACAGACAGAACAGGGCTCACAGTGGCATCGTTGACCCATATGGACACCCCAAGAGCTATGTTTCTCCAAAGACTGGACACAAAAAGGCTTGGGAAAGCCCTGGGCACTGAGACAAGGAAAGGAGTAAGTGTGAGGGCCTCATTTCATAGCACAACCAGATGCTGTGAAAGCTCCTGCTGCTCTTGGGTATCCTCAGAGGTAACCTCCAGCTGAGTGTTTGGATCCCGAGCCTTTCTTCTGCAGCCCACTCACCAGGGGCTGCTCTGGGGACAGGGGACACAGCTGCTATGCACTAGCATGACAGTCCATGTCCTGGTGCCACTCCAAAGGTCCTATCTGCAAAAGAGCCAGGCAGAACTGGTGGCAGTATGGTAGACAAGACGCTAAAATGTTCAACATTTGGTTGTCTTCCATCATTTCTGTCCCAAAGAAATGATATTGGTGGCAACCATGCGCTTGGGAGAGTCTCCGGTGCAGAAGACAGCACAGCTTCAGTCAGGAAAGTCATGGGAAGCTGCTCTCCTCAGCATAAAGCCATCTCCAGTCTCCCAGAAGCAGAGCTGCTACCTTCAGATATAAGGTTGTGGACCAGGCACTGATTTTGCAAACATCTTACAGCAGCTGTCTAGTCATCACGCAGTCATTTCAGCAAGGGTTCCTCGAGGTCCCTCCAGTCATTCAGGTCCCCATCAGACCCTTCCCAGCAAGAAGTATGCCTAGCCCACCCTTGCCTGCAGTGCTGGCAGGGCTGCAGAGCCTACGCTGACATGTCAGCACGGACTGAGCCCTCCACAGGACCAAATCTGCTGCCTGGCCACAACACAAATCCAGGCTCAGCCCCAGCTTCGAGCCTCTGCCCCCAGAAGGGTCCGAGTGCACTCAGGCACGGGCAGGGATGGGTGCTGGCAGCAGGGCCCAGCCTGTCCTCAGCACAGCAAGGGGGACGGACAGCGCTCCGATCGCGGACATCCTGGGCACCTATCCCTGCTCTCCACAGCATCACGCAGGGTTCGTCACCCTGCCCTGCACCAAGGAGCACCCCAAGCGCTTTCAGCAGGCTAAGTGAGCACCCCTCCTGCCAAAGCCACTGCCTTCGATCTGTCACAGTCCCGCTTGCCCATTCTGTGCATGCTGTGGGGATTTGGGGACGACCCCTCTTTCTGCAGCAGATCACAGGACTCAATCCACAGTTTCCCATGGGGGAAAAAAACCCCAAACATAATTTTTCTGAAGAAGGAAACTAAATCCCAAAAAGAAGAGCCTGGAAATCCCCAAGCCCATGGTGGGTATGCTGCTGAGGATGCTGGAGATGGGCACACAGAGCGGCGACCACCCTGAACCAGGGAGGCTCTGAGCAGCAGACCAGCACTGGGACGAAAGACGCAGCTCCAGCATGCTAAATGCAATTTGCCACCACAGCTACACCTCTCCACGGCCCTGTTCAAACACCACCATAGTCTGGGATTCACCAAGAGGAAGCAGCTCAAACTACCTGCTGGGGATTACATGGTGTCATCAGCCATCAGCTTTGACAAGGAATGACATTATTATTGCTCCACATGGCTAGTTAAAGTAATATAAAAAGACTTTTGTCCTCCTGAGTCTTCTGTGATTGAATTAGCATGATCACCCTTTTTTTCCAGTAACGTAAACCTGTTTTTAAATCAATAAGACACATATTTCACAAGCAGCTTTTAACACACAACATTCATATGGAAGTAGCCACCCCAGCCTGTGATCTTACCACCTTTTTCCTGCCTTAATTTATTTATTTCAATAAATAGAAGTGACACATTAAAGGGTACTGCTCCACTTGCTGGCCAATGACCTTTAGCTCTTGCCAAAGACCTGCCCCTGCTAGTATATCCGATGTACCTTCCCAAGTGATTGAATTTCCATGAGAACATAGGCTCCCCAGGGAATATCCTCACATCTCATCAAGGGAAGACCAAGAGCAACATTTTCAAAGGTACCGGGTGGAAGTAAAAGCCACCGGCACACTTGAGGACAACACCCCTGATGATTTAGCATCCAGCCCTACTGCTCTTTTACTTGGTGGCATTTGCTAACCACCCTGGTTATGAGAGTATAGGAGATCAAACCATCTCGGTGTACTGATACACTGAGGCTAATTCCGCCTTTGGTGTCTCCAGTGAAAGCGTTATTCTCCATGGGAGTAAACGCTCAGCATACTTCAGGGCAACATATGGCTCAAAGATCTACTAATTCCTAAAGGGAGCTTATAAGAAAGATGGGGACAGACTTTTTAATATGGCCTGTAGTGATGGGACAGGGGGGAATGGCTTGAAGCTGAGAGAGGGGAGATTTAGGTTGGACATGAGGAAGAAACCCTTCCCCGTGAGGGCGGCGAGGCGCTGGCCCAGGCTGCCCAGAGCAGCTGTGGGTGCCCCATCCCTGGCAGGGCTCAAGGCCAGGCTGGACGGGGCTGGGAGCAGCCTGGGCTGGGGGGAGGGGGCCCTGCCCCTGGCGGGGGGTGGGCCTGGCTGGTCTTGAAGGTCCCTTCCAATCCAAACCCTTCTGTGATTCTACAGTTCTTCTGGGCCACACCTGGCCGTGCCATCTTGGCTGGTGATGTGGGCTTGAAGCTGAGGCTGTGGGTCAGCCCCCACCACAGCCAGCAGCTGCAGGCTCCCAGCCTCTGACTTCCCCCGTACCCCCACACAAGTCCACATCCTCACACGTGTAGTCCCTCTTTTAGGGAGCTACAAATGTAGCCGAGAAGGTAACTGCAGATATGCCACACTGAACAACGAGAATCACTTGTTAGTGATTTCTAATATCCTCATTAAAAATGGTAGTACTGTACAATGCAATGGTACCATAAACACTAACCACAAGGTGCAAAAAAGATGTAAAAATGATTCCCAAGTGTACTGTTGTGCCTGAATCTGGTGAGATCACACTGTTTTTCAACACTTACTTCTACACAGTTCCTTGAATCCTTTCCTTCTGCCACCAAATGAAGCATCACTTTAATGAGAACCCAAATGAAAGAACTTCCTTTTAGCCTGATACCACTCTGCTCTCCTCTCCTAACCTGCAGAACTTTGCATCTGATGGCATTAAAAATACATTTTGTCCCATCTGACCAGGCTGGCAAATCACCCATCTCTTGAGGATTTGTTCTCAGTGTATTCACCTACTCATTACTATGACTGTGCATGGTTTTTAATAAATTTTAACACACAGACGACTGAGCAGAGATATGGTGCCTCAATACTCTGTTGAAAAAGTGATATAGGAAGGAAGGGTTCAGACTTAATTAAAACCTAGATGTTCTGGAGTAGAAAGAATCTACATGGAAAGGAGAGATCCTCTAAACCAGAAACATCCAGAGCTCCCGAGATGAAGATCAGATGCTGATCAAGGGCAGGTAAGAAGCAGCAAGGAGAGGTCCTCGTGGAGGTGCAGCTTAACCAGTGCTTGCAAACCTTGTGAACCAGCCTGGGAACAAATCTGTGCATCCTCCTGACAGATGGCAGTGGCAAAGTCTAGAACTAGGACGTGCAAGCTGGAGTGGAGGCACGAGAGGAGACTGATATCAGCAGGTAGGAAAGTATCAGCAGGATGCCTAAACGCCAGCATATAAACTCTATTGCAGTGAAGGAGCAAGTCCCACTAGTGGAGCAGTAACGTTGTGTATTAAAGACAGGAACCGAAAAGAAGGTAAGGAAGTTGATTGTATGAGCCAGTAACACAGAATTTGTAAAGAATGGAATGTCCTGAGTAGGGAAAATGCAGTACTTGGATCACACCTCTGAGAGATGAAGGACATCATAACACACTAAAAAAAACCACAGGGACTGCAAGGGTAAAAAGTACGCTACTAACAAATTGATAAATTGCTAAGAACCAGAGACTAAGGGCTGCTTCCTGAAGCAAGTAGTCAGGAAGCTCACAAGACAAGGAGCGAGCCTTCAGTCCTGGACAGAGGAAAATACTTTCTCCAAAATCTCAGCTCCTAAGCACCACACTCCTGCTTAACTTAATTACAAGCAAAATCCAACAGAGAATCGAGCTTGGTTCCAAAAGAGAACGGCAAAAACCTTGCTAGAGATAAAACGGCAGCCCAGCAGCAGCTAATTTTCAGAAACATGGATGTTAAAAACTAAAGAAGCTCATGCTACTTATTAAAGAGTCTTTATAATGAGGAAAGTTAGGATCTTAAGAATAAACCACCCCCCATCCTTCAAAGCTGGGCAGCTGCATCCAGATGAGGAAAACAGAGCAGAGCATTTGCTCTGTCAAGTTAAATGTAAAAAGCACAGCTCAAAAACAATTTAAAAGAAGCCCTTGCTTCAGGAATGAGAACTAGAACCTCTTTTTGGCCATATCAGAAGTTGGAAGTCAGCCTGAGGAGGCGTGTTTCCATCGGTGATCAAGATGAAGCAGGAGGGCTCAAGCTGATGCGAGGAATGGCTAACTGTGCTCTGCACCCGCCCTTACACAGCAAACCTCCCGCACCAACGTGGGACACGCCGCAGGAACTGCCTCCAGTTGAAGCATCAACAGAAACAGTTTTAAAATATTACTGTTAAGAAATTGCCAGGCACAGAGACTCTTCACTGAGGAGTTCAGAAGGAGCTCAAATACCAAATTATCCACCAGCGCTAACGAATCACAGCTTGTCACATCCACTACGGGACAACAGCGGAAGGCAGCCAATGTGACACCAATCTGTGAAAAACACTTACACATGGAAACACAGCAGCAGACGCGTGGGGAAAACACATAAGAGGAAAAGTCAGCACAATTTCTTTGGTAGAAGGCCTTGCCTTCCTGAGCTGGGGGGCCGTGCCTGCCATCACTGGTCAGGTGGCAACTGGATCTGCTCTGTGCAGATGCACCTTTGATGTCCAAGAACCTTGGAGTTCCTCACCTAAGAAGCAAGCTGTTACAAGAAAAAGGCTCCACATGGATAAATAATGAGTTAAGCACTGAAAACAAAGGATTTAAAGGAGAGCAAAACTTAAAGGTCAGTGTCCACAGGGGAAGAAAGTTGTCCAAGGGATTTCTGCTGATGCCTGTGTGGTCAGACCATCTGTGAGTGACTGGAGTGAGAGCCAATACTGACATGAAAAAGATGACTACCAATACTGATTTATTCAAAGCCATTTAAGAGTGATGAGCTGGCAAGCAAAACCCAACTCAGATAATAAACGTAAACCCATGCACACATGGAAAAATCAATCTGAATTACATACAAGCAGTGACAGGCACTGAGCCACCCTTCACTGGGGAAGTGAGCACAAGGTGTCCAAGCTGCCACGAACAGTTCTATGAACACATTAACTTCATACTGAATCAAAGCAGGAATTAGTTCAGAAAGAAGAAAGCACCAGACATTTGTCCAAGTTTTCCTCCTATGCCCTGTTCCTGGCTGCTCTCAGAAGAGGTGCAGGGATGTGGTCGGATGCGCTGTGCTCCCAGCCGTGCCAAGTCCCGCATCGCCACATCGTTAGGCACCAGCAGTAAGCGATGTGCCTGGAGGAGCTTGCTCTGCAGATGAGCACAATAAAGGATGGAAGAAAGAGAGGAACATCTAGAACAGCGAGCCACTGGCAGGGCCGAGAAGCATGCCAGATCTCCTGAAACTCAGCCCAGCACTTATTTATTCAGACATGTCATGTCCTGATGGTGTTTTGTTGTTCTCAGCACCACAAAACGCAGCATTACATGCCGCAAGGAAGGAACTGCAGAACACTTTTAAACTCAGAACAAGCCCTTCAGTTACTCATCTCTTTTATGCCATTCAGTGCTGGGCCACAGGCTGTTGTTCTTCTTTATGGGTAGACTCTTGCCCATAGATTTTTCACCTCAGTATAAAATTACAAAATACAACAAAATGACCAAATTTGCTTTCAGTGACCCCAGTAGAACTCTGGAAAATAAAGAGCTGTGCAGAGGTATGCCCAGTGCACAGGTAGAATCCCTACTAGAACGTCTCCTCCAGAAAAGTAACAGTAGAGGACTGCATTTCCCTTTGAATGCATAAAACAGTCCACATGTGTGCCAAATGGGAAGGTTGCAACAGAAGAAAGAGAAAACGTGAATTAATGTGTTAAAGATGAATACGTTATTTTGGATTTGCCTTCTGAGAGCTCCAGTGGAGGGGCATGCCCTCCAGCAGTGCTTCTTTGCTTCTTTGAGCAAGGCTACTGCTACTGGTGCACCCCAGTGCAGCACAGCATGGCATGGCACGGCAGCCTCCCTCCTGCAGCTCTGTGGACCACCATAGTAGCTGCTGGTCCTCTGTGCCTGACACACAGCACTGCATGTACCGCTTGGATGCAGACCTCACGACAAGGATGAAGAAGGGGAGCCAGGTTTGCAGGTTCTTGCACTCCCTGCACAAGACTCAACATTATCTGAGGGAAAAAAAGCTTCCTTCAAGATGTTATGAGTATTAGTGAAGTCTTAACCTCAAACTGCTTTCAACCTGCATAGGTGGTTAAATTCATACTGCTTTCAAATAGAATCTTCTCCAGCAATACACAGGAAGGCCCAGAGCATGGAAAGGCTTGGGCAATCTGGAATCTGTATTTTGGGCTCAGAAAAACCTTTTTTCTTTGCCACATCTTTTAAAATAAGCTGACCTACCTGCTCCTTTCAGTCTTGCTTTATTGTAATGCAAGTTGTTTTATGCCTACTTGATGCCTGGGCATGAACACAATCTGCCTTATTCTTGTTTGTAACGTAACAGTATGAGAAGGGAAGCTAAAGAATCATCTCTCTATATATCTACACGTGTGCAGAGCTATTAAATTAATGACAAACATTATGTCACTGTAGAGTTTCGTACCCAGAAACACTTAAGAGAGGGATCTATTTGCTCCCCTGCCCTATGGGGAAACTATTCTTAAGCACTCCGACACGGACATAAATGTGCTTGCACTTATACGCTTATTGCTCTCGCCACGGTGGGATGTTAGACACTTCAGTGCTGTGATATGATTGGTTTCTAAATCCCAGTCTCACAGGATTTTAATTACTGGTCTGGCACGGATGGGAGTAGAACTTGCTGCTGTCGGATGGAGGGGGTCGATACGCTGGCCCAGAACATATTGAGCCATGGTGCTTGCAGACTCTATTGCACTATTTAATCATCTTTTGCAAAATTTACAGTGCAACAGAAGGAATCAATACTGAATTTATCACATTCCCTTGTAAATATGAGCATGGAGAGGGAGAGAGGATTTCAGGCACTCTTGCACCACAGCTGGCCTGGGATAGATGTGTTATAGGAGGTGCCAGACCTGGAGCAAACCTCCAGGACAGAGCACCTGGGGGCAGCTACCACACCTGTGACTCCCCAAAAACACCGACCCTAACACCCCACTGGTGCTTCGGGGGTATGAGAGGGCTCCGTGTCCTCTGAGGCGCTGGCAGAAGCTCAGGGGAGGACTCAGCCATGCTCCCTCCGGCACTGTGGCCAGGGCAATGAGCGATCTGCCAGCACACGGCTCTGCGGGAGCAGGGATGTTCTCCTGGCATAAGCACTTACATGCATGCCTGCAGGATTCCGGACAGTAGAGTTATTATTTCACACTGGCCTGGTTTTGCTCACGAGGACTGAGTTACAGCCTTGTTCTTCAGAAGACAAACAGTTCCTAACTCTAGCTAATGTCAGGCAAAAAAAACACCAGTGAGGACAGAGCAGCCTGTGGTTTTCATTTCCCCAAACTGAGTTGCAACAACACTGGCTTTCAAGACAAACACACACATTCTCCCAGTGCCCTGCAGACATGCTGTGCATTTATAGTGGGTGCCAGGGTCCAAAGGGACTCCTGGCTCCTGTGCTGCTCTGTCCCATCAGCTGGCACTGCCATACCTGCGCTGCTGGTCCTTCCAAAGCCCTGGCTGATGACAAAGCACTGAGGAAAAGCCAGCAGAGATCCAAGGGTGAGGCAGGGAAAGCTGCCAAAGTAGCTCTAGAATAAATGAAGTGATTTTTGAAAGGAACTGGCTCATGTGGGAACTTTTCAAATGTACCATCTACTGTCTTGAGCCCCGGGGCAGTGCTTTTCAACCTGATAGATCTCCAGGGCTCAATAGAGAATGAAGGAAGGCAAAAAAATTGAGTAGGTTTAAACTCACTGTACAGTGGCACCTCAACCACGGCTGAAAATTTCTGGGGAACCATCCATTAGAAAAGACATCCTGTTCCAAGACCATCAACCTAGCAGGCCTACAGCACCTTGACTTCCTCAGTTCCTCCTGTAGTTTTCCCAATTTTGCTCTTGCTTACACTGCTAACTCCACTGAGTGCAGTGAAACATCACCTTCTCAGGATGTGATCAGGCCCAAGGTATCTCCTCTTTGTCACCACTTGCTGGCTCCTGGGGATCTGGGAGACACAGTTGTCCAGTGATGTCCTTCACCCTCTCTCCCTGTAAGAACGGAGCCCTTGCCATCTGGGATGAAACTGAAAACACTCCAAGACACATTATACAGAATTCAAACACAAGAAAGCCAGGTATACTTACAACCTGATTTTTCCTGAGAATCATGGAATGGTTCGGGTTGGAAGGGACCTTCAAGACCAGCCAGTCCCACCCCCCGCCAGGGGCAGGGCCCCCTCCCCCCAGCCCAGGCTGCTCCCAGCCCCGTCCAGCCTGGCCTTGAGCCCTGCCAGGGATGGGGCACCCACAGCTGCTCTGGGCAGCCTGGGCCAGCGCCTCGCCGCCCTCACGGGGAAGGGTTTCTTCCTCATGTCCAACCTAAATCTCCCCTCTCTCAGCTTCAAGCCATTCCCCCCTGTCCCACCACTCCCTGCCCTTGCCCAAAGCCCCTCCCCAGCTTTCCTGTCGGCCCCTCCAGGCACTGGGAGCTGCTCTAAGGTCTCCCCGCAGCCTTCTCCTCCCCAGGCTGCACAGCCCCAGCTCTCCCAGCCTGTCCCCACAGCAGAGGGGCTCCAGCCCTCTGACCAGCTCCGTGGCCTCCGACGGGCCCGCTCCAACAGGTCTGTGTCCCTCTGATGCTGAGGACCCCCGAGCTGGACGCAGCGCTGTGGGGGGGTCTCAGCAGAGGGGAGCAGAGGGGCAGAGCCCCCTCCCTCGCCCTGCTGGCCCCGCTGCTGGGGATGCAGCCCAGGGCACGGGTGGCTTTCTGGGCTGCGAGCGCACATTGCCGGGTCATGCTGAGTCTCTCATCCCCCAGCACCCCCAAGCCCTTCTTGGCAGGGCTGCTCTCCATCCATCCTCTGCCCAGCCTCTATTTGTGCTTTGTATCACAAGCACTTTCACTTTCTGATGTCAAAAGAGCATCCCTTGTAATGCTGGCTCTGTAATTCATTTACCCATCATTCATCCTATTCACAATATCTGCAATTATACTGTACCAAATAGGGGAGCATGGAGCATTACCAACAAATGTACTGTGCTAAATTTACTGGCAAATTGAGTTCAGAAGTCTGCGTTATTGCAGCTTCAGCTAAAATGTTTTCATAAATGTATGTTCTTTCCTTCCTCTCTCTCTCTCACTTTTAATTAGAGATATGTGCACTGAGCTGACTTGATCACTCACGTTTTACAAGACAGACTTGAGCACGAGACCTAGGCACACGTGCTTGAGTCTCCCAAGGTGGCAGGCCAGTGAGGCTGCTCCAGTGAGACATGGCTGGAGTCAAGACCTGAGCTCCACTCCCAGCTACATGCTAGGTGAGCTCAATTAGCCCCTTTGCACCTCCCAAGACCATCTATCCCAGTCCAAGAGGCTGTTAGCACTGGTATGAGAAAAAGGATCAGTTCTGGAGTCACACTGAGGGTCCCGTGCAGGAAGAAGGAGGCAAACGGTGTTTTGGAGCAGGCGTTTCCCATGCAGGAGCAGCCTGGGCAGCCCACACACTGGCTCTAGGAGGAGCTGGAAGCAAAGGGGTTTTCTGAAGATGGGAAGTAGGAAGCAAGTTGGTCAATCATAGCATTATTTAGTTTGGAAAAGACCTTTGAGGTAATCAAGTCCATCTGCTGAATGATTAGGAGAGTGCTGGGGAGAATGAAACACGTAACGAGGCTGCTCAGGTTTGGCAGGAGGAGATGTGCCTGTCCCTGCGATGGGGATAGAGAGGGGAGGTCCGGGCTACAGGCTTGAAGGAGGGAACTGCTCTGCTTTTAAGCAAAGATATGAAATGGAAGAGACCACCTACCTACGTGCATCAGCAAAGTAGTGCATTTTCACACAACAGCAGCTGATGGTTCAGCCAACCCCTCGCCACACGGACACACGCACAAGAAACACCTTGGAAAAGCAATTCAACATCCAAGAAAAATGACAGCTGAGCTGTTAAGTGCCAGGGAAACCTTGCCTCTACACTTCTTTCTGTGCCCAGGTTTCTCGGGTGTGTATGGGGGGAAGCAGTCACAATATTCTGATTTTGCTTTTCATAAGCTCTAGCCCAAGAACAAGATGGTTCTCTGCAGCATTTTCTTTTGTGCTTTAATTTATTAGAATTTAATTTATTAGAGGGGTACCACAGCCATGACAACTCTTCATAGCACAAGGCTGCGAAAGGTTAACAGTGTCCGTGCCAGGAGGAGGGATACCCCCCTGCAGGGCAAATCCCTCAGCAGCAGTGCTGTCCCAAGGTTTGAAGCCCATGAGGTTTCCCCAGGCTGTCCCCCCTCTGCCTCAGCCTTGCTGAGCCTCACCCAGGGCACAGGAGAGGACGCGGGATCTCCTCTGCCCATGGGGCTCCCCAGCTTGCAGGGGTGTGGGCTCCGTTGGGAATGTCTGGAGCAAGAAAGACTGACCTTTGGCGGAGGAGGATCATAGAATAATAGAATCACAGAAAGGTTTGGGTTGGAAGGCACCTTCAAGATCATCTTGTTCCAATCCCCCTGCCATGGGCAGGGACATCTTCCACTAGACCAGGTTGCTCAAAGCCACATCAGGTTAAGGAAATTTAAGCAAGTATCCACTAGCGCTAAAGGACCTCAGAAATGTCATTGTGAGGCCTCTCTTGATGATCATGGTAATGGGGAGAAGCCCCTGGGGGTGGGAAGAAAGACAATGTCATGGCTATCTTCAAGAAGGACAAGAAGGAGGATCAGGAGAACTCCAGAGTGGTCAGCCTCACCTTGATTCCTGGGAAGGTGATGGAGAAACTCATCCTCAAACCCCTTCCTAGCAGAGGTGATCCTCCCCATCTACTCTGCCCTGGTGAGACCATGTCTGCAGTGCTGTGTCCAAGTCTGGGCTCCCCAGCTCAAGGGAGACAGGGAATGACTGGGGAGGAGCCAGCAGCAGCTACAAAGATGATGAGGGGCTGGAGCATCTCCCTGATGAGGAAAGGCTGAGGGAGCTGGGGCTGTTCAGCCTGGACAGGAGAAGACTGAGAGGGGACCTCACCAATGCCCACAAATATCTCAAGGGTGGGTGCCACGAGGACGGGGCCAGGCTCTTTTCAGCAGTGCCCAGCGACAGGACAAGGGGCAACGGGCACAAAGTGCAAGACGGGAGCTTCCATCTGAATGTGAGGAAGAACATCGTTCCCCTGAGGGTGACGGGACACCGGGACAGGCTGCCCAGAGAGGCTGTGGGGTCTCCTGCTCTGGAGACATTCAAACCCGCCTGGACGTGGCTCTGTGCAACCTGCTCCGGGTGAACCTGGTTTAGCAGGGGGTTGGGCTGGGTGGTCTCCAGGGGTGCCTTCCCACCCCAGCCATGCTGATTCTGTGATTCTGTGAGCATACGAAGGACAAGAAGGTGACTGCGAGTAGCCAGCACGGATTTATGAAGAGGAAAGCAGTGGATGTTGTTTATCTTGACTTTAGTAAGACTTTCAGCATCATCTCCCATAACATCCCCACAGTGGACAATGAAGTGGGATTGAAAACTGGCTCAATGGTCATGAGAAGCAGCAGAAAGTGCAGCTGTAGGCCTGTCACTTGTCGGGTACAGCTGCTGAACAGCTTCATTAATGACCCTGATGATGGGCGGAGCCCACCCTCAGCCAGTTTGTAGGAGATACAGAACTGGGAGGAATGGCTGATAGGCCAGAAGGTTGTGCTGCCATCCAGAGGGACCTTGGTGGGCTGGAGACATGAGTTGATAATAACCTCTTGAAGTTCAGCAAGTCCAACAAATGCAAAGTCCTGCCCCTGGGGAGGAAGAAGCACAGGCTGGGGCCACCTAGCTGGAAAGCAGCTTGGCAGAGAACATCCTGGTGAGCACCAAGTCCACCATGACCCAACAATGTGCTCTTGCCACAAAGAAGGCCAATGGTGTCCTGGCCTGCATTAGGAGGAGTGTTGCAGCAAGTTGAAGGAGGGGATCCTTCTCCTCTGCTCAGCACTGGTGAGACACATCTGGTGTGCAGTTCTGCACTCCCCAGGTCAAGGAAGACATGGACTTACTGGAGTAGGTCCAGCAAAGGGCCAAGAAAACAATGAAGGGACTAGTGCCTCTCATACAAGGAGAGGCTGAGAGAGCTGGGATTCTTTAGCCTGGAGAAGGGAAGGCTCACAGGGATCTTATCCAAGTGTATAAACACATGATGGGAGGGGGTGAAGAAGATGAGCCAGGCTATTTCTAGTGACGCCCAGTTACAGGACAGGAGGCAACGGGTGCAAGCTGAAACACAGGGAATTTAATTCAAAACATAAGAAAAACCTTTACTGTAACAGATACTGAGCACTGGAAGAGGCTGCCCGGAGAGGTTGTGGAATCTCCATCCATGGAGATATTCAAACCCCAACCACAGTCCTGGAAACCTGCTCCAGGTGACCCTACTTTGAGCAGGGGGTTGGACGAGATGGTCTCCAGTGGTCCCTGCCAACTTCAGCGATTTCATGGATTCTACTGTGCCCTGGCACCCTGATGAGGAAACACAACTCTCCCCTCAGCTTCCTCTTTGTCCCTCCTAACTATTACAGAGTATCTTTGGACCTAAATACTTTAGTCAGGGGCAAAGATACCACTCCTCAAAGATCATAAAGCATGAGACAGCGGCTGGATACAGTCAGAGGACCACACACTGCCAAGGAAACACTGTTGAGCAACAGAAGAGGCATCAGCAAACAACTTGCAATGTCTCCTGCAGACAACTGAGCACCGGAGAGAGCACTACGGGAGAAAGAACAGCGTCTTTGTGGCGTCCAGGTGAGCTCCTTCCAAGTGAAGACGTTTGTTCAACAGTCTGTTCACAAGGTGGTGGTGGCTGGCGTCCTGGCTGTCAGCGGTGTGATCTTTCAATAGCAAAACACAGCATGATGCACGGGGCTGGGACAGGCTGCAAAGGGCCTTTACAGCGAAGGCAAGCAGATTGTGCATGTGGTTTAATAAAGGTGGGGCCACTCAGAGATGCACAGAGACAATTTCTGGTGAATCTCTCCAGGCTCTTCTGGTTTCTAAGCTTCTTCAAGCCTCCTATTGCTCAGTTCCCCTGACCAGGGCCTGCCCTTCTTCACAGCCCCACTTCTGAGCCCCACGTATTTCAAACCTAAACTCTTCTCCCCACGTTAGCCCAATAAAGTAATAACAGGTACCTGCTGCTCGATTCCAAAGCCTGCAGGTATTCTTTGGACCTAAAACCCTGCTGTGTATTTGTCACATGGGAGTAAAAAAATATAATCCCTCCAAAACAGTAACAGAAGCATGTCCCAAGAAATTAAACAAAATGAATCACAACTCATTCCACTGCAAAACACACCATTACCCCTCTCACTGACAGCATGAGAATGGACAGGTCCCTGCGCATGGGAACATAAGTGCTGCTGGTTGTGTCTTTGTTGCCTTCATCATCATCCTGAATCCACCTGCTGCGGGCTTGAGACTGCTGCATCCACATGGCTAGAAGGACCAGGCTTTGAATTTAAGCCAGTCCTGAACTCAAGCCCCCTCCCAAGTCTCCTGCAGAAACTTTGCTGGAGGCCACGAGGGTTGGTAGCAACATGAGCCATCCGGGAGGTTCAGTTTGACTATTGGTAAGTGTCCGGAGCTAAGAGGAGGATGGAGGGCTGGAATATACGCAGTGTGCTTCCAGATGCTGGCCTCCAGCCCCGGTCCCCCACGGATCAGCGCCTGTCTGGGCTCCTCTGGCTACCTGCATTTCAGTGACAGGTTCTGGAGCAGAATCAGACTTAGAAGGGTGCTAGAAGGTGGCTGAGCTCTGTGGTAAGGCTAACCTTGCAGAAAGCTGAACCTTTTAACACTGGCTATTTCATATGGCAGATTTAAATACTGACATAACAAAAGCTCCCTCTGAAACGAAGAGGCTTCCACCGTCAGCGAGCTGGAGACGCTGCCTTCTTTCCTCCAAGCCAAACACAAAGCCCTCTGAATCGATCGCGCCTGCAGTAGCAACTGGTGCATGCTGTGGATGCGAGCTCCCACCCACTCCTTCCCATAAACACCGATATTTATGGTGTCAGCTCAGGTCAGGAGACTGTGAAATGTCACCAACAACTGCCCAAAAGGACAACAGAGCAGCGACTTCGTCTCGCGGTCTGCTGGGCACACACATGCTGACCACAAGGCGATAAGGTCCTGGAGGGGTCAAGCGAGTCACTGAATGGGCCACAAAAGGCCAGGGATGTGGGGTGAGGGGCAAGTGCATAGGGGCTTCCCTTAAAAAAAAAAACCAGCGCCACACAACGGGGTAGTTGTTTCAGCAGAGAGGGGCCTTGGCAGTTAATGGCTTTGGCCCTGAGGGCAGGGCACCAAGAGAAGGAAGTGTTAGGGAGAGTAAATGGACAGTTAGTAAAAAGGCAGGTGTAGGGAAGTGTAAGGGAGGGAGCGAGGGGAGCCTGTTCCATGTCAGCAAACAGGAGACATCCTATGCGCGAATGTCAATGGCAGACAGCATGGGGAAATTATCCTCACAAAGGGCCCGGGGCAGGCACGCTCTGAAAGGTGTTCGATCTCCACTTGAGACCTTCAGCCATGTATTCATTGCAGATTATACTAACAAGGATGACGCTTTATTATCACACAGAACCAGGAGGAGGGGAACACCCCAGTCAATGCGATGAAAACCTCATGTCAGGCACCAATCATGAAATCGAACTCCAGAGTGCAAAACTCACTGAAAAGGAATGGAAGGGTCTGCTGTAACGCTACCAGCTCAGAAGAATGCACCTGACAAAAAGGGGAGACGTATTTGATTTAGCAAGTAAATCATCATTAATTTTCATCGTAACTATGACGGCAAAGAGTAACTGGATGTTGCAGATGGGCTGGCAAATACAGATTAATCTGAAGAGCACTGCAAACTCAACCTCAGGATGCTGCAAGGACTCCAGCAGGACCTTTCACATCATGCGCCGAGTGGAGATTCGTGTTGGTGGACCAATGTTCCCAGGGTCTAAGCACTGAGACATGCCTGTATCTCTGCAAGATTACAGTTTTCACTTGGAAATGCATTCTTAGTGCAGACTCTTCTGAATCTGTATCCACAAGGATTTCCATCGGGCTGGACTACGAAGAGATCAGCAATGAGCAATTGCCACGTTTCAGTGTTATGGTTGGATAAATTCAGAATTTTCACTTTGATTTGGTACACAATCCCTTCCGTTGTACTCAAACAAACAAGAGTCCTACAGATTGTTATATGCTTTTTTTCCTGAGATTCGAGTGAGTTCTTCCAGGCTGCAACACTTTGCTGTGAACAAAGAACTCTCTATGAGCATCAAGCAGCCGAAGTGGTCATTCACAAAGACAGCAGTGGCTCCCGTACTGATACAGAAACAGCATTTGAACAAAAAGAACAGTCCTCTCTATTAAGAGAGTCCTGTATTCTAACAAGCTCTCAGATAGCTGAGCAGGAGACAGCTGTAGAAATGAGCTGGACTTGCCACTTGCAATTATTTATTCAGTATAGTGAAATTCTTTAGTGCTGACTTCACTTATTTGCACCCACATTTTACCTGTACTTAGAATAACCGAGCAGCTGCCTTGGTACTTTCAATCAGCTAATAATACACGTGTCTTGTAAGGAGATTTTCAAAGGCAGAAAAACTAATGAGGTACCTTTTTAAAAAACGTTATTCCAGTTTTTCCCCAGAGGGTAGGAGGGCGACTGCCAGCCCAAACTCAACAGACAGAAAAAGAGCTCTCAGCCTCTTGCTGGCAGCTCTGCTGTCGCCTTCTCTCACGACCACTGTGACCAACATACATACACTGTGCAACACACAGGCTGCCCAGAGCAGCTGTGGGTGCCCCATCCCTGGCAGGGCTCAAGGCCAGGCTGGATGGGGCTGGGAGCAGCCTGGGCTGGGGGGAGGGGGCCCTGCCCCTGGCAGGGGGTGGGACTGGCTGGTCTTGAAGGTCCCTTCCAGCCCCAACCATTCCATGATTCTGTGATTCCATGATCCCTAACACTGCTGTGGAGTGTGCCTGTGTACCATCTTCACAGCAGACCATGCCTCTGCCCTCATGGCTAGTCCACACCTGTATTTTAGGTGTTTTTAGAGATAAAACACTGCTGTTAAGATTCACACCATCCCAGGCTCACTCTGTTCAAATCTGTTCACAACAATGCTGTGACAAGGACTTTTCCATGCCACCACTTTGACCACGTTGCCACTCTCTGTAACATCACAGAGCCCATTGTGCTCGCCAGCAAAGCCTGCCCTGTGCATTCACAACTCATCACTCAAGAGAGTGAAGCTCACTCCGCTCTTCCCACAGGCATCCCTGCCCACAGCTGTGGGATCTCAGAGGTCCTGTTGAAGCAGTTTCCTCTGACTACCAGCACCCTGGGACAAGCAACCGCTGAACGCGTGCTGTTGGACGGTGCAGCAGACATGTAGCGAGTCAGATGCACTGAGAAACTGCCAGGTTCAGTGTTCAGGCAGCGTCTATGTATCTACCAAACATGGAGTAGTCTGTCACGTCAGACAAATGCGCTGGACCACACAAGGGCCAATATTTTCATCTGAGGACTTCCCAGTCACCACACGCACATACTCCTACAGCCCACAGAGCAGCTGTCTGCTTTTTCAGCTCCCTTCTCTGCAAGCAACCCATAGGAATCTTGGCTAAATACATTTGCAATAGGTTTTCTTTCAGTGGCTCCTTTTTTGGGGGGTTAATTTATGGCCAAGAGATAGGGTTCTGGTATCCCGCAGGCTCCCAGAGAAACCCTGAGCCAGAGTTACCTGTGGAATTCAGGGGTATTGAATCTCAGCCTTTCACTCTTATTTTTCTATTTGTAAAAGATAACAAGCATACGGTAGAGATGAGTATCAAGGTTCAATGTTCCTACAATTATTTTTCTTCATCCCTTCTGGGGATGGTTAGCCTTCACGGACGCTACTTTCCATTATCCTTTTAGTTACTTTCTCAAGGAATGAGCCTTGCGTGAGTCCGTCATACAGTTATCTGCCTGCCTGCTTCCCTAGAATTAACTCCTCAACTCCTGTGATGCCCACACCACGAAGACAATGATATTCCAAAAATTTTTGCAAAAATATCAGCATCTGGCTAGACAGACGCTAGAGAGTCTCTGCACCACAGGGACGGGCTGACAGCGTTCAGCTGCTGTATACTGCATTTGGCAGAAGGCTGCTGGCAAGCACACACTTCAAAGCAGGCACAACATCGCTGTTTCTTGCTCATTCAAAGGTGCCCCAGGTGACCTTGCAGGAGGAGAGGAGTTGAAATTGTTGTAAGAGGAATGCTAGGGACAAAGGACGCAAACCTGGAGGGAAGCAGAACTCTACCAACTAGCTCTGCAGTCTGCAGAGCAATTTGTATCGCAGGCAGATGCAGCTAATTTAACGGCACCACGCAGATGTAGATACACATTCAGCAGACTCCGGTTCTGGATAACAGCATAACACAGACGCAAATGTCATCCTGCTAAAGATCAGCAGGAGGGTAAATATAAAAAACTGTTGTCATGGTAGCACATCTCTATTCTGTTAGCTAAATGCATCTTCTTCCTCTCCTCCACTAGTGCCAATGAGCTTTTTCCCCATGAAGACGGTCAAGCATTGCGACAGGTCACCAGAGAGGTTGGGCAGTGTCCATCCCTGGACGTTTTCAGGCCCCAGCTGGCTAAAGCCCTGAGTAACCTGGTCTGACCTCACAGCTCACCCTGCTTTGAGCAGAACGTTGGACTAGAGACCTTCTGAAGTCTCTTCCAACCTGAACTATGCTATAATCCTATGAATTTCCATCTCATTTATTATCCTAGAATTGTTCAGGTTGGAAAAGTCTCATAAGATCATTTGGTCCAACTGTACATATCTCTATGGATCTGTACTCTAGAGCCATTGAGTACATAAGAGATGACAGTGAAGCAGGATCCAGGAGAAGAAGGGGTCTGTGGTTTGACCAGGAGGCCAAATTACTGCACAAGCTAATTTCTACCAATTCTGACAAGAGCTGCATCACCAGGGTACCAACAGTACCCCAGCCTAAACCATTTCATGTGGGTAGTGGTCCCTATCCAGTACCTATGCAGAGCAGATCCATTATCAGTAAAGTGAGGGCTCTTTGATTCTGTGCCACACAGGTACGTAAGGGATATGATTGATGAGTGGAGTGCAAATTGCGAAAGGGAAATGTTCAAAATACTGAACAGAGACACCAGTGGATGCATCCTCACTGAACTGCAGGAGGAAAGGGAAGTCAATGATTAAGATGAGAACAGCCACCAGAAGTACCTGAGAAAAACCACTGGAGATCAATGGGAACACAGAAACTAAAAATTAAAGAGATTAAAGCAAACAGTAAATCACGTCTAATCCTGACAATGAAAGAGTGTGGCCCTTGTGCAAGCTTGACAGCTCTGTGGGACAGGCCTACTCAGAAAAAGTGCTCCTGGCCCAAGAGTCGGGTGGAGCTATGGAACTCACCTCCATCCAGCAGCAGTTTGACAGTCAGGTAGTCATCAGCCAGTACCGCATAGTGTAGAGCTGTGCAGCCCTTGAAATTGGCTCGGATGTTCAAGCGGTTGTTGAAGTCATCCTCCCGGGTTACAAGGACTGCAGGGGAAAAAGAATGAAAGCTCAGCTCACTGAGACAAAGAGCTGCTTGTCTGAAGGCGCACCAGCAGCACAGACCACCACCACCGGCCTGGAAGCCTGCTAAGGGCCTAAGGACCTTTTCCAGGATACCATCAGGACCCCAGTGGAGGGTTCTGGTGGCTATTGTCCCCGCTCCACTAAGCAGCAGCAGAGATGAAGACAACACGGTTTCCACAAATCCCAGGGCCCACCTTCATAGCACCCAGACAGGGAAGGAGGTGCTTGGGGAAAGCCCAGCAGAAGAAGACCTCTCAGCCTTGTTCCAACCACAGCCTATTTGCACCTTCAAAGTGAAAACAGGATCCAACGCAAGCAAGCAACACAGAGACTTCTGCCTTTTATTTTTGCCTTTTACAGTCCAGAAGGGCCAGAGAACAAGCATTCAATGCTTCCTCCACACCAGCTTCCCCCTCCAGCCAGAATGCGGTCCCAGCAGTCTGCACCTACTTCAGGCTGGAAGCACAGAATGCCAAAACCTATGAGCCATAACCAAGGGAAAAGAGCCAGAGAGGCTGAGGGACAACAGCACTACAGATGCTGGGGACAGTAGTCAGCTGGCAATGGCCAGGGCATCTCCTCAGAGTCATGCTATGCTTCCCCTACCACTCCACTCCGGTTGCTCCTGGGCCTGTCTCCACCAGGAGCTGCCTCCTCTACCTGGCGCTGCCCAGAAGTGTCAAGAAGTAGCCATTTTAAAGCAGGAACTTTTCTAAAAACACTTCCTTTGTTAACTGAAAAGTAACGTGGGCTCAAGTGCTGCAGATCATGATGCTGAGCATCTCTGCTCCTGCTGTCTTCAGTTTTATGTTGAAACTGGCTGGTCCTTGGGGCCTGGAGTTTTTATCCTGTGTTTCCTTAGCCACTGGTACAGTGTGCTCCCCGAGGTGTATTCCTCAATGCTACCGGGATGGGAATAATTCATAATAACGCATTTCACAGCTGACTAGAAAGCCTGAAATCCCCTGAGCAAATGCAATTACACCGAGACCTGGCAGGTTTTGTGAAATCAGACCCAGAGACCATGATGCTTCTTTGAACAGAAAACAATGTTTTCTAAAGCTGATTAATTGTATTTTTTTTCCTCCCTTGAGCTCTGTTCTGCTGAATGCCAACATGCACAGATACCTGGCAAAAGGGAAAGCCCAACGACTGGTGCTTGCAGGTCAGAGCAAAGCTGGGCCAAGGCATTCCCAGGAGGACAGGAGAAGGACTGTGCTGAGACAGACACTAAAGACTAAATCTTCTAGATCAGATGCAAACTCAAGAGTTTGGACTGCAAAGCTGGAAGATCAAGGAATGCATTAAATCCAACTGATGTACAGAAGCAAAGACTCTCTGTGGGAGAGGCTGCACCGCTCCAGCTCCAAGCCCAGCTCTCGCTAGACCTGTCCCCTTTCTGCAGCGTACACACACGAGCTGGAGAAGTGCCAGAGTCCCACGCGAACCCAGCTGGCACACAGGCGATGCACCGTGGCTAGCAGACCTGGACCACAGGCACGGGCTGCCTCTAAGATGGCACAGACAGGCATCACCCCTCCTGCCAAGCACCCCTCCCCAAGCAGAGGCTTAACAATGTCTGCAATATTTACGCACAAACTTAGACTCAGACACGCGGTGGGAGGGGTGGAAGTGCCTCTGCTGATGATGCTCTGGTGCAAAACCTGGTTTTAGACGCTGTTTCTACTAGCACCTAGGAGGGACTATGCTCCCGAGCCAGGAAAAACTCTCTCCCAACACACCAATAGATTACTACAAGGCAGCGGTGATGTCAGCAAACAGAAAGGAAGCTGTGAAAGGAGAGGACACTGCCCCATCAGCACATGACCTCGAAGCAAATTCCCAATTCTGGGAGTCTCCAGCAGACCAGCCCGTGTGTCTGGGCAGGGCTCCAGCACCCTGCACGGGTCCGTAGGAAGGGTCTGCAGCACCAATACTCTTCTGCAGCTGGTCTAAAGGTCAGGCTTTAGCAAACATCCTGGGTTGTAAGCCCTGTGCTCCAGTCATCAGCAAAAATGAACAGTGGAAAAAAGAGTGGCTCTTGTTTGGCATTGAAGGAAATAATACCATGCTGCTGATCAGCCAGGAAGGAAGACTTACGGGAGCAGAGACAGCATCTTCACAACATCAGCCCTGAGAGCATTCAGCACACCAGAGAGAAGCCTGATCTAAAACCTGGCCAGATGCGCCATCAAAGCCACCAAAGAGGTCAAGTATTCCATCATCAAGAATCCGATGTGAGCAGCACGCTCATGCCTGAAGGGAGGGCACATCCCTCCTCTCTCATTTCAGTGTCCACCATCCTCACTGGCTCTTTTATCAACGAGCAGATGCTATCACTCAGGGCTGTGGGTTTTGACAGGCTCTGCACTTTATATCTGATTTTTGAGGAAAGGGAGGCTGTCGCACCCATTCCAGAGTTAATGGAGACTAATCCCCCTCTCACTCATCTGCGGGGAGCAGGCAGTAGGGCCAGGCCTGGCCACAACCCTTCTCCCCAGCCTTGGGAGACGTGCAAGCCTCACAAACACACAGCCCCACCACGGAGCCTGAGTGATGGTGGGACTGGCACATGCTGTCTCCTGCTGAATGAACGTCACCCAGCTGGTGGACCAAATGCTGCTCCTGGAGCTGTGCTAAGCTCCTCGGTGAATGGGTATAAAACCAGAACTCGGTAAGCCCATGTTGCCATCAAGAACTTGAAAGGGCTCTCAGCATCTAATACTTTGTCACAGCAAAGCAAGCAGACCTGGGCAGCAGATCCCCCGCAGGGCAGTCTCCACGTTCCCTCCTAAGAGCTAGCGACAGATTTCCAGAAGATTTGAAAAGTTCAGAAGAGAAAAACACTGTAATGAATACCTGATGCTGTCCTAGCCCAGCATCTGCGCTAATGAACCGCAGTACCTCCAGGAAGATCAATTAATGCCCTGGCTCCTTTCCTTTCCTGGGTCTTTTCTCCAAGCATACAGGGTGAGTATGTATATTTATTTATTTGTCGTCATTTCCTACCTAGGGAGGAGCAGGATAATGAACTGCGTGCGTCAGGGAAGATGAATCTGAGATACTAGGGAGCAGTGCAGTAAAGAGATTAAAGTGTTATTATTGTTGGTTTTTTTCCCCCATGGTCCGTTGTGACAGCTCGGCCGTCATCTGTAAAAAATGTCTCAGAGAGAGATAATCATCGGAAACTCAATAAAGCGTCAGGGGAAGCCTCGTCTACCATCAATCACTGGGTGCCTGGAAATTTTCAGCCCTCTGTCTCCCTTCCTGCCATCCATATAAATGTCTGTAATATATTTTGTGCAGCGTTTGTGGAGCATACACTCTCGATTTGGATGTTTTTATGAAAAAATATTTATACACGAAATATGTAAATGCATTAAAAAAAGTAAAAAACAAAGGCAGTTTCTCTCTCTCCCTCTCTTTTTAAAAATGCAACTGAATTTATTCTTTTTAATAAAACATGTCAACCAAAGAATTAATGCAACTTCTTAGTGAGTGGCCTTATCTTTTCTTCACCCCAAAATACATAACATTATAGAGGGATGAATGCAGACAAAAACAATTAACTGTATTGGTTGATATACTTTGTCTTAAACAAAGTCTATGTACATGCATTATGTATTGGCATTCCATTGTTCATTTTTTAATGTTGTTTCATACATTTTGCATTCACTGCTACAGCGAGCTGATATATGCGTGTTCTCACTTCCATCAAGGAGCACGTCTATTGCACGGGTGGGTTACAGTGAGGGATGAGAGCAGAGAGCTTTTAAAAATAAAATAACACCCTGTCAAAACTGTCCTCTCACTGATTCATCTTCTTAACTCAACCTGTGTTTTATGAAAGGTTCAAATATTACACCTTCATTAGACTTCATATAGCTTTCAGCTCTTAGCAGTGAGGCAAAAAGCACAACAGACCCATGGATAATGTCACCACGTGATTTAGGCTCTGCAAACCACACAGGGCAAACAGGCTTCGGACAACCCGTGTGGCTTCCTCCAATATTCTCCTTCCAGCAGCTAGGAAACAGTTTAACTCCAGAGCAGGAGGTCACAGCACACAAACGCAGTCACTGTGGATGCAGCAGTCCCCAGGAACGTGAGCCCTGGAGGCTGGCTGAGCTCTGGCAGGGTGATGGGGATGGCTGGGACATGGTCTGTGGTCTGCCAGCACAGAGCCAAGGCCAGCAGGTCAGCACAGCATTCAGATGTGGAAGAGGCTTCTGGAACAGGGAAGGCAACAGCCAGGGACATTTTAGTGGGGTCAAGTCCTGCCAGCACTCATGCCAACCTCAGAACAAAGCCTGGGGACAAGAAGCATCCTTGAAACGTGCAGCTGGCCACTTTCTCAGCTGGGCACCAAGAGTCCAGACATCCCCTGCCTGAGATTCCATCGATAATCACAAACCCAAGAAAATCTAACCACCATTTATCGTCGTAAAGAGTGGAAACAGTCTGGAAATTTAAATTGGTCTGAATAAACAGAGCAGGTCTCTGAGCAATCTGACCTAGTACAAGATGCCCCTGCTCACGGCAGGGGGGTTGGACGAGATGACCTTGAAAGGTCTTTTCCAACCCAAACCACTCCGTGATTCTGTGATTCTAAGTCTGCATCAACATCCCAGCAATGGGGATAATGTTAGGGTGAGACTGGAACTTGAGACATCAGCCAAGAAAAACCATAACAAGATGAAACGACGGTGCAGAACATTTCCTCCTTTTCATGTAAAGACTCCAAGACCTGAAAGGTAGCGTTAACGCCTGCCCAAAAAACAGCAGCAGTAATTGCAACCAGTTACATCATCCAGTCTTACTTCAAATGGCCAAGTCTTTCTTCACTTTATACCTACTTATAAGATCTGGGGTAAGGTTACTGACAGAATACACTGCCCTGAACCCTCCTCCTTCCCCAGCAAGCGGCTGCATGTGGGTCAACAGGATGACACTCCTATCTACAACTTTGTATTATGTTCTGGCTATATAAAAACAGGTTATCTCTAGGACGTTGAAGGATTGCTTCTCATAAACATCTACACAATGTTTTCTCTCATCTTCAGACACACTTGCCCACGTACCATCAGTTACTCTACATTTAAATGCGAGCTGAAGCTGGCTCTAAAAAAAACCATACAAGGTCAAATTTCCATTTCAAAGCCAGGAAAGAAAATTTTGGGACCTGAAAAGCAAATGCAAGTGGCTGCACACAAACAATATTACCTTCCAAAGAATGGAGGCCTTTTTCCTTGGCAGTCTCATACACGCTGCTGAAATCGTCTCCAAGGTTTGGATCTGCATTAGCTGCGAGCAGGATCTTCACCACACTGTTACAAATTGGAACAAAAATAAGGCAGAGGTAGAACATGAGTAATTAAAAGTCCTTCAGAGGCTGAGAAGGGAGACGGCACTCGGAAAGCCCTCCCGGCTAGTGAAGGAAACCAACAACCATAACTGAACATTTCCACAAATAAAACCACACCAGCATATTCTGAAACCCATTAGATGCGGGAGGCACTTGAGGCAGGGGTGACGCTGTAGGGAAACACAGTCCTCCCAAGAAGACCTGCACAGAACACGCTCTGAGCATGATTCATATTCCCAGATCACCATGGGAATCAGTGACATTCCCGTAACTTTGTAGGTCTGGATCAGTGGTGGAAACTGTCCCCAGCAGCAGCAAATGTACAGTCAGAGCCAGATCCTGGCTCCAAGGCCATCCCTGCCCCTGCAGAAAGATAGATTCTTGCAACAGCCTTCAGGTTAAGGGAAGCAAAACTACATGGTGCTGTTACTTCTGCTTTTGGGTTGCAATTGCAACACAATCACAATTTTTTTTGCAATCGTAACAGCACCTAAGCCTCCTTTAATAAAGGTGCCACCCTCCCAAGACAAGAAGCCCATAGCATTTCAGCATGCAGCACAGCAAAAGGGCACTATTCACTTCTGAGGTTTCTGCCCTACAATTTACAGCAGTCACTTGAGCAGTCCATCTACATCGAAGCAGCTCATGGAAGCCACCCTTGAAAAGGCATCTCTTATACCCACATGGCCTATGAGACAGCTAAGCCTTCCTTTGCCTTTTTCTGCCCTCACAAGATGAAGCGTCAGACCCCAGCATTTCAAGAACAAATTTCAGCTGCATGAATTATATGGGGTTCTGGAAGAAAAGCATTCCACTGCTGCATAATATTCAGGCAAATCCCCACCTCTGAGAACCAGCCCACTGGTATGAGATCACCACCGAAGACAGCCCGATCGTCTGCAACCAGCCCAGCAGCTGCCAGGACTTCGGAAAGAGATTCAACCTCTGAATTTGTAGAGAACTTCCCCCTTATTTTACATGGCGGCTGCAGGACCCACTGGAGGGGCAGGCCCTCCTAGGGCTGACTGCCACAGCAACACAGGCAGAACATCCCATACTAAACTCTCCCGTGCGTTGGGATCGAGGCTTTCAGCCCCCAGACCCGCGAGGTTATCAACATGCTGCAGCAGCACAGATTAACACAAGACGCACAGGCCAGGCAGTTTTGGTGTGGAAGTCCTCCATCTCTGCTTTCGAACCCAAACAATCGGGCCAGAATTAGATTTCTCACCACTTCTGAAAGCAGCTTGAAGCCAGTTAATTCTTAATTTTTTTTCCAGGGTTCAAGCCTTCCATGACAACTAGACAGTAACTCGTTAGTTAGCATTCATCACTGGTGACATGGCTCACGGGCTGACAGCGATGTGCACCACAGACTGACTGACATGTATCTGCAGGCTGTGTCTTGTCAAGTCACATTTAGAATTTCACTTAAGCTCCTCTACCATTTACCCCATAAATGCATTAGCAGAATCAAAGGTGGTTATTTTATTCTTTGAATACAGTACAATAAAGGCCAGCTCCTTACCGGCACTGGTAAACTCTTCACCACGTACAAAGTTACTTTTAGTGAGCAAAGCAGCAGGCTGGAAGGCAGGAGATCCTCCGGCCATCTCCCGTGTGAGCACAGGTTTGTTTATACTTGTATTTCAACAATGCCCTTTGTTCTAAAATATTTAGGTTGAGATGCACTGGATCGTATTGGCCAAACAGCAACTACCAGCTGTGATCTTTCACCATTTCAGTGTAGTCAGGAGCACATTACACTGAAGACTTTCTCCAATAGTTTGAGTTGCACACCCATGATAAAATTAGATATCTGATAGTTTAGGACTGGCACTTAAGGATGAGGATCATCTCACCTACCTCCAGACATCAGCAAAGGAGGATATGAAGCTCTAAGTAGCCTCCCATCATAGATGTGCTCACTCTCAACCACTCAAATCCCTTCAACTAGCCTCAATTTTATAATAGAATCACAGAATCATGGAATGGTTTGGGCTGGAAGGGACCTTCAAGACCACCCGGTCCCACCCCCCGCCAGGGGCAGGGCCCCCTCCCCCCAGCCCAGGCTGCTCCCAGCCCCGTCCAGCCTGGCCTTGAGCCCTGCCAGGGATGGGGCACCCACAGCTGCTCTGGGCAGCCTGGGCCAGCGCCTCGCCGCCCTCACGGGGAAGGGTTTCTTCCTCATGTCCAACCTAAATCTCCCCTCTCTCAGCTTCAAGCCATTCCCCCCTGTCCCACCACTCCCTGCCCTTGCCCAAAGCCCCTCCCCAGCTTTCCTGTCGGCCCCTCCAGGCACTGGGAGCTGCTCTAAGGTCTCCCCGCAGCCTTCTCCTCCCCAGGCTGCACAGCCCCAGCTCTCCCAGCCTGTCCCCACAGCAGAGGGGCTCCAGCCCTCTGACCAGCTCCGTGGCCTCTGACGGGCCCGCTCCAACAGGTCTGTGTCCTTCTGATGCTGAGGACCCCCGAGCTGGACACAGCGCTGTGGGGGGGTCTCAGCAGAGGGGAGCAGAGGGGCAGAGCCCCCTCCCTCGCCCTGCTGGCCCTGCTGCTGGGGATGCAGCCCAGGGCACGGGTGGCTTTCTGGGCTGCGAGCGCACATTGCCGGGTCATGCTGAGCCTCTCATCCACCAGGACCTGCTCCTGAGGGCTGCTCTCCATCCACTCCCCACACAGCCTGTATTTGTGCTTGGCATTGCCCTGACCCACGTGCAGGACCTTGTATTTTCTTTCAGTTCATTCAGCAGTTTTGGTCTTGGTGCAAGGGTCAGCGTGTGAGATCATCCACTATCTTCAGCATAGTTTCAGTGAGATACAACCTTATTGTTTCATCCTCAGTCCTCTCAGAACAGACCATTTGCCACCAGGGAGAAGAAAGGTGTGGATACAAATCTCCCCCTCCATGTTCAGAAAAGCCATTTCTACACTGCCCTGCTACACTGCTCCTAAAGGCCACTTCCATGAGGACATCTTATGTAGGAGTGCCATCTCTCTAGCCACAAGACGAGCCTGTAGGTCCTTCTGGACCGCCTTGGGAGCATCAACAAGGCATGGGGCACAAAACCTATTCTAAAAATCCTTTAGCACCTCTAGCAAGGGCTTTTCAGTATGTGTAGCTCCTGACTCACCTCCACTTCACAACTCCAACTTGTTGCCTTATATAAGAGGACACTGCAGGACCTCTACCACTGACTGCTATGGCTGCAGCAAAACAAAAAGCAAGAGAGAAGTTTGGCCGCAAGTAAAATCACATGAGCCCAAGTGTGTAGCCTTGGCTGTCCAGAGCAGCTCCAGCCAAAGCCCACCAGCCCAGGCTCTTCCACCCCTGGTCATTAGGTAGGTCATCAGGTAGGCCTGTCAATCCTGCTTTTAGTGCCTGGCTGGCAGGGCTGGGCAGGAGGTGTGCCATCTCTCCAAGTCTATGAAACAGGAGAAGCAAAGGTGCCACAGCCAGGCTTTCTACCTGGGAAAGCTCTAGCACAGATCAATGATCTGCGCAAAGTTCTTCTGGAAGATCCAGCTGGATTCCTCTGGAAACATCCTGCATCTCCAGTACTTGGGGCTACTGTGGTCAGCCCAGTCATCAGGAGAACTGCATCAGAGATCTTGAAGAGGCAGTCCCTATGGAAAGCAGGAGGTACAGGATGGAAGATGGTGGGGCAGGTACTGCCTTGCTGCCCTATTGGTCTGCATCAATGACCTCCATGCTCCTAGAGATGGACATCTAGCTACTGAACAGAAGCCACCATTAGTGAAATGTCCCTCAATTAAGCCTTTGATGATCTTGCCCTAGGCAGCTGACTTACTGTAGGGCTTCCAGCATCTACATCAGAAAGCCTTTCTGATCATTCAAGCGCTTTAAAGTACAGCTTCTGATATGGTCAAACCACCCTTCTTGGACCCTATCCTCACAGCTGTCAACACCAAAGAGTTGCCAACACCAAAAATCCCCCTACTCCAGTTTTAGCTGACAGGCTATGATACATTTTAAGGTCTATGCATCTTTGTCATTTTAAAAGAAATGATCCCAAGTCCCAGTGTAGGACTTTAATCCACAACCTTGCAGCCCAGGGGTGAGCTATGGGCACTGAATGAGTCACATGATAACACACAATGACTTATAATTTCCTTGGTAACTCCATCCATCTTCCTTTCCTGTTCTCAGTGACTACGTTGAAATGAATGCTCTTCTCAGGCACTTCATCAGATATTACCTTCATGTGCTCTCAGCAACACCCAGGCAGCCCCTTCCTCTTCGTTCACTGCATACACCTTCAGCCTTTCTCTCTGAGCAGCGACCTTCCATGGAAACTTTAGCAGAGGACCACAAATGCTAGATGCAAGGTGGTCTAGGGTGATGATGTCAGAAGTACTCTGCTGTCTCTATTAACAACACTCCACACCATTTCCCCCAGAGCAGTAAGACACATGTCCTTAGCTCTTAAGATAGCTGCGAGGCTCAAGTTGAATAAGCATGGATATCATCTCTTACTGGCAAAATCTGATGTTCCAAAAGCCTGGCCCCCTTTTGGGCTGCGATCCAGCTCTGTACACAGGAAGGACTCACTGGTCTGATAACAATACGTTGCACATTCAGCCTCCCTCTCCAATCATCTTTCAGTCTCACCTCCTGATTTTGGGAGGTGCCATGCCCTCCAGGCACTTCTGCACCAGCCAGATGTTCCTGGAGTCACAAATATCGATTGTACCTATTCAATTTGCAGGTAATGGGACATTCAAGCAAATTAGCTTTTAGGAAAGGTAACGGCACCATCAAAATACAGAGTAACTGCACTCATCAGCACAAAGCACGTGAGTGTCATTGGAATAAGCAAGGGACTTGCGAATGCAGATGACAGTCACAGAGCATGGGCTAGTAATGCAGTCCCTGAATAAAAGACCTCAGGTTTCCCAGGGAGAAGAGGTGTAACTACTTCCCACATTGTAAGGCAGTTGTGGGGGTCAATTCAGGAAGCTCTGGTGAAGTGCTAGAGAAGGCATCCTTCTCTTCCGCCTTCCTCTAGCACCCTCACCAGAGCTTCCGTAATTATTGCTTATTAATAAAGGGCTGAGTTTTAAATGGAGGATTCTCTTTGCCCATATACCTCCTGTTTTCTTTCTCTTGCTGCCAGGGGTGTGGGCAGAACAACGCTCTGCACCAGATACCTAGAGGAGAGGGATGCTGATGGCAGGCTGAGCTGGTCCAGGAAGGCAGGCTTTCCTCCATAACTCACCTGTGCTCAACAGCCTCAACAAGCTGAGTTTTAATTTGCTGATGAAGTTTTCATTAGATTAGAGGCAGAGCCTATTCATCAGCGTGAATATAATATCTAAATTGACCCTGGTGATGACTCAGAGGCACGCTGAACTGAAGTTGCCGGGCAGTTCAATCGATTGGAGAAAGTGCTTCTGCTTTTAGATGGCTGACCAGACTATTGTTAAATAAATAAATACATACATACAATATAGGGTTGGGGAATCAATGACGAGGTGGCTGGATGTGACTGGGGCTGTGTCAGGAGAGAAATGTTGTGCCTGGACCAATGCAACCGGCAGCTGGGGTTGGTGAACCAAGAAGTCCAGTGATTCCCCATGACCGTGAGTTATCAGCACAATGCAATGCCTTGATGGGTTTTGATATGCGGCTGCCCTGAGCTCTGGCAGAAGCCACAGGTCCTGCCCGGACACAAAGATCCCTTGTGTGGCTATATCTTACTCTCTGTAAAACTCAGCAGGGCAGGAGGGCCAGGGGGAGCTGCTCTTTAAACTCCAGCCCCTGTTCTTTCCTTTTTTCTTAGATGAGGTCTAAATGTGGATGGGTGCCTTCCCAGGAATACGTTTACGCCTACCCTGTGGCTACAGAAAGCAGGGCAGCCACAGCATTCCCTCACTCTGTGGCAGTTTATATTGATCCAGATGAAATGATCCTCGTCTCCCCCCAGAAGGGCTAAAAGGATTATGGAATCCATAAAGGAAAAAAAACCACACCAACATTGAAGGGTGATAATTGTAATATTGTTCACAACAGTTTTCCTCTTGAGCATGTGGCTCGGGTGAGTCACGCTTCAGAGACATGGTCAAGGCACAGCACTGCGCCGCATGCCCCCAGCCATCAGTGAAGGAGCGTTAGAAGTCCTGCTGCCTGCATGTGGTGGTACGATGTGCACAGAGGTGGTTTCTATGGCTTGGAGATTTGCAGAAACTGCTAAAATGGTGCTATCTCCTTGTGCCCTGACCCTCCAGGGACATCAGATGCCATGGATCACTGTGGAAGGGGTGCTCAGGCACAGAGGTGTCAGATGGGGGACGCTGCCAAGGCAGCAGGGGAGCAGCGTGGGGGAACAACTGCCACTGGCCTGTCCTCAGGCGGGCAGCTACAAACGCAGGGAACAGCTGAGTGGACTCTGTTCATCAGACATTTGGAGGGGAGTACTTGAAGAGCATACCCCAGTTTGTGGAACAAGTCCTTCAAAATGTGCTGTCAGCACAGCTGAAAAACATGTTCAAACAACTCAGCTCTTTGACAGACAACATTACATGCGTCCAAAAGCATCCAGATACTTCTCCGCTCTGCTGCAGAGAGCTCTGAATGAGTTGTCTGAAGTGAAAGGAATGAAAAAAATCACAGGGAACAGATGTATGTGCCTAATATAGGTAATAAGACTGCACCAGTTAATCATGTCATTGCCTGTAGACAGAAAAATAGCTCCAGATAGGTGAGCCATCACTCTAATCTTAGGAACATACCAGCTAGAATATTAGGGACGCATGATGGACTGTTATTAGCAATATAAAACATCTATACACACCTTCAATACACAAAGTCTGGTACACGTGGAAGAGGGCAGAATTCCCAGCAAGCTACACCGAGGCAGAGCGCAAGCCACTTCCCACTCCGCTCCTTAAGGAAGGTCAGAGGAGGGCAAGGGAGGGACAGGACCATGCTGGGCCAAGCACTGCTGGTCCTGGTACCCACGTGGAGCCCCCCATCTCTTTCAATCTACATGGAAAGGGCAGAGAAGGAAGGGACAGCAGAGGCACAAGGGAGGAGTCACTTGTCATCAGTTGTTCCAGCAGGAAGGTGTTTGAGGTGCAAAAGTGAGGAAAGGTAAAGAGAGTCCGACCTGAAGACGGAGGGAAAAGGAGAAAGGGAGTGCAAGAAGTCAAAGCCTCAAAAAGAAAATGAAGAAGAGGCGATTGTGTGGGGAAACAGCGAGAGGAATCAGAGCTACAGCCCCTGACGCAACAAGGAACACGATATGCCCGGGAGGTGCTTATACCGTGAGCTGATGAACAACCAGGACTCATTTAAAAGGAGGAACAACATGGAAGGTTCACCATGCATGGTGATGAACGTGATGGTTCACCAGCACAGAGCATTAAGCTTTCCTTCCTGCTCTAAGAGGACACAAAGCAGTCCATACAGAACACCCATGGGCGAGGGGAGACAGGGACCAGCTTCCAAGAGAAAGCACCTGCCAGATAAGAAATGCTCCTTAGGTGGAGCTGCCTCTGCTCTTGTCCCTCCTGCCACCTTCCCTGCACTCACCGAGGTATCTCATGGAGATCCACATGGGGAACCAGGGGAATGAAGGGCTCGTTTGTGTGTAAAACAAGACAGGTGTGTGAGAAAAGCAGGGAGGAACACGGATAGAAATACTGTAGCTATGTAGTAGTAAAAAAGAAAAAGGGAAGCTGGAAAGAAGAGGCTTGACTGTGAACCTGCAATAACACACACAAACTTTCTTAAAGCAAGCAGCCATGCGCCCATCACCCACACCGCCCCTGCCAGAGCTGCACGGGTCTCTGCCCCAGCAAACAGAGACCCCTCGGCGACACAGAGATCCAGCTGCAGCCAACTGGCTTTATCTTCTCTCTCCCCCTGTAAAACACGGGTGCTGCTGCTACTGCTGCTGCTAAGCAAGCCGTCACCGAGCCTTGCAGAGGCCTGAACTGCCCTGAGAAGCTCATCCCACTGAGTACAGCCAGGTGCTCCTCCTCACCGCATGAGCTATGCACACAACTTTGGGAGCCCTGAAATCATGCTCCAGCCATGCCCCTCCCCGCTGGACTGGTGCACAGGGGTTGCATCGATGGTAAGGAATGGAAGCAGAACCAGGCACCAGTGTTTTATAACTCCCCCCAGTCATCACACTGGGACTTACGAGTTTCCACGCTGCCCCCCCTCATAAGGGGCCAAGAGGATGACTCAATATTTCACTGCCATTTTATTTCTGCCTGAAACAATGAAAAACAGAGTAGCTGCATGCAGAAAGGGTCACTACGCTACAAATACATAGACATTAGCTTGCTAAGGTCCTAACTGCATTAGTTTTTAATCTATGATAGCTCTGTTGCTTATTTTAACAAAGGCACAAAACCCACAAAGCTCCCAGTAAGCATTTAATTAAAGCTTAATTACTATAAATATGTTAAATGTGCAAAGCTAGCAGGTGCAGCCAAGGGAAAGAAGCCCCTGGCAGTGTTTTTTGCATAGACTATAAATCCTCCCTTTTAAAACTGGTATCTCGCCAGGAGAATGAAGAAACCACTTAAAAGTAGGTATTGACATCCAGGAGACCAACAAGCTTCCACAAAGACTAAAGAAAAAAACAGACCAAGAGTCACTCCAACTGAAAAACATAAATGAAAAGTAAGGTGGAATGCGTATGTGTGTGGGCGCAGACCCACTCGCCAGCGTCACTCGTCACACCTGAACAGAAACACACAGTTATAGCACAGCACTGCAGACTAAAGTGACATTTACATGCTGTTATGCTTAGAATAAACGCAGCACTGCTGCCCCATCAGCTATGTTAACGCTATGGTAAATTCCCCCAGCGATGGGAATTACAGCCTAAAAGCTTCCTTTGTTCACATGAACGTGATCACAGCCGATCTGTCTTTAGCTCACAACCCAATTACAACCTGTACTATCACAGAGCCAAGGAATTTGGACTTGGAGTCCCCTCTCCATAAAAAAAGAAACATAAATGATCTATCCACACTTCAGGGAAGGTCTGAAACAAGAAAACAAGCTAGTTAAAATAATAAGAGAACAGGAACACAATTCTTTCAACAATATTTTTATAGCAACTAAATTACTGTATGAAGCTTTTTAAATATAACACACACATTAGACACCAGACTGAAGTATTTGGCCACTTCCCTTACTTTTACAACTATCATCACAGCAGTGTTTGGGGGCTTGATGTGCTGGCACCTCGTGCTTGGGCCCTGTGCATTTGTAGTGCGAGAGAGAGCCTGGAGAGGTGAAGACTGAGAGGGGACCTCATCAATGCCCACAAATATCTCAAGGGTGGGTGCCACAAGGACGGGGCCAGGCTCTTTTCAGCAGCACCCAGCGACAGGACAAGGGGCAACGGGCACAAAGTGCAAGACAGGAACTTCCATCTGAATGTGAGGAAGAACATCGTTCCCCTGAGGGTGACGGGACACCGGGACAGCCTGCCCAGAGAGGCTGTGGGGTCTCCTGCTCTGGAGACATTCAAACCCACCTGGACGCAGCTCTGTGCAACCTGCTCTGGGAGAGCTGCTTCAGCAGGGGGGTGGGCTGGGTGGGCTCCAGGGGTCTCTTCCCACCCCCACCATGCTATGACTGTGCCAAAGCTAAGCTGCAACCACTCTGCAGGCTGTGCATCTGCATTTCAGAGCAGGACGCTCAGCAGAGGAAGATGCCAGCCAGGACTAGAAATGCTCCCTGCTTGCAGAAGAGCGATCCTCTGGAGCACAGGCAATGAGAGGGAAATCCCTGCCTGGACCTGGAGCTGCTGGAAGCACCAGTGCCTCTCCCAGTTCACAGGGTGCTATGAGGCTAAATTCACCTGGATTAGGAGCCTTTGGGAGCCCCTGAGAAGAGCTCTACCTCAGTGTGACATGAAGCCGTGACACTGGTCTCCCCTTTGGAACCTATCAGTAGGAATGCACCGTAACACTTCTTAATGCCTTGCCATGTTTTGGATACAGGACATTTTCAAGAGGAAGAAATGATCATTGTTCTGTTGTAAAAACAAAAGAGCCCAAACTTCCCCGCTAGCACAGGGGATTTCATCTTGTAGCTGATGGCAACTGACAGAAATCATTAATGCAGCTCCTCTGAAATTAAATTAAACATATGGACTGTAGCTGTCTAATTGGAAGACTGAGGGCTGTGAAAATTGGGAAACATTACAAAGCTAAAGGACAGGTCACAGAAATCTCCAGCAGCACAGCAGAGACTGAAAACATAGTTCTTCTCTGAAAAATGACTTTGGGAAGACAGTAATTTGGGGCTGAAGGCTTACTTTTTCTTAGCAGTTCTAAGCTGAAAACACTTATTCCTGTTCTTAGCATCACAGCCCCCTAAAGCCACACTTGAATAACCTGCACAGGTATCAGCAACCTTAAAAAAAGAAGTGACAGAACAAGCACGTTAAAACAAAATGGAATGAGCTTGTTCTTATTTCAGGCTAACAATACATGCAGAGCTGGCTGCTTCTTGACCATCTCAGAGCCACTCTTTACCTCTCCTCTGACGCGCAAGTCAGAGAAAGACCCAGCTCATCTCCCCCGGGTGCTGTTTGACTGGTGGGCTACAAACCAAAAGTCATAACAACTTATAACCCACCAAATCAGCTGCCGTGGCTGGATAAACCAATTTCAGATTATCGCGCTTTACAGAGGGACCACACTCTAAAAAAGATCTTGCATCCTACTGCAAAGCAGAGTAAGTCGTATTTAGACTAGTTCCTACCTAATGTATGTAAAAGGATTGCAAGAGATCCAGAAAACCAGCAGGCTCTGCGTTTGGAAGGGAAAAGCTAATAAACATTTACATTTCTGCAGGCAAACCCATGGCACTGAGTCAATGCCATCAGCTCCCCACGCTCTGCTGTCTCCAGTTCCGTCGCCGACCGCACACACAACACCCAGTTCTGCCGGGTTCGGGTTAAAAAGGTCACCCTGTGGACTACGTCCACAAGCGAACCATTTATAGGGAATTTCCAACACTCCCGTCTGTCACATTCAAGCTCAATACATTTCCCCGCCAGCAGCGAGACCCCACTGTGGGCATGACAAAGCTAGAAAATGGTACGGAGGGCCAAACCCATGTCTGGCACAACCCCAGCAGTATCAACAGAGTTGTTACACCAGGAGTAAGTCTGCACTGCATTTTTGTTTGTCTCCATGAAGTACCTAATTACTCTTCCGCTATATTGTTGGAGACAAGTCCTACCAAGCTTCAGGTACTCGAGAGCTTCTTAATTTTCAATTAAAGTCAGTATTTGTCCAAAATGTGGGGAAAATAAACACAATTTGCCCAACACACACACAAACAGCTTTTTTCTGCCAGGTACCCAAAGAAGACACACTGTCACTATCGTTCTGCCAGGCTATGACAAGGGACCCGCCTGGGTGCTGAACGTTTTTTACTTCCTAGATGTTTTCATTAGCATTTCTACCTGATTTTAGGCGTGATTTTAGGTAATTATTGTACCATGAACAGCCTTTCTCCCCGTCTCCTCTTAGCCTTTGCAACTCGGGAAGCCCTGTTCTGGTCCATCAGTCACTCGGAATGGTCAACAGTCGTCACACTCCATTGCTGACCATTGTCCACTGGCAAAGGTGGGAGGCTCCAAAGCCCGTCCCTCTGCGGACGGGCAAACAACGGGGCCCGTTGCTGCTCGGACATCAAAGTTACACAAACAGTCCCAAGCCCCCGCCTCTGTGCCCATCTTAAGGAGCTCCCCAAGGAGGTCACGACTTTCAGCTTGTCATAGCACACATCAAAGTTTGCACCACACACGAACTCGGCACATGGATTCGAATCGTGTCGCCCGAGAGCGGATATTCAGCTTTTGTGCGCTGCTTTAATCCTGTGTTTTCCCAAGTAATTAGGCTTTTTTGCTTATGAACTTGTGACTAAGTAAAGCATCCCTGAGAGGTTGTAACATCAAAGCTCATTCTCCCGTCTGTCCCACGTTTTCCAAAATTGGATTTCTTTTTCTCTTTTTTCCTTAAATAAAAAAAACTAATTGAATTTAGTTGTAGACTGAATATATTTAAGAGTGTCTTTAAAAGGTTACAAGAAGCCACAGCGATCATCATGGGAACTAAGGAGGGAGGGCACAGCATTCAGCCTTTTTGCTTCATAAAGGCCTAGTATGAAAGACCCAGCAATGGCCCCACAAGTTAGGAGGGACGTGCAGCTCTTACGGGAAGCTATTTCTGATGGCAGGGTGTTAGACTGCCTACCACAATGACATCCCAAGGTTACGAACTCATCAGAGGCCAAAATCTGAGTGCCGCTGTGGAATGGCGCTGTCAGTTCAGCAGTCACCTCTCTGGGATGGCAGAGCAGCCTACCTCCATCTGTCACACCCGCGTGTGATGTGTACCTGTGTACTGAGCATCATCTGCGTACCGAGCAAAGGAAGAGCGAAAAGCTCCCTCGGGTTTAGCTCAACAACACAGCCCAAACTTTACGGAAACTCTCTGTGGAGCTCGGTATGACTTCATAAAAAGGTGGGGGAGCCGTGAAGTGACTCACCCACTACGTGATGGGGAATGGTGAGGCAAACATACCTGGAGTTTCTGCTGATAGCTGCCACCATGAGAGCAGTCCAGCCAAGCTTGTGCCTCGCGTTCACATCCGTGCCTTCCAGCAACAACCTGGACAGAAGAGAGACACGTTGAGGAAGAAGATGCAGAGAAAGCATCCCCGGCAGACTGGAGCCAATGACGGAAAGAGGAATATTTTACTTCACAAGCACCTGCTCCAGTGCAGCCTGGAAGAATCAACATGAAAAGCTGATTCAATCCAGTTTCTCATCAGCTGCCAAACTGAAATGAACTGGTAGGTGATAACAGGCACAGTCCTTTCAAATGGTGCAATGCCAACCATCCTGTTTTCTTTATCTTTTATTTCTTTCTTCTATTCAGTCTAATACCCAAAGAACTGAACAGCAGGATGGAGAGTGAAGCCAATTAACCTACAATCTGATGACAGTTTTGGATCTTCAGGCCGCAATGCAACCACTGGGGTTTCAGAAGAAGTTCAGCAGATCTCCTAAGCCCACGTCAACAGGAGATATTTTGCAGTTTTCTTGCACAACATGAGAACAAATGAGACAAACCCCAAAAATGTGAGGCGTCAGACTATCCTTGGTGGTTTTTTCTGCAAAATTATCTCAGCCTTTGCACTGTTTCCTAATCCCTCCCTGGCACCTTTTAGCAACTTTGATCCTGCATGGCTTCTGCTGGCTTTTACTGTTACGTTCTTCAGATTCTAAAGCACCAGAAGGCTTCTCTACCCTTTCTGCATCCTCTGACCCTGCGGCAACACCACTATTACTCTTAGCACCAGATTCCAAGCAGTTCCTTAGAACAGTGGTATTTCAGAGACTTCTCTCTTTCATGGCCAACCACGGGATCCAAATAACCTCCTCTAACCAAAGCCACGTGAATGCTCACTGCCCAGCCCAGCCCAGCTGCCTGCGCTCCCCACAGCTAACGGCAAGGGACAGGTCCTTGCAGAAGCTAATTTAGCTCATCCTAAACCAAGTGCCAAACCCAGACGGTATGAAATGACAGTCTGGAAGTGCCATTCTCTCTGTAGATCACAAAAAAGAAGGGAAATCCAGACACAAATTTTAGAGCACTCAGGTTAAACGAGATGAGACAAAGTCTTAACCCCCCACCCCCCCCGCCCATGAACAAGGTGCTGCTGGCAGCTGACGGTCAGGCTGTAGAATGCAGGGAGAACTATGCAGGAGTCAGCAGCTCTCTCCCCCTTGGCTCATCCTTCTTTCTTTTCCCAAACTGAGGCTTTTCCATCTTCCTTTCCAGGTGAGGCCATTACCGCACGTCACACAGGTGTAACAGGGAAGAGCTACCATTAAACTCTGTGCTGTGAGAAACACAAGTGAAAACACATGCCACGTTTCACACACGCAAGCACCACACTTCAAGTATTTACACCCCCCAGATCACAGATAAGGGAGTCGATGGCAGCTACGGCTGCTCCCACACACTGAAAAAGTCGGACTCCTTCTCTAAGGACTCAGAGAGGTACATGTCTGAACCTGGCCACCTTTTTCAAATTAACTGCCCTCATCTTGCTGTGGTGTTAACTCTGTCAGATGGTTAATAACAAGTGTTGGCATGGAATTAGTGAAAAGGAGGGAAATGCACCCTATCCCTCTTCCTACAGTTGGAACAAACACAAAGGAAAGCATGAAGGCTAGCCTAGCAAACACCCACAGCTGTACACAAGCCCACTGCAAACCGTCCTCCACCTGGTCAAAAATTCTCACAGCAGTTTCACCAAAAACTTATCCCAAGGAACAAGTTTACTCATATAATCCTAAAGTTATTTCCAACCAGCAATACCAATGCCCAAGCTTTAGGTTATGTTTTGAACACAGCTGAACACAGTTCTCCCTGCTGACTTGAGAAACTAGCCCGGTAATTGCCATCCAAATTAGATACCCAAAATGATTGGTATCCCCCTTCAGTTGAACTTTTTGTCCTATTAGACTGAGACTGTGGGGGGACGACAGACAACAGCCAGATGACTTCAGCCAAGCTCTACATAGAAGCGTGTCAGATAGCTCTTCTGACTCAAGTGGAGGTATGATTAGGGACATGGTTTAGCGGTGGATTTGGCAGTGCTGGGTTAACAGTTGGACTTGATGATCTCAAAGGTCTTTTCCAACCTAAACAATTCTATGACTCCATGACTCTATGATACGTAGGTAGCGGGTGCAGGTGGGTAATCTGACCATCCTTTAAACATGAGGGGTAGCCAGCACTAGTGCCCTGGTACATGGGGACATGAGGACATGCATGGCCAGCAGGTCAAGGGAGGGGATCCTCCCCATCTACTCTGCCCTAGTGAGGCACATCTGCAGTGCTGTGTCCAAGTCTGGGTCCCCAGTTCAAGAGAGACAGGGAACTACTGGAGAGGGTCCAGCAGAGGCTGTGAAGATGATGAGGGGCTGGAGCATCTCCCTGATGAGGAAAGGCTGAGGGAGCTGGGGCTGTTCAGCCTGGACAGGAGAAGACTGAGAGGGGACCTCACCAATGCCCACAAATATCTCAAGGGTGGGTGCCACGAGGACGGGGCCAGGCTCTTTTCAGCGGTGCCCAGCGACAGGACAAGGGGCAACGGGCACAAAGTGCAAGACGGGAACTTCCATCTGAATGTGAGGAAGAACATCGTTCCCCTGAGGGTGACGGGACACCGGACAGCTGCCCAGAGAGGCTGTGGGGTCTCCTGCTCTGGAGACATTCAAACCCGCCTGGACGCGGCTCTGTGCAACCTGCTCTGGGAGAGCTGCTTCAGCAGGGGGGTGGGCTGGGTGGGCTCCAGAGGTGTCTTCCGACCCTGACGATGCTGTGATTCTGTGATTCTGTCTGGATGCTCTGAACTGCTCATCAGGCACTTGGACTGAGATCCAACAGCTAAAAAAATAGAACAGTAACTGGTAGCCTTTATTCATAGCTCCCAACCATGGTTCAGGAGGCCATGACCCCTGTAGATGGTCCACTGCACCAATAGAAGGTTTATGTTCTCTTTACCAGGGTTACAATTAAAAGTTTAATGATGATGAACAATTTGGCAGATAAACAATAGGTCCTTGCTCCAAAAAAGTTTGATACTTGATACTACACAGTAGCAGAAGAACAAATCTTCATGCAGAATCCTTACCAAATCTACGCTACGCTATCATGACCTCTGGCCAGGTTGCAGCTCCTGCATTATGAAATGGTGCTGCACAGTACAGTCTGAGGCACTGCACAGGACCAGCCTTGGCTCCCCCCAGGATATGTCCTTATGCCTTCTCCTTCTTCCAGCACCTAATCACTGAAAGCAAACGATAAGACAGTGCTGCCAGCTCTGTTGCCTGAAGAGCGCTCAGAGAGCAGACTGCTTAAAGCAGAATTTTTTTTGTGCGGCCACAAAGCTTTCCTGTCCCTGTAAGGTAGGACGTGCCTACATACACAGATGATGGCAGCCTGTACTCCAGGCAGATTGCTATCTTTAGAGATCAGCTCCCATTGCAGCTATGCATACGGAGGGTGTTTGCACTCACAACACCAAGATAAGCCAGCCTGACTCAGATCCAGGCTGGATTGCTGCTCTTGCTCGGAGGGATGCTGCCTGCAGGAGAAATCCACACCGTGGCTCCATCTGTGCCGCCATGTGCACCGTGTCTGCAGGGGCACAGAAAGCTACTCCTTTGGATGATAAACCGCTCACTTGCTACCACCGCAGGGCCCAGCCTCAGCCCCAGCTCACCCAGAGGCCACGAGAAGTCGTATCCCCCAGCACCAGAGCGAGCCCAGCCAGAGACGGGGGAAACCTACACCAAGATCTTACTGCCTCTCCTCTGAGCCACCCCAGGTGCTCTCAAAACTCGTTTCACAGCCATCGCAACACCCGGTCACCTTCCGCTCTTCTCTTAGAGCAGCATGGAAGGACGTGTACAAGTTATTTCGGAATTTCATTTTATTTACTTGGCCATTTGAAAGTACTTTGAACACAGTAACTTCCACCTCAGCCCCTTCCTACAGTCAATTTGACAGTCTAATAAGCCACATAAAATCCAGCAAATAAAATAAAGGAAAATATTAGCACTACAGAGAGGAAGCCTGACAGGGGAACCCGGAGAGACAGGGGAAGCCAGATGCAAACCTCCCGAGGTACGACAGCATCAGCTAAGCAGGGATTAAGGCAGCCATGCCCCTTCAGCCTGATGGCTAAAACCTCAGGGCCCAACACCTACCGCTTATTAACAACTTTTACGGGGGTTAGTTAATATAATCCACAAAGTATTCGCCCCACTCACACTTGACCTGTGGTATTGGTATGATTTAACATTAAAGGTGCAAACAGCCACTGGGACACTCTGCTGCAAAAGTTCGGTCTTACTTCTGTATGTCATGAATTTTAACATTTGGTTTCTCGTGAAGGGGAACTGCAGCTGAACACTTCAGCATCTCCTCCTGAGACAGAGGCCAGGACAACAGCCTTCACTTAAAGCACTTTGGAGCCACTAAAAACTACATTTTAACTCACTGGAAGTGAGTTTTTTTTCTCTCCAGATGTACTGGAAGGGCATATTGAACAACAAATTATCTTCATTCTTAGATTAAAAAAAAAAAAAAAAAAAGAAATAAGATCCTAGTCCAGCAGTCAAACCTGTTAAAACAGTGCATCCAACAGGAAGGATGCTGGAGCCTCTGCTGTCGGATTTGATTACAGGCTTGGAGCTAAGATATTAGAATTAATCAAGTAGTTTTCCATTCAGGAATCTAGATAAACTTAAGCATCTGGAATGCCACATGACCGAACCCAGTGAGAGAATCAGTAGCATCACATCACCTAGCATAATATGCATTGACATTTCATTTAGGAGCTGCATTTTTTTTTTTTTTAAATCACTGCAAGATGCTCAGCAACTTAACAGATTTTCTAGACAACTGAACTTTATGTTCAGGGTCTTCAAGCCTATCATTAATTTTTTCCCCGCCTGATTTAACGATATGACAATCGATAAAGCGACGACCACTGCTCAGATCCTAGACAGCCAAATGTATTTACCAGTAGGAGTTGGTTTTTTTTTTAATTAAATAAAATCCTGTGATCAATGTTTAGGATGTTTATCCACATTTTAACCACATAAGATCCAGGACACTCACTCTTACCTTTTAAGTAGTTTCTCATGCATATATAGCTCTATTAGCACCACTTCCAGTGTTTCTCTAATGACAAACTGCCCCTCAGCTGCCACAGCACCACCAAGACCCAAGCGCTACAAGATCCCTGATAAAGAATCTGTTTGGTGGTGTGTTTGTATTTTAAGGATTTCAGAAAAACCTCTTTTTTGGGGGGAGTGGGGGAGGGCACGGTTAGGGAAGAAAGTTCAGCCACTTCTCCCAAAAGTCGGGGTATTCTGCATGAACAGATCTTCCTGACAGGTTTCTAATGGTTGAGGAGCTGTTGGTTCCCGTTCCCAGTCTTCAACGGACATCCTCTCTCCCAGCAGAGCCTCAGCTCCGAGGCAGCAGTTAAAGACTTCTCTGGAAAGGAGCAGAGCTCTGGAGGAGCCCGGGGCCCAGCCAGCAGAACATCACCAGCTGCTCTGGAATTTGCCGGAGGAGCTCAGGCAGAGCAGCACCCGCCGCTTTGTGCATACACCCTATTCTACCTCGAGACAGCAACTCCCAAAGCTTCAGCACTTTGATCCACCCAGAAGAGAAAAAGAGCCCAAGTCAGCTGCGACGATGAGCCTTCTCCCCCCGCTGCCCCCGGACAGATGTGCCTCCTATTCACCCCGCTGCCGGGGTTCTGGGTGACTAACTCGGTGACACCGTGCTCACAGCCGAGCCCAGAGGGCATGTTTGAGTTTGTGCTCAGTGCTGGGAGCATGCCCTGCGCTCCCTCCTGACAGGTGGAGGAAGAGGAAGCTGGAAACTTGAACTTTTGCAACAATAGCTTCTGTTTCTCTCGGCCACTTAAACATTTCCCCCAGCCCTTCCCCAATATGTCACTGTTTAACTGCAGGGGTGGGGGACACCCTCAGATGTGCTCACCCTCTCGGGACCTGCCCTCCGCTTTGCAGAAGAGGGAGTGAAGGAAAAACATCCAAACCCGACAATATCTCCAAACATGAAGGCACAATCCCTGTTAGAGGTCAGGGAAAGGATCTGCCTGGTCAGAAGACGACAAGCTGCTGAAAAGCCTTTGATCTTGCTGCTCTCTTCCTTGAGAGCTCACGTCTGCTTCTCAGCTCCTCACGATCATCTCAGGGCTGGTAACAACCACAGTGCTTCGTGAGAACACACAAGGCATTAGGCAGGGTCAGTGCAGAGGGTTCAAGCAAGGCTCAGGAAGGGAAGGGACAAGGAGAAGAGCAAAGTTGTCTCCGCAGCTGCTCCCACGACACAGGAGTCCTGGAGGGGATGGTGCCCCTAACCCAGGTAGCACAAACAGGGCATGTGGAAAGGCAAGTGGTCAAGGAGAAACTCCTGGAAATAAATTTCAAAATCAAAGGGAAGCTCCTATAAATCTGAGTTTCAGAAGGGAAACTGAGCTCCCAGATGCAAGCAGGGTTGTCCAAGGGCACAGCGGGTGGGCGAAAGCAGCACAAGTGAGAACACACGATGGGGAAAAGCCCAAGTGGCACAACATGAACACAAACAGACCGATACAGGCATGGCAAGATGCTGGTCTTTGTCCCTTGCCTACACAGCCTGCAAGATGCTCCAATGCTACAAGTAGGTTTTGTCTTTTAAAATGGGCTGAAAGACGGAGAAAAAGACTGGGATGTATGTGCCCTGCCTCCTGCTGCTGCCCAGGGAACAGCAGGAGTTTAGACACGCTGCTTCGCTACTGGCTAACGTGTGCTATGGTTGGCATCGCCAGGCTTGGGAGGAAGAGAAAACGTCGCCCCACCTGAAGGAACACGGATTCATTGCTGACCTCCCAGGTCGCCTCAGTGCAACAGCTAAGCTGTGCCTTGGAAAAATACTACACCAGGCTGACAGTCTGTCTCTGGCAGTGGCCAGTAGCGGATAGTGGGGGAAAGAACATGAGTAATCACTGTTTGCGAGGGATTTGGCCATAATACGCTAACTTCTGGCAATTCATGACCCACTGGTTTCTGAGCTGGAGGTGACACGCGGTTACCTGCTAGGCTTACTCTGCACGAACCTGAACTCAAATTTCAGACTCACCAGCACCCACCGAGTTTCACAGTTTATGGGCTGTGTAAGAAAGCACTTTGCATTTATTTTAAACCTGCTGCCTGACATCTCCCTGGGTGCTCCTCAGCTCCTAAGCTGTCAGGGAAGTGGAATAATTGATGCCATTTGTCACCATCACTCATGGCTGGTACAGGACACTTCCATGCCGGCTGACTGCCCTTCCTGGTGCTGGCGCTGCCTCTCCTCTGAACCCAGAGCTGCTGAGCTGGCTCCCTCAGATGGAAGCTATCCTGCACCCAGCCCCACCACTTCCCCAGTGATAAACACCTGCATTAATTGGAATTAACCCTGTGATGGCTACCAGATGGATTCCACACATCCAGAAACTACCACACATCCAGTCACACCAGATGAGTCAGTGTCTGCTTCCAGAGAGGGATTCGGGCACAGTAAAGGGTTTAAAACTGTTTTGGAAAGAAGTGTGAGATCTTCTGTCTCTTGCAGCTAGCCAGCTGGTGGCCAACTGCAGAGAGATTGGTCTTATGACTCAGTGCGCAAACACCGTCAGTCCTGGGAGGACAAAATACAACAAGAAGCACAAAAAAAGGGCACTAGAGAAAGTGTTAAAGCAAAACGCTCCTGTGAAAGCAGTGAGAAACGGAGCAGCGACAGCAGAAGTTACCACTTTATTTCCCACCCTTCCTCCTCAGCCGTTGCCATCCTGTTTGGGAAACCTACTCTGCAGCCCTGCCTCATAAAGGCTGTCCGCTTCTGGTGTCTCACCTACCCGATACAGGAAAGCACAGTGCATGCAAGTCTCCTCTGATATTTCATAGCCAACATGAAGAAATCTGGGCTGCTGCATCTACTCCAAGCCCCTGAGGCCACATGCCAAATCAAACTCAATAACCAGTCAAAAACTTCCACTGAAACAAAGCACTGTATAATTTGGTCCACACATTAGGAGAAAACATTAAGGAGGACATTTACAGGAAAAACATCTGTTTATCCTAAAAAAACCCAGGTGTCCATTAATTCAGACACAGACTAACAAATACAGGCCCGGTGAGGGTAACCAGACAGCAAAATATAAAGTGTGTAGCAATGGAAATATATGTAATTATAAATAATCTTCCAATCCCGTCTCCAACCCCCCCTCACAGCCACTGCTGAAGACATCTCGCAGTTGTTTAGGACAGAAGATAAGGTACACATCTGGCTGGTGACCAGAGACAGTCACACTTTGGTAGCTGTTGACATGGCTCCTACATTTACCCTACAAAGCATTCAGGCATCCCTCAAGTATAAGCCCCCATGCATGATATTCACAGTACTGCTAATTATTTCGAGGCAGGAAGATGCTCTGACAGGTATGAGATGGGCTATCTCCTCCTGTAAAGGCTCAACCCCTCCACACAGTTCCTTCCCATGGTCCGATGGTTTCCACACTGTGGGCACAACATTCTGCTTGGAGCCCAGGACAGCCAGCTCATGTTCAGCTCAGATTTGAGCTCATTTCAGACAAGGGACTTTCAAAAATCCGTCCCTGGACTGAGGAGGGTGTTGGTCCAAGTTGGTAACCAAAGCGTGATTCACTACAGAGGGATTTTTTGCCCACCCTATCATTTCATGCGAAGTTTCTGAATTCTTTAACAAACCCTTGAGATGGGAAGCAAACAGGAGGTGCTGCTGAACCCCTACGCCAGGCCCTGAGCAGGACAGAACTGGAAAGGGGACAAGTGCAATGTCCAGGAGCACAATGTTTTAGCTACAAACAGGCTCATCTTCATGGATCTACTGTGGTCCTGGCAGCTTCTCTCAGCTCCTCCTAGCTATTTAACCATAAAAAAACAGAAAAGGCATAAAAGACAAGAATGAATGTTTAAAATCTTTGTCTGTGATATGGGCAGTGGGATCGAGTGCACCCTCAGCAAGTGCCAAGAAGGGCTTGGGGGTGCTGGTGGATGAGAGGCTCAGCATGACCCCGCAATGTGCGCTCGCAGCCCAGAAAGCCACCCGTGCCCGGGGCTGCATCCCCAGCAGCGGGGCCAGCAGGGCGAGGGAGGGGGCTCTGCCCCTCTGCTCCCCTCTGCTGAGACCCCCCCACAGCGCTGCGTCCAGCTCAGGGGTCCTCAGCATCAGAAGGACACGGACCTGTCGGAGCGGGCCCGTCGGAGGCCACGGAGCTGGTCAGAGGGCTGGAGCCCCTCTGCTGTGGGGACAGGCTGGGAGAGCTGGGGCTGTGCAGCCTGGGGAGGAGAAGGCTGCGGGGAGACCTTAGAGCAGCTCCCAGTGCCTGGAGGGGCCGACAGGAAAGCTGGGGAGGGGCTTTGGGCAAGGGCAGGGAGTGGTGGGACAGGGGGGAATGGCTTGAAGCTGAGAGAGGGGAGATTTAGGTTGGACATGAGGAAGAAACCCTTCCCCGTGAGGGCGGCGAGGCGCTGGCCCAGGCTGCCCAGAGCAGCTGTGGGTGCCCCATCCCTGGCAGGGCTCAAGGCCAGGCTGGACGGGGCTGGGAGCAGCCTGGGCTGGGGGGAGGGGGCCCTGCCCCTGGCGGGGGGTGGGACTGGCTGGTCTTGAAGGTCCCTTCCAGCCCAAACCATTCCATGATTCTGTGATCCTTAATACTGCTCTGGTCTAGCTGGGAGGACATGCCCCATGGCAGCAAGGGCTCACATCCTAGAAGAGCAGCCTTGTTTTCCAGCACATCTCACCACCATGCCAGGTACAGACTAGAAAGCAAATCGCCATCACAACTACACAGTTCAGCAAGTGCAGCAGCTAACACAGGACACGAACCTTCAGCTCAGCCTCTTGCAGCTGACCACAGCCACAGGTTTAATCTTTTCCCACTAGCAGGCCAAAGCAGCACGTGCCCTGGGCCACAGGTCGTTTCACAGTGGGGGAACAAGTCTGACCCTGCCAGCATGCACCCCACACGCTCCAGAGCACATTCCACATCAGCATTTCTGGGACTGAATTAGAACAATGTGGGGGACTGAACACTCCTGGAGCACGATGCTGGCGGACAGCAAACCTCTCTGTGACAGCAAGGGGAGATGCCATGCTCTCAGAGGACTGGAAGCAGGGGACAGCAAGACTGGTTAACGGAGCAGGACCACCCTCCTCCCAGCCAGGCACAGCAGAGTGTTCTTGCTGTTAGGATTGGGACCATTTATCAGGTGTAACCCCGCCATGGCCAGCAGCCCAGGCTGGGCCAAATCCTGTCTTGCTGCAGAAGGGAGCTTTTGGTTGATGAGCTTTGTTGCCTGCAAAGCAAGGGAGAAGAGACAGACGCAGTCTGGGAAGAAGCAGCGCCAGCGATGAGTCAGAGATGACAAGATGAGTGATGCTTGGCTGCTTGACTGAAAGGCAGAGATCACCATTTGAGGCGATCAGGCTTGACTTCCGTGTTTCTGCAACCCCTCCACCTGAAAATCAGCCTGGAGAATGCAGAACCAGTTGCAACAGCTGACACAGAGCTTCCTACCCCACTACCATGTCAGGCTGGATCCCTCTGAGAGCAGGAGAGCACCTGGTCATCTCCAGACCTCATTAACATGCAGATTTGGGTTGCTGCCTGCTGTTACGAATGAGCCTGATAACAGCCAGCTGACATACACGCCACGTTTCCGTGAGTCACAGTCGCACAGTGCTTGTGAGAATACTGTTCCATCATATCTAGCCGGCAAGGAAACTCTGCTGTAAGCCTGCACTTTTGTGGGCGGCTTATTAAGAAACAAAGCTGGAACACAGAGAATCAATATTAATATTGAATATAAACACAAGGGGGATTGAGGCAGTAATTCTTTATGCCTTTGCTTCTTGCTTTCCCTCCACAAGCACAGAACAACTGAGGCTGAGGGTAATTAAACTATGCACATTAACTGGGTGCTATCTTCTGTACTGGCTAAAAGCATGAAGGGCTTGAAAGGAAACAGCTGGTTTGCCACATGCTCCAAAGGGAATGGTCTCTGAACTTAACACGTTCCTTGATCTCGATAAAGAATTCAGTCTGGTTTCTCACATTTAACAAGTGGGTAAAGATGAGAAAACCTGTCTGGGAGCTGAGAGGAGACAGAGGGAAGAGGAGAGCCCTGGGGGCTGGATCCAGCCTTTGGACATGCGATCCTTCCTGCAGCAATACTACTGTGTGTGCGAATGCGAGGCCTGCCTGGGATGTTTGAAGGGCCTGCTCATCCTTAACCAAGGAAAAAGTTGCTGGTTAGAGTAACGCGAAACTGCCCTGAACACCAGCCTCCCATTCATTTCTGATATACCTAACTTTAGTCTTTCCAAGCTTGATTGAGAAATTTCTAGTTACTGGCCAAACTAACACTCTTTACGTCTCAATACTCTCCCTATCTAGCAGTTCCACAGCAAAAGGGGACCCACAGAAAGCCTTTCAGGGTGAGCTGGCCTGTATGCTGTGAGAAGAGCTGGGCTGGCCTGCCTAAGCACCCGAGCTCAAACTTGGGGAGACGCCAGTGCAGCGGCACAGCTGCTAACCAGCCCAAGGCACAGCCAGGCCTTGCCTTCACGTGCTGCCCAAGGATCCCTAATACAAACCCTCCTTTTGGTCACTTCAGCCTGATGGTCACGTGTGCCCATGGTTCTTTGTGCTTCCAGACAGATGATCTGGATGGGCGTAGGACAGCTCAGCTTCCAAGATAAAATGCTTTTAATTTGGTGTAACTGTATCACTTATTTTCCATCTCCACTCACATCCTGATGGCTGGAACAAAGCAGCCTGTTTGCCTGCAGCCCTGTGAAACATGAACTCTTTAGTACAGCATCACCAGAGAGGTGTCATCCACTTCCATACATATGTGGAAGTACTTATCATACGGCAGCACCCTGAGATCTGTCTTCTCCGTATGTTCTTTAGGAGTTCTGCAGCTGCCTGACGCTGCGCTCCTCTAACCACTGCCATTACTCCATTTTCTGATCTTCCTACTCCACTGATATGATTGACTTTAAATGGAGGAATGTAGAGGATGGAGACAGTGGGTTGTTTTGACATTGATAACATGAAGCTGTGGTCTTGCTTTGACGATGTGCAGCTCTGATCCTGCAGCAAAGATGTAAATAACTTTGAGGGAGTATGAGAATAAACCTGGATGAGACAGAAACAAGGGGGAACGTGATCTCACCTCTAGAGGATAAGGGAACAGCGGGAACAGCAGAGAGTTGCCTCCAGTGAACAGCAGAGTTTCACCAATAATAAAGCTTTTAGCAGCGCACATACAGAGTATAAACTTACAAAAGCTGTAACTAACAATAAATGTCTTTGCCTCACAACCCTTGAAAAGTCTGTGCCTTGTACGCCACAGAGGAATGCAACAATGAGATGTAAATACTCAGAAATAGGCTGTGAGAACATCCACACCAGAAGGTTTACACTCAGAAATGGGGAGGCCGAGATCTCCTGGAAGGGTGACCTGTTCTGAAAAGCTAGCCTCCAAAAGGCCAGCATCTTCTCCGGTTGATGATTCTGATGATGCTGCTCCTGCCCCTCCACCTTCCACACCATACACCCTGTCCCCATGTATTTAAGGTGTTATTTCTGAAGTCCCTACATACAACCCCTCCTTACATTTATTCCTACAGGAAAAACTGATCATTCTTCATTGCACCATGTCACCATCGCACTTTTCAGGAACACAACCTCAAAACAGGCTGCAAGTTATGCTGGGGCCTCTACACCTCCTGTTGATGCAATCATTCATTTTAGGAACCCTTGGCATTCAAATACTGGTTACCCTTGGCATTCAAATCCTCTCTGGGGGTTTTCCGCAAGATTGATATGCTTGGCCTCACCATCTTACAGGTAATTGTTAGGGTGGTGGAGTCACTCTCTTCCAAGAGAGAACACAGAACTCTTCTGGGATAAGGGACACAGCTATCCTAAAAGCTCTTCAGCTCTCTGCTTATAGCCCAGACTCTGCTCCAAACTGCCTCAGAGCCTCTCTCTACCCTGTTTTCCCTCTGCAGTTAAGCACAACTATGACTTAACAGTTTCAAAAACCTTCTTCTTGGCACCTCACACCACCCTCTCGATGTTTTCATGCATAAAGGACCATGACAAGCCATTAGCTAAACAAGGCACTTGCAGCAGATGAAGACAGCATGTAGCAAAGAACATGGTCTGGAGAACTGTAAACATCTGGTTGCTTCTTGTAACAGTCTTTGAGCCAAAAGGACGGAGAACTGAACAATGTCAGCAACTGCTCCACAACACAAGCAACAACACGTCTCTGCTCGGCTTTCCTGGCATGGCCTAATGAGACAAGTTGCTGAACAGCAAAGAACATGTGTCTTGAATCACTCCATGAAGCCTGAGCCAGACAGCGTGCAGGAGTTCAGCCCTACCACACCACTGGCTGGCTTTTCACTGCTTTTAAGTTATACCAAGGCATTAGGCTGCAGGAGAGAGTTTAAATGAGTCTAAAGCTATATTAGAAAACTCTATCACACCAGCTTCCCCTCTCCTAATTCACCACCAACGAGCTGTGTGGAGCAGGGGGGAGAGTAGGCAGGGGACAGCGGTGTTGGGGAGGGAGGAGGAGTGACAAACAGGGCGTTATGTGGACAGCGCTGCCCTCTCCCGGGTGCAGCCCATGCTGCTCAGCTGAATGCCACCCTCCTGCCCTGCTAAGACTGAATTTGAGCTTCACCCCTTGCAGGTGGCAAGAGCCCTTAATGCAAACCTGTTCACGCCTCCTCTGTCAGCTCTGCAGAAGCTGCAGAGCTCCTGGACTGCGGCAGCTCGTTTAAAAGCAGAGGCCGAAGCTGCCTGCAGCAGGGAGAGTCAGTAGTTTCCACAGAACCCTGTCCGTGCCTGGCAGCCAAGGTATGTGCCAGGCACAGGTAAGCTGGGAGCTCCAAACACGGCGGGTGCTGCGGGGTGGGCAGCTCCCCACAGAGCAGGCTGGAAGAAAGGAGCACAGAAATGAAAGGAGAGGCCATGGAAGCACAGCAGAGCCGTACTGCCTACAGCCGCCAGCCCTTCCTTCATCAGGGGGAGCACAGAGCATCCCTATTGCTGCTGTGGCTGACCAGGCTCACAAATCACCCAGACATCCCTAAGCAGCAGCTTCCTGCAATTACAAGCAGCAGAACACATGTGCCAATTAGCTGCACACCAATATCCTCTTCGACCCTTGATCTAGGCCAGATCTCAGCCCCGGGGTACAGCAGAGCCAGGCTGCTTCCTCTGAGATGCTGGAGACTGGAAGGTGCATCCCCTGGCTGCAGGCCAGCGGGACTCGCCTCCCCAGCTGCAGGGACAGCAGCTCGCAGTGCTGAGCTCCCTGGATGCCTGTGCTGGGTGGGAGATCTCAGCCAGAGAAATGCCAGGTGTGGTGAACACAGGACAGCAGCAACGTCTCTCCTGTCCTGTGCAAGCTGCCAGGCTACTAAAAAAAAAAATAATCTTAACTCTGTACTGGTTGAGGGCAGCACTTGGCAAGGGAGACCTCATCACCACTGGGCTACTGGAAGAGAGCAGGCTTGTCTCTGCCAGACAAGTAGCTCTGCCTGGTTCTCACCCTTCTCTTCACCTTGTGTTGGCAGGAGGCTTGTTTCCCCTACACAGCTCCAGACGAAGTCCCTGGGACTCACCGCAGATGAGGTCAGTGCTAGTTTGCCAGCAGACATATTTCATCAATGCAGCACTGCTGCTTGCAAACTGTCCTGGGAATTGCTTGAGGCAATCCAAGTCCCTCCCTAGAGACAGAGCTGCAGGAGGACTGGGTGGGCAGAGAGCAAATGTGCCTCTTGGGGACTGGTCACACGCTGGGCCTGAGAAAGGTGCTCATTTGTTAACACCCTGGAGAATTCAAGGCTGCTAGAGAGCTCCTGAACTATGCCACAGCACAACCCCAACAGAAGCAGGCACAGCCAACAGCAAGAGCCTTGGAGGGCAGTTGCCCGTGGGACAGGAGCACAGGGACAGCTCTGGAGATGCTCCGCTCCCTAACAGGCACAGGCTTGGTCACCCAACCAGCCACTTCCCTGACAGGTAAGCTGGGTGGCACAGGCAGAGCTGAGCTCTTTCCAGTGCTCCTTGTGGGACACAAACCTCTGCCCGGGCTGGAGAGCTGCTGGCTCAGGCTGAGGAGAGCACCAAGGATTGTTCCTTCAGAGACAGACCCCTACAAACAAGGCTCTGCGTCTTCAGGCCCAGAGGGGTACATCCACACCATGCTGCGTTGCACGGCCTCACGCTTTGTCCTCTCCCAGCGCGGGGACCTGTGATTCACCTTCCACCTCACAGGTAACTGCGCTCACCAACCCTTCTGACCCGCTCTGGATCTGAGACAGCAAGGCGAGCACCCCAAGGTCTGTGGGAGCAGCCAGCCCCCGCTGCTCTATCCTGTCCCAGGAGCTGTGCCTGGGGATGCCTGCCCAAGCACAAAAAAGTGCCGAGTCACAGCAGGTAATGAGGATGAGCCCACCCTTCCCAAGTGCTGACAGAGCTTTCCTGCCTTCCCACCCTCAGCAGCACTGTTCTCTCACACCTCTCTAAAGCCTGCTCACCTGTTGACTTCTGAAACATTGTTGATCCTCGCAGCTTCCAGCAGAGCATCTTCTGAAAACACAGAAAGAAGGGAAAGCAAGTTAGCAGCCAGACACACATGCACATAATAACCCAGAGGTGGCACAAGCCACTGCAGCAGAGAAGGTAGGGCCTGTGCTTACAGCTCTGATCAAACACCACAGGCTAGGAAAAATCTATTTTTGTGAGCAGGTTACTCCAAAATCCCTTGCTTGCTTGGTGACTTACCACAGCCTCCCTAAGCCCTGGTGCTAGGCTCTGGGGAAGGCAGGACCAAACAGCAATTTTTCAAAACGCAGTCACAGGCAGACACATGGGAACCTGTGTGCCAGCTGAACCCCCAGCCTGGCTGCATCCCTTCCTCGCCTCTCCTAGCCCAAACACAGATGTTCAGCCAGCTGAAACAGCAACTCCTTGCGTGCTGCATCATAACACGAGAGAACCCCCGAGCAGCACTTCAAGCAGACACAGCCAGGGATGCAAATTGCTCCTCCCTGGGAGACCAGTCTCTCCCAGTCTGGCAGAGATCTCCCACATCTGTAGGAAGCTACCTCTGCAGCCTGTCTCTGGCTCAGAAGGTGCCATGGGATGGGCCTGGCAAAAAGCTGGAAAGGAGCAGAAAGGTCCTGCTGAGGCACCCAGGGCTGGGCACGAGCCAGCAGCAGCTTCAGCAAGGAACCAACTGTGTCAGCAACCAGAGAACCATGGTATCTGCAAAGCAAACCCTGCAGACAGCAGGCTCCAGGGTGCAGCAGGCACTACAGGGTAGCTGGCACTGTCACCCCAGGCAGTCACAGCCTCAGCCACAGGTTTCCAGACATCACAAGAAGGCCAGAGTTCCCAATGCAGGCTCAGAATGACACCTCCTGGCTGGAGAGGGTAAGGACAGCACCCGAGCTCTGACGGAGATGCACCCAGCTGCTGTAGCAGGAACTGGTCAAACCCAATGCAGCCAGCAGAGCTGTACCTGGGCATTTGGGAAGCTGGGACAATTCTCCCCAGTTCTTACCAGCCTTCAAGTGCTTCCTGCTCTCTCCCCAACATTTTCTACCCGCTTTCTCTTCTCCAAGTTATTTGTGCCTGTGGCTTGGCCTTCTGCCTTGCATAGAATCACAGAAGGGTTCGGGCTGGAAGGGACCTTCAAGACCAGCCAGTCCCACCCCCTGCCAGGGGCAGGGCCCCCTCCCCCCAGCCCAGGCTGCTCCCAGCCCCGTCCAGCCTGGCCTTGAGCCCTGCCAGGGATGGGGCACCCACAGCTGCTCTGGGCAGCCTGGGCCAGCGCCTCGCCGCCCTCACGGGGAAGGGTTTCTTCCTCATGTCCAACCTAAATCTCCCCTCTCTCAGCTTCAAGCCATTCCCCCCTGTCCCACCACTCCCTGCCCTTGCCCAAAGCCCCTCCCCAGCTTTCCTGTCGGCCCCTCCAGGCACTGGGAGCTGCTCTAAGGTCTCCCCGCAGCCTTCTCCTCCCCAGGCTGCACAGCCCCAGCTCTCCCAGCCTGTCCCCACAGCAGAGGGGCTCCAGCCCTCTGACAATCTCTGTGGCCTCCTCTGGACTTGCTCCAACAAGTTCATGTCTTTCCTGCTCTGACGATCCTAGAGCTGGATGCAGTACTTGGTAAAGAACAAAGTGGGGCTTCTCCAAAGACACCTGCAAAGTGAGAGTGAGGAGAAGGCTCTCTGTTGCACAGCCTGGCTCAGCAAGCTCTGCAGAGACCCCTGAGCACTCCAGGTCTAACCTTCTGCAGCCACATTCCCGCATCCCTGCTCTCTCCAGGAAAACATCCTGCCTGCTTCCTGCACTCTCCCTGCCTGCAGGGTTGGGGCACTCATGGCTCTGTCCCCTCCACCGGCAGCCACAGCCACGTGGCTGCCTGGCTCTAAGTGCTAACCAGTCCACAAACCAGCTCCTGCAACAAAACCAGGCCTCAGTCTCTTAGACCTTTCCTAAGCACTAATTACACAAGACTCCCTATAATGATGGTGAAACCTCCTGGGTGACAAACCCAGCAGCCCAGTGCAGCAGCTGGCGTGTTACTCACAGAGACACAAACCTCTGACATGCTTGAAACCACCAAGTGTCCTGCTGTGAAGTCACAGCCCCTCCTGACCTAGGCCTGTGTCACACCAGCAGATGAGCTCGCTGCCAACAAGCCCAAACCTGTGAGCAGCAAGTGCTGGCTCATGACAAAAGGCACCACAGCAAGCAGGGAAGGCCCTCCTTGTGCACGCACCATCTCCTCTTCTGTAGCTTGTACCAATCCTGGTACAGCTGAAGGTCTGATGATTGATGCCCTGTGTGCCCGGTACACAGCCGAGCAGCAAACACATCTCTGCTTCAACACCACCTTGTCCAGTAACACCAATGAGGCCATTCCATCTCCTGTCCTGCAGCAGGAAAGTACGGTGACAACAACCTGGGGCAGAGAGGCTGCACCTCAAATACTCCCAAATACAAAACACTGCATGAGTGCCAAGAATGGGCTTGCTGTGGCACAAACCTATAGTTCCACAACAGCCTAAGGGCCTGCCACTTGCCCCAACAGTCACTGAGGCTATCCTGTGTGCTTCAGCTCAGATACACATGCCTGCCTTTGCAGACCGAAACCTAATGCGGCACTTGCGGCCACCTGCAACTGCTTACTTCCCACAGCAGGGTGGGCATAAACCGCGCCGTGAGAAACCCTGGCCTTATCAGGTAGTAAGTCAATCCCTTCCCAGCTCCAGAACCTTTGAAGCTGCCCCAAAGCATCCTACATTCAAAGCAGAAGCCTGGGCCAAGTGCACGCTGCCAGCTCAGACCCTTCCCTGCAAGCCTCCCTCACCCACAGGGGCTGGGAGCCAGGTCCTCTCCCAGCACCCATCAGGAAAGAGTCCACAGCGAGGGGCCGGAGTGCAGCTGACAAGAGCGTTGGCCGTTTTATCTTGGTGGCAAATGTGAGGATTGTTACCTTCACACTACAGAAGAGTTTGGGCATCCATCATAGACCAGCACACCCCTGGGCTAGGGAGCAAGGATAACATTTGCCCAGAAGGGTTTCCCAGGCCAGCACTAGCAGGCAGGCCTCATCCCCAAGGAGGGACCCCCATGCTCCCCTCCCTGTGGGGCACAAGTTCCTCTGCTTCGCATCCAGCCCCCTCCCACCACCGCGGGGCTGGCCAGGCAGCGAGCAGCAATAGTCACCCTTGGACAGGTGGTCCCTGAGGTAGCAGTAGGCCAGCACAGCGACGAGGGCAGGTAGCGCAGCTCCCGGGGGGCAGCTCCTGTCTCTGCTCCGACGCCCGCCGGGGTCTCCTCCGCGACGACAGCGGTGCTCAGCGCCCCAGGGCCACGCTGCGGGCCCTCCAAGGGGCACTGCCAGGCCCGAGGGCCCAGGCCCGGGGCAGCCCTGGCCAGCCAGCCCGGCGGTCCGCAGCAGGGCCGCACCTGGGACCCGCAGCCCCGGACCCGCTGCCACGGGGGTCCCCTTCGGGCCCGGCCCCACGGCTACGGGGGTGACCCCGGGGCCCGGGCCCGTTACCGGGGGGGTCCCCCCCGGGCCCCGCTGCCGCCCCCCGCAGGCCCCGCCCCGCCATGGCAGCCCCGCGCTCGGCTGCGGCGCGTGCTGGCGGCGCCCCCTGGCGAGCGAAGGTGGGAGCAGCCGCGGCCCACCGCTCCCGGCCCCCTCAGCCGCCGCCGCCGCTCCCCCGTAGACCAGCCGTGACGGCGATAGCCACAGCCGCGCCCGGAGGAGTCGCGCCAGCCCCGGTGGCGGCGGGCGGACCGCCAGGGAGGCCAACATCGTCCTCTCGCTCCCTGCGCTACACCTCCCGCGGCTTCACCCCTCCCCCCCCGGCGCCGCTGAGGCCGGCGGATCAAGATGGCGGCCGCCGGCAGCCCGGCGCGGCAGCGCGTCGGCGCGGGATGGTGCGCAAGGCCTGCTGGGAGCTGTAGTCCTCGCCCGGCTCCTCGCCGCTCTGTCGCGGCCGTCGCGGACTACAGCTCCCAGGGGGCAATGCGGCATGGTCCGCCCGGGGCATGCCGGGAAGCGACGCCGGCTCCGCTCCGGGCAGCAGAGGGACGCCAATTGGAGACCCGGCTCGTGCTGCCCGCGCATGCTCCCACACCTGGGCACCCACGCGTGCACACACCTGCACCCGCACCGGCGCGCTCGCGCGCATGCAGGCACACACACGCACAGGCGCACTTGCACACGTGCAGTCACACACACGTGCTCGCGCACACACATGCGCTGGTGCATGCACACACAGGGATACGCCTGTATGCACTTGCAAACACGCACGCCCAGAGAAGCAGACGTGCATGCGTCGTGCACACAGGTGCACTTGCAGACATGCATGCACACACGGAGGTGCATTTGCACACATGCATGCATACACACTTGTGCACTAGCAAACATGCGCGCACACATATGTACTCCCATGCATGCATGCACATGTAAGGATGCACCCATGCAGGCACTCATGCACACATGCACATTCTCATGCATACGCACAACCATGCGCAGCCACACACACACACGCACACGTGTGTGCACAAATGCAGGCACGGCGGGAGCCCTTTGCACCCTCTTGCAGGGCTTGCACATGCACAAGTGCTCCCCTTCCCTGCAGCGGCCTTCCTGCCCCCAGGGAACTCCTGGGTACACCCCCTGGGGTGGGCAGTGCTCAGGGCCAGGAGCAAACACCTCCAGGAGCCTCGGCCAGGGGGGGAATTGCACACTCAGGTGGGCTCAGTGCTGTTGATGTGGGAATTGCATGTGGGGCGCAGGGCTGGGCAACCTCTCCATGCACTGTGCTGCGATCTGCTCCCACTCATCCTACCCCCGCTCCATGCCACCATCCCCACAGAGCCTGCCCCATGCCGTGGGCCTGGCATACATGTGTGTGTGACCTGTGTGTGCATGTGCACGTGTCTGAATGCATGTGTGTGAATGCATATGCATGTGCATGCGCATCATGTATGCATGCACATACATGCCTGTGAGTGTGTGTGCAGTGCACGCGTGTGTCCGTGCATGTATGTGGCTCTGAGTATGTGCGTGTGCACATGCGCATGTGTGTCCGTCCTGGTGGGAGGCACTGAGCCGGCCTGATGCTGGTTTATTACTGGTGCAGGGCCAGGGCTTTGCTTCCTCCCTGGCCATCTGATGGCACCGGGGACAGAGGGACGGATCCAGCAAACACCTCTCCGTCCTTGCATGCCTCCACTCCCCAAAAGGCAGCGAGGTGCCCCCAAAGCCCCCAGGGCCCCTCAGCACTGTCCCACAGAGCCGCTACACCAACAGACAGTAAATTACTGCCCTGTGCAAGAAACGCTTTTTGGTAGAGGATAAAAAAACATATAGCCAAATGCCTAGGAGAAGGAAAATGCAGAATTGCGTGTTTTCAGGACAAAATAAAAGCAAGCGGCGTGTGGGGTCTCACTGGGAGAAAGGTTCACCGCAAAGGCAAAAGAAACAGGTGCTGAAATGCTGGTGCACTGGCCGGGGGTGCTTTTTCCTCAGCCCCCGTCTATCTGGCGTTTCCAGGAGCCAAGGACAGCAGGCAGGTTGTCAGCAGGCTGCGTCTCCCATTTCTCTCCTCCAGGTCCATCAATATTTCAAAGCCAGAGGAATTCACCCCTTCTCTCACATGTACTTACAGCTCCAGGGAAAAAAAAACCAAACACAACCAACCAAGCGTTTCTGCTTTGTTCTTTGGTGAAGAAAACTATACTAACCCACGCCACAGGCAGGGGAAGCTGCAGCTCCCCGGAGCCCTGTGGCACGCTGGGGTTTGCTGGGGGGCCATGGCTGCCCGCGCTCCCTGTTTCTGTGTTATTCCCGCAGCCACTTGCATGGTTTGACATCACCCACCATCACTTCAGCACTTTAACAGGCTCAGAAGCTCGGCGTCTGAGTCGTTGGAACTGGGTTGCTAACAAGTTGCGTTTTAGCAAGAAAAAATAAAAGCAAGAAGTTAATTAAAAAAAAATCAGGTTTATTGAGAAGAAGTGTGTTTATTACATGCATTATTAAATATCTGTTTTCTGCCTGCCAGCCCCTGGAGAAGAGCTAAACACAGAGCTCACGCTGGGTGCTGCCGTGCCGAGCCGTGCTGGAAAGCTTGGGGAAGCTCACTGGAGCTCACCAGTGACTGCAGCGGTTCAGCCTCATGCAGAAAATCCATTTTCATCGACTCGGCGATGAGCCTTTATAACCCAGTATTTGCATCTCTCCATTGGCTCCCACGCCCGCAGCCCCCGGCGGAGCCTGGTAGCGTGGGACACGTTTGCACGGCTAATTTAGCTTTGCACTCTGCTAATTAAAGGCTGTCAGGGAGATGCAGAATGCAGGGGCAGGGTTAAGGCTGGCCACGCAGGGAACTCGGTGCCACGCAGCCTGGCCGGGCTCTCCCCTCTCCCCGGGGCTGCTGGGGTGCGTGGGGTGATGGTGGGGGACAGACCTGGCGTGGGGAGGGCACGGGGTGAGAATGGAACTAGGGCGGCCCTGGGGAGGGGAGGGCACAGCCAGGAACGGGTGCTTCTGCGCCAAGCTGGGGGCTTGGCTGCACTGCGAGCTGTGGCAGAAGCTGCTAGTGGGGCAGCCCAGTTCCCCCAGCCCCATTCCCTCAGCGCCCCCAGCCCAGCTCCCCCCGTTCCCAGCCAGTTCCCCAGCCCAGTTCCTCCAGCCCCATTCCCCCAGCCCAGCCCAGCTTCCCCAGTTCCCCAGTCCCATTCCCCCAGTGCCCAGCTCCCCCCGTTCTCAGCCAGTTCCCCAGCCCAGTTCCCCCAGCCTAGCTCCCCCAGCTCCACGCCCAGTTCCCCAGCTCACCTCCCCCAGTGCCCCCAGGCCAGCTCCTCCAGTTCCCAGCCAGTTCCCCAGCCAAGTTCCCTCAGCCCCGTTTCCCCAGCCCAGCTCCCCCAGCCTCACTCTCCCACCTCCCGAGCCCAGTTCCCGCAGTTCCCCAGCTCAGGTCCCCGAGCCCAGCTGCCCCAGTTTCCCAGCCAGTTCCCCAGCCCAGTTCCCCCAGCCCAGCTCCTCCAGCTCAGTTCCCCCAGCCTCGCTCCCTACCCCATTCCCCCAGTTCCCCAGCTCAGCTCCCCCAGTGCCCCAAGCCCAGGTTCACCAGCCCCATTCCCCCCAGTTCCCCAGTCCAGCTCCCCAGTTTCCCAGCCAGTTCCTCAGCCCAGCTCCCCCAGCCCAGCTCTCTACCCAGTACCCCCAGCACAGTTTCCCCAGTCCAGTTCCCCCAGTTCCCCCAGCCCAGCTCCCCACCCAGTCCCACCAGCCGTTTCCCCTGTTTCCCGGCCCAGTTCCCCCACTCCAGCTCCCCACCCAGTATCCCCATCCCCGCTCCCCCAGTTCCCCAGCCCCACCCTTGCCCCCTGTCCCCCCGGCAGCTTCCCAGGCCCACAGATGACGTCTGTCCTGTTTTCGGTGGGGGCTGTGCACGTGGCGGTGCATGGCAGCCCCTCTCTGGGGATGGGGCAGGGGGTTCCCCCTGCCAAGAGCTGGAATCCCCCGGGAGCAGGGAGCGAAGCCAGGCTGGGAAAGGCTGCGGGATGCTGGCACCAGCTCCGCTTCCCTGGGAAAGGGGCGGGGGGGCAACAACCACCAGATTCCCAGAGGGGAGCAGACACAGGGCTGTTTGGGAGGGCTGGACAGGGGGGGCAAGGGGAGAGGGTCCCCCCTGTACCCACCGCAGCAAAACCCAGCAGCTGCAGGGCACCCGCAGCCGGGCACCTGCCTGGCCATCACCCACTGGTGCCAGCGGTGGGCTTCCCACTTCCCCGCGCCGGGATGAGTGGAAGCTTTCTTGGTTCTTTTCCCCAGGTCCGGACCACCGCCAGCAGTATGGCAGGTCGAGACCAGTGATGCAAGGTCCCCGTGCTGCAGGTGCTGAGCACGGGGACCCCTCCTCACACCCCCACCCCTGTGCCCCCCTTCTCCTCTGGTTACCACATCCTGGGAAGGGCCCCATCCCCGCATCCTCGGACACGTGGGTGCCACGCTGCCGGGAAGGGCTTTGCCTTGCTGGGCTCAGCACACGCTGTGCGGCGCGGCTCCCTCTGCCTTTAAATGGTTATTCATAGCAGCAAGAGCTGGAAGAGGCTTCCTCCGTGTTTTCAAGCAGGGAGAAAAAAAAAAATCCTGAGTCTGCAGCATTTCCCGAGCCGGCTGAGAAGCCCCAGCCCTTCCAAAAATCCTCTCCTCGCCAGTGCTGCTGATGGCAGCCTGCCCTCCCGCTCCCAGCCAGCTGCCCCGCACCGGGGCCGCAGCAGGGCCTGGCACCGGCACCGGGTGAGGGCTGGCACCGGGTGTCCTGGCGGGGAGGGACGATGCTCATGGGTGGCACAGCGGGATGGTGCTGGTGCAGCCACCCAGCACGGAGGGGGCTCACAGCAGAGCTGCCTGCCAGGGGCTGTGGCTCCCAGTCCCGGAGCATGTGCCCTTCTGCCCCTTCGTCCTGCCTCCAAAGGAAATCACGGACTCATGGAATCATTTAGGTTGGAAAAGACCTTTAAGATATTCATGTCCAACCGTTAACCCAGCGTTGCCAATGCTACCACTGAACCATGTCCCCAAGCGCCACATCTTCGTGTATTTTGAACCCCCCCATGGACGGTGCCTGCACCCCGTCCCCGGGCAGCCTGTGCCAGCGCTTGGCCACCCTGTCGGGGAAGACATTTCTCCCAGTGCCCACCCTGAACCTCCCCTGGTGCGGCTGGAGGCCGTTCCCTCCTGTCCTGCCGCTGGTTCCTTGGGAGCAGAGACCGACCCCCCTCGCTGCAGCCTCCTGCCAGGCAGCTGTAGGGAGCCAGAAGGGCCCCCCTGAGCCCCCTTTTCTCCGGGCTGAGCCCCCCCAGCTCCCCCCGCCCCCCCCAGAGCTGTGCCCCAGCCCCTTCCCCAGCCCCTGCCCGGCTCTGGACACGCTCCAGCCCCTCCGGGTCTGCCTGGGGGTGAGGGGCCCAACGCTGAGCCCAGGGCTCGAGGGGCGGCCGCACCAGGGCCCAGCACAGGGGGACGGGCACTGCCTGGCCCTGCTGGCCACGCTGCTGCTGACACGGGCCAGGATGAAATCCTTCGAAACCAGGGACACGGGGTGCAGGGGTGGATGCAGCTGGGACCCCCTCCCGGCATCACCGTGGGGAAAGACACCGGGGTGCGGTACAGGAGTGTGCGAGTGCGCCTCGGTGAATGTGTGCGGACCCGTGTGTGTGCCCCCGTGGGACACGCGTGTGTGCCCGTGTCTGTGTGCAGGTGGGTGGATGTAAAGGCCCGGGACGTGTGTGCAGGCAACTGCAGCACGTGCATCTGCGTGTGCACAGGCAGGCAGGGTGTGCGGGTGTGCACTGTGGAGGTATCTGGGCAAGTGCAACAGCTGTGTGCATCTGTGTCCGCCTCAGCGCTCCCAGTCCCCTCTGGCACCCCCCACCCAGTGCTCCCAGTCCCCCTCAGATCCCCCTGCCCAGTGCTCCTCGGTACTCCCGGTCGCCCCAGCTCCCCCCTCCCCGGCTCTCCCCGCCCGGTGCTCCCGGCCCCCCCGGCGCCCCCGGCCCCGCCCCCGCGGCCCCGCCCCGGCCCATCGCGCACCGCGCACCGGGCGGCGCCGCGCACCGGGGATGCCGCCGCCGCCGTAGGGCCGCCGCCACCCGCGGCACCGGCACCGGCAGCGGGCAAAGGGGCGGGGGGGGGGGGAGGAGGGGGGGGGTGTCCCGGGGCCATGTCGGGTCGCGACAGCGTGCAGATCCCCGACGACCGGGACTTCGGGGCGTTCCGGGCGGAGTGCGAGTCGGAGCGCGGCTGGAGCCTCACCTACAGCAAGGCGGGGGTGGCCGTCTGGGTCCAGCTGCTGGAGCCCGAGCGCTCCCTCCACAAGATCAAGGTAAGCCCCCACCGGCACCGGGCATCCGCACCGGCTACCGGGGGGACCCAGCCCCCCGGGGGCAGCGGGGACCTTGGGGCGGGAGGGGGCTGCTGATGTGGAGGGGGAATCCGCGGGGGCGGGGCTGGAGGTCAGTGGGGACCCTGGGGCAATGCAGCGCCCTAGAGTGAGCGGAGACCCCATGGCAAGTAGGGACCTTGGGGTGATGCAGCGCCCTAGGGTGAGCGGAGACCCCATGGCAGGTGGGGACCTTGGGGTGATGCAGGACCCAAGGGTGAGCAGGGACCATGGGTGCAAGCAGGGATCCTGTGGCAAGTGGGGATCCTGGGGTGATGCAGCACCCTGGGGTGAGCAGGGACCCCACAGCAAGCGGGGACCCTGGGGTGATGCAGCACCCTGGGGTGAGCAGGGACTCCAGGAGTTAGCAGGGATCCTGTAGCAGGTGCGGACCCTCAGGTGTTACGGCACCCCCCACAGCACATAGGGACTTGGAGGCTGAGTGAGCACCCTGGGTGAGCAGGGACCGTGGGGGCAAGCAGGGGTCCTGGGGCAAGGGGGGCCCCAGGGGCGATGCAGCACCCTGGTGTGAGTGGGAACCCTGGGGGTTAGCAGGGACCATGTGGCAAGTGGAGTCTCGGGGGGTGAACCAGCACCCTGGAGTGAAGAGGGACCCTGAGGGTGAGCAGGGACCTCAGGAGTTAATGGGGATCCTGGGACAAATGGGGACCTGGGATGAGCCAGCACCCAGAGGGAAAGCAAGGACACTGGGGTGAGCCAGCACCCTGGGCAAGAGGCACTGGGGGTGCAAGCAGGAATCTTGTGGCAAGTGGGGACCCTGGGGTGATGCAGCATCCTTGGGTGAGCAGAAACCCCAGGGGTTAGTGGGCACCCTCAAGTGATACAGCACCCTGGAGCGAGTGGGGACTTGGCCAAGTTGGCACCCCATTGAGAACAGGGGTCCCAGGGGTGAGCTGGCACCCCAGGACAAGCAAGACCCCAGGGCTGAGCAGGGACAAGTAGGGACCCCTGGGGACAAGGGGGCTGCATAGTGGTGACTAGAGACTCGCCCAGGGACAAACGGGCACCCACGGGGCGTGGGACCATGGAGCCTCGGTGCTGCCTGTCCCCTCTCACCTCAGGAACCCCCCCAGCGCTTGCTCACGGAGGAGCTGGGGCTGGGGCTGGGCTGGGGGCTTCTCAGGGCCGGCCAGGCACCGGTCCGCTCTCGTTGGGGCTGTCCCCATCCTGGCTGTCCCCTTGCCCTGCAGTGCCCGCTGTGGCCCTGCAACCCCCTGGTACAGATCAGGGCTGTCCGGGTCCCCACTGCTTCCCTCCCTGGTGGGTCCCGTCCCTCCGCGGAGCCGGTTTGCTGGGCTGGCACAGGCAGGTGCGCACTCCTCCTGGCTCATCCCTCCGGCAAAGGGGGCAGCCGGGCACCATTAGTGGGCACCGGGCACTGGGAATCCTGCGGGCACCGGGAATCCAAGGGAAAACTTGGGACAGGAGCAGCGTCAGGCTGAGGTTGCCGGTGGCCATGCTGGAGCCTCTGGCTGCCTGCAGGGCTGGCCGGTGTCCCTGTCCCTGCCAGTGCCTCCACGATGCCACGGTTATGTGGCCCTCACTGCCGTGCTGAGGCCTGGCAGGGCCGGTGGCAGCTGGCAGGGCTGGTGGCGGAGCGGAGGCGGTGGCTGCGGTGCGGCCTGCATGCACACACGCTGCTCTGCAGCAGCCGCGCAAACAAGCGGCGCTGGCGGCACCGGGGAAACCTGTCCCTGGCGTGGTGGCAGTGGCGGTGGCACCGGCTGTGCCTGGCTCCCGCCACACCTGCGCCCGCTGGGGAGCTGCCTCTGTTTGCTCCCCCCGGCCACCGGGCTGTGGCGGTGGGTTTGGGTTGTAGTGACCAGGGGACAGGTCCCTGTCGTGCCCCGGCAGCAGCCTGGCGCGGGGGACACGATCCTTGGGGTGTGGGGGCTTCCCAATGCTGCTCCCCCTCCGCAGCGGCACGAGCCCAGCACTGCGCTGGGACACGTGGCCGACGGGATGTGGAGCACCCATCTCCGTGGAGTCTGGGCATCTCCCCGGGCACGCTGGTATAGGTATGGCCCCATGGGGCAGCATGTCTCGGCACCCCCACTGAGCCCCACCCCCCACCCCCCGCCCCGCTGCTTGCTCTTGGGGTGTTGCTGCATCCCAAAGCACCTGCGGCGGGGTTGGGGTGCTGCTCTGGGCAGAGCTGCTGGGTGCGAGCAGGCAGCAGGGAGGTCACGTGGGGGTGCAGCCCTGCCCGTCCCCTGCCCCCCCCCGACAATCCCGGTGTGCCACGTCTGCCAGCAGCCATCGGCCTGGCAGGGAACCAGCCCTAGGTGCGCACCGGCATGTCCCAGCCCAGACTGGCACGGCACGCTCCCACCACGGGGCCGTCGGTGCCCTGTCCCATGCTCACGGGGGTCCCTGAGCCAGGGCAGCACCCCAGGGCTGGGTGTCCTTTGCTCTCCGTGCCCGGGGAGCCGGGGCTTGGGGTGCTGCTCGGTTAAACCCCACCAAGGAGCCTCTTTGTCCCCGAAAGGCCAAGGTCCCCATTTACTCCGGGGCAGCCACCTTTGTTCCCTGTCCCTGTTCCCCTCCACAAAGCCTTTGCCCCCGCGCAGCCAGCCGGCCCGTGGGGATCTCCGAGCCCCCTCCGGCAATCCAGCCCTGCCCTCCCAGAGCCCAGTACATCCCGCAGCCACGCCGGGTCTTGGCCCCCCTCAACACCCTCCTGGCTGGATCCTGCTGGGTGTTTAAATGCTGGTGCCATGCACGTGCTGAGCGGCACCGGGCCGGTATCGGGGACCGCCGTGGGACCGTCAGTCCCTGTGCCACCCCCCGGGATCCCAGCAGCACCCAGACCCAGCACCTCCCACCCAGGATGGGATGTTCCCGCTGGATTTTTGTGGTGGCCGGCTAGTGGGATGGGCAGCTGCCCTGGCACACGTGGCGTCGCTGACGTGGCACGGCAGGGCTGAGCCGGGGTGTTAGTGTCCCACGGCACAGCTCCCTGGGGAGGGGGCCGGGGGCTGCCTGCGGTGCCTGGCACCGGCAGCCTGCAAAGAGCTGTCTGCCTCGCTGTTTGCTCGCTGGCTTTCTTGCTCCTGCTGCTGCTCTGTAATTAAACCAAACCTGAAGGTCTCGCCCCGCTTTGAAGCAGCTGCCGTGTCTGTCCCCCCCTCTCTTCCATTAGGGATGCAGCTCTCGTCTAACCTGTTTTCTGGAGTCTGGAAACAAGTTTGTGCCACTGACACAACCCAGGGCTGATTCATCACCGGGACAGAGGGATTCGGTGGCCTCAGGCTGCCCGTTAAAGGTGGCTGCAGGGTAGGGGACCCCAGCCGGGACCCCCTTGCCCACCCCACAAGCTGGTGCCTGAGGACCTGAGTCCTCCAGGGAAGATGCTGCCCCTGGGGACAGGCTGCTCCAAAAGGATGGCCAGCAGCCATCCTGTGGGAGGCATCAGTAGGGAGCTGGAGCTTTGCCGGAGCTGATGGTGCAGCCAGGCACGTGCTGGCCATCCCTACCCGGACCCTGGCTCCCACTTGTTAATTATTCATCAGGTCACCTTGAGACGCGGCACCCAGTCGCTAATGATCATGCCAAACATCTGGGTCAGGAGGGAGATCTTCTTTTTAATTAATGGCCTGTGTGGCCAGGGCCCCAGTGCTGCCTGCGCCAGGTGTCAGGGAAGCCTGCTCCGGCAGGAGGGGATGCGCCAGCAAAGCCAGGGCTTTGTGGCAGCGTCAGCCCCCCGAGGTTGTGGGGTGGGGGGTTGAGGTGACCCCGCAGGCAGTTTTCCTCCATCCAGGGGGTCCCCTCAGTCCCCCCCCAGCCACCTGGGTGGCGAGTGTGTCCCCAAGGTGGCCACAGCCCCCCGGGCAGAGGTGGGGGCTGTCTCCCTGTTGGATTTGCTGCTGTCCCACAGCCCGGCATGCTGGCAACTGTCCCCTCGTGCCCAGCACAGCCCCGGCCCTGCGGTGCTGGGCATGGTGCAGGCAAAACCCCCAGGGCAGAGCTGGCACGGGCAGCCCCTTGCACCCATTGTGTCTGTCTCCCTTCTCTTGGTCTCCCTTCCTCCTCCTCCTCCTCCTCCTCCTCGCCCTGTAGACGTCAGCGTCAATATTGACTGAGGGCTGGGGTGCACTGCTCTGGGCGCTTCCCAGCTGGCACCGTCCCCTTTCCTGGTGAGACCCTGCAGGCACCCCCCTGGGACGTGAGTCACCCAGGGGCTGCAGCGTGGGCAGGTCCTGAGTCACCCGGCTGGTCCTGCCCACGTGGGCACCACTCCGCTGACCTGCTTTAGGAATAAACGGGAGCGGCGCGGTGCCCGCTCCCAAATCCAGCCCAGCTGGCACAGGCAGGGTGCTGGGGTTGCCTGGGTGCTGGTGGGGAGCAGGAGGTCCCCAAGTGTGTCACCCAGGGGTGTGCTCCCCGAGACCACATTGCAGGGCTGTCCCCTTCCTCCGTTTTGGCCAGACCTGCTCATGTGGCAGGGTTGCAGTGTGAGGCGCAGGGGGACTGGCTCCATGGGGCAGGGATGGCTTTGTGGCATGTGGGGCAGGGACTGGGTCCATGGGGTTGGGGATGGGCTCCATGGGGCAGGGATGGCTCTGTGGGGCTGGGCACAGGCTCTGTGGAGCTGAGGGCAGGCTCTGCAGGGCAGGGATGGCTCTGTGGGGATGGGATGGGATCTTGTGGGCAGGCATGACTCCATGGGGTGGGGATCGATGGAGCTGGGGACAGGATCCATGGGGCAGGGATGGCTCCGTGGGGTTGGGGACAGGCTCCTGGCTCCGTGGGGTTTGGTATGGGCTCTGTGGGGCAGAGACTGGCTCCATGGAGCTTGGGACAGGTGCTGTGAGAAAGGGATGGCTCTGTGGGGCAGTGATGGCTCCGTGGGTTTGGGGACAGGCTCTGTGAGGTTGGCGCCGTGAGCAGCAGCCGTGTCCTGCTCGAGTGAGGACAGCCACTGCTGCTCCTCCACCCCTAAATCCCAAAATCCACTGCTAAAGCCACCCTGGGGACGGACCAGGAGCCAGTGGCAGTGGCATTTGGTGGGGGACAGGGTGCCGTACCCACCTCGCAGGCACGTGGGGCATGTGTGTTTGCCGGGGTGGAGGAGCAGCATCCCCAGGGACGTGGCGCGGTTGCTGATGCTGCCTGTGCTGGCTGCCCTCCCTGCCTGCTCCTGCCCTTGTGCTGCCCTGTGGCACGGCTCGGCAGCTCTCAGCCCGATGGCATCCCTGTTCTGCCTTCCCCTTCTCTTCCTGAGGATTTGGCCACTGTGGTTAGCGGAGCTGCTCCTGACCTGGAGGAGGGGGGCTGCTCCCCACTCTGGGCCCCCTGCACCATGCTCGCTGCCCCACGGCACCAGGCACCAGTGCCCTGTGGTACCACCAGCTGGCACCTCCACGCAGGGGTGCTGCTCTGGGGGGAAAGCAGCAGCGGGGGGAGGAGGCAAGGTGGGAAGGTGCCCCCCAAGAAGGTCCCCCCAGCGTGCAGGGCTCAGCCCTGTACTGCCTCAGGGCGTAGCTGGCCCTGTGTAACCGGCTCCTTTGGGGGGGTTGCATTGGTTTTTGGGGAACCTGAGAAGAGACCCCCACCCAGGGGTCCCTGTGGTCACCCTCCTTCCTGGGGTCCCTGCCACCGTCCTCCTGCCTGAGGGTCCCCACCTGGGGGTCCCCATGGCTGCCCTCCTTTCTGGGGGTCCCCGTGGCCACCCTCCAGTCTGAGGATCCCCACAGCCACCCTCCCTCCTGGGGGTCCCCATGGCTGCCTCCTTTGCAGGGGTCCCCACAGCCACTCTCCTGCCTGGGGGTCCCCATGGCTGTCCTCCTTTCCAGGGGTCCCCATGGCTGTCCTCCTTTCCAGGGGTCCCCATGGCCATCCTCCCACCCAGGGGTCCCTGGGGCCACCCTTCCGCCTGGGGGTCTCCACAGCTACCCTCCATCCTGGGGGTCCCCATGGCCATCTTCTTGCCTGGGGGTCCCCATAGCTACCTTCCTTTCCAGGGGTCCCCGTGGCCACTCTCCCTCCTGGGGTCCCCATGGCTGCCCTCCTGCCTGGGGGGTCCCTGTGGCCACCTTCCTGCCTGGGGGTCCCCATAACTGCCCTCCTTTCTGGGGGTCCCCGTGGCTGCCCTCCCTCCCTGGGGTGGTTTCTCAGCCGCCCACCCCTGCAGTGCAGGATGGAGTGCAAGGATGTGCCAGCGGAGACGCTCTACGACGTTCTGCATGACATCGAGTATCGGAAAAAGTGGGACACCAACGTCATTGAGACATTTGACATCGGGAAGCTGACTGTCAACTCCGACGTGGGCTACTACGCCTGTGAGAGGGGGCTGGGGGGGTCCCGGGGGGGCACTGAGCCCCGTGGCTGTCATGGCAGCGTGCCTGGCTTGGGCATCGGTGGGTTGGGTGGTGCCCAGGAGGAGTTTGGGAGGGATTCGGGGGGCAGGCTTGGCCCTCTGGAGGGGAGGCCGGTGCTGGGGGTGGGGGTCGGGGGAGTGTCTCACCCTGGTTCCCCACCACCACTGTCCACAGGGAAGTGCCCCAAGCCCCTGAAGAACCGGGATGTCATCACGCTCCGCTCCTGGCTGCCCATGGGCACCGACTACATCATCATGAACTACTCCGTGAAGCACCCCGTGAGTGCCCGGGGGGTGGCCGGGGGGGCTGCCCATGCCAGGACGGGGCTGGGTTCACCCATGATCAGTCAGAGCTCCGGGGGTGGGGGGCGGGCAGGCTGGTGGCATCGGGGGGGCTGGTTTCTGGGGGGTCAGGGCAGCCCTGCCCACATGGTAGATGCTTGCTTGAACCCTGCCCTGCCCCTGCCACTAATGCCCACTCGCTGTCCCCCCTCCCCAGAATTACCCCCCGCGGAAGGACATGGTGCGAGCAGTCTCCATCCAGACGGGCTACCTGATCGAGGGGACAGGAGCCAAGAGCTGCACCATCACCTACCTGGCACAGGTGGACCCCAAAGGTAGGGGGGGGGAGGGGTGCGCCTCAGCCTACCCCTCGGGGACAGCCGCCCTCTGGCTGGGGGTCTGCCGGGGTCAGTAAGTGGGGCTGGAGATTTTCCGTAGCTGGGGGGGGGGGGGGGGGGCTTGGGGGGGCTTGGAGACAGGCAGCAGTGGGAGCATCTCGGGATGTGGCCGGAGCCAGACCAGGAGCCCTGGAGCAGTGCCAGGAGGAAACATTTTCAGCCAGTTCTCTAGAAATACGCCTTTTTGGGGGCAGAGAGGCAGCCAAAATAGCTTTTCTTTCTTTGCTTTTTTTTTTTTAGCTTTTTTTTTGTAACTTGGCAAGAAGCTGAGCACGTAGTTCGGGTTGAGCCCCGACTTCCCTGGACTGGCCACCCCCTTGCTCGCCCTGTGCCCTGTCCAGCTGGGTGTCCCTGCGGAGGGTGACCTGGGGGTCCTGGCGCTGCCATGCCCGGGGGTCCCGGCTGCCGTGCGGGTCCCAATGCCCGGGGGTCCCGGCTGCCGTGCGGGTCCCAGCATGGCTCCTCTTGTCTCGGCAGGTTCCCTGCCAAAGTGGGTGGTGAACAAATCCTCGCAGTTCCTGGCCCCCAAGGTGAGTCAGTCACACTGGGGCCGGGGTCCCGGGTGGGGTGAGGTGAGTTGTCCCCTCGCCTGCCTGGGCTCTAATGCTGCCTTCATCCCAGGCGATGAAGAAGATGTACAAGGCTTGCCTGAAGTACCCGGAGTGGAAGCTGAAGCACAACCCGCACTTCAAGCCCTGGCTGTTCCCCGAGCAGAGCCAGCTGCCCGCGCTGCCGCTCTCCGAGCTCTCCCTCCAGCATGCCGACTCCCTGGAGAACATCGACGAGAGCTCCCTCGCCGAGACCAAAGACGACCGCGGCGAGGCCAGTGATGAGGACAGCGTTAACTGACCCCCTCCCCCGGCCTGGACCCCCTCCGTGGGGTCATTTTCTCCCAATCCTCCCCCGTCCCCTCCCCCTTCCACCACAGTTTGTGTCTCTCTCTCTTGCACGCACCTGCACGTGCACCCACGCTTCTGGCTCGGGGCGGGGGGGCTGTGCTGGGCTCCCCCTGGACCGAGGGGTGCCCCCCCCTCCCCTCCACTAGGGTAGGAAGCCGGGGGGTGTCTGGTCCCTTCGCAGCCGCTGCGGGACACACTGGCGATGTCCCCCTCGTCATCCCCATCGGTGGCAAACCCAAAGTGCCCTTCAGCTGTCGCCCTGGGATGGGGGGCAGAGGAAAGGGGGGGTCCCTGCCCCTGCTCCCCAGCCCAGGGGGGATCCCCCCAGCCCTTCCTTGCACCCCCCCTACTCCCCCAGCCCTCCTCCCTGTCTCCTCTGTTAGGGTCTGACAGAACTGCCTTCCTCCTGCAGGACCCCTGCCCTAAGCAGACCCCCGGGGGGGCTGGAGGGGGGGCTGCCCACACCTCCAGGTGTGCAAAGGGGTCTTTAGGGGCTCCTGTCACCTCCAGGCATGCTGGGCAGGGGGGGGAAGGGGGCTTGGAGGCTCCCAGCACCTCCAGGCATGTTGAATAGGGGGGTCTCTGGGGTCTTGCAGCACCTCCAGGCATGCTGGCAGGGTTTTGGGAGGCTCCTGGCACCTCCGGGTGTGTGTGTGGTGGTGGGATTTGGGAGCTGCTTGCACCTCCGTGCATGTTAGGGGGACCTGGGGGGGCTCCCAGCACCTCCAGATGTTCTGGAGGTCTCTAGGGGCTTGGGGTTCCCAGCACCTCCATGCATCTTGGGGGGACTTGGGGGATTCCTGGCACCTCCAGGTGTGCTGGGGGGTGTCATGGGGGTCTCCCAGCATCTTTATGTGTGTTTGAGGAGGGCTTTGGGGTCTGCTGGCACCTCCGGGTATGTTGGGGGTCTCGGGGTCCCAGCATCTTCAGGTCAGGCATGTTGGGGGGACTTGGAGGCGGGGGGGGGGGCTTCTGGCACCTCCAGATATTCTGGGGGTCTCGGGGAGCTCCTGCCCCCCCTTTCTAGGTGAGGGACCCCAAGTTCGGTGTCTGAACACTTTCTACGCTAGAATTAGAGGCCTTGAATCGGGATTTTGGAGCTGTTCCTTGGCTGCACTCCTGTCCCCCCGCCGTGCCTGGGGCAGTGAGGGGAGGAGGGAGATTTTGTACCTTGTACTGGAGCTGATTATTTAGGAATAAAACAAATAAATCCGGCACAGGGTGCCTTGGCCTCTCTGTCCTGCCTCGGTCCCCTGTGAGCCCTCCCTGTCCCCGGCTTTGCAGTGGGCTCAGGCAGGGGGGTCCCTGGGGTCGTGGTGGGTGCTGCCAGGTCCCACTCATCGGGGGGTCCCTGGGATGGTGCCCTGGAGCCATTGTGGGCTTTGGCATTGGGGGACCCCGGGGGGGCTCTCAGTGGTGGTGGTGCTGCTGGAGGGTGCTGAGAAACCCCTAAACCCAATTAGTGCTGGGCAGTAATTGGAGACAAGGCTGTTCGCCCCTGTAGTGGGTTTTGCCCCAGCCCCAGCCAGACGAATAACACCAGTACCGCCTGTGGACCACCCCAGCTGGGGTACAGCCCCACCAAAAACACCTCTGAGTCAGGGGGCTGCAGGGGATTCTATTTGGGGGTGCATCCCTGGCTTCTCCAGCTTTTCTCCACCTCTACAAGGAGCTTTGAAAGGCCTTAAAATGGGAATAAAAAGTGGAAATGGTGAGTGTCTGGTAATCACCTGGAGCTGAGACTGGGGGGGCTCCCAGCCCTGCAGGTGGCAGGGAGAGGCGAATCCCCCCCAGCTCCGCTGCTCAGGATGCGGCCATCCACGGTGCCTGGCTCGCTGCAGCCATTGGCTCCGTGGGGGGGTTCTCCAGTGTCCGACGGGATGCACGCTCAGCGGCAATGGGGGAAGATGGAGCTGGGGAGGATGAACCTTTGGTAACCCTGAAACCTTCATCTTTCTTCCTGATACTTGCCAGGAAACCTCAAAGCAGCGTCCCCCCGAGCAGGGGACCCTCCTGGGCTGCCGGACCCCCAGAGCCATGGGCCTGAGCCAGGGCGGTGGGATGCAGAACATGGGGCGTGCAATGAGGAAGTGATGAAGAAGAGGATGAGGATGGCGGGGTGCCTGGGGGGGGTGCCTGAGCGGGCAGCAGGCAGCGGACAGCCAGCTGCTGCTGGGCTTTGCCAGAGCTGCTTTTTATTTATTTAATTCTGGGAAGGGTTTTTCCTTCCCCCCCTCCCACTGCTGTTCCCCCCTCTGGTACCCAGGAGCCTCCCAGCTTGGAGCCTCCAGCAGAGCCCACAGCTGCCCAGTCAGGCCAGTGCGGGGATGCTCCGGGGATGGGTGGGGGGACGACGGGACACCTGGGGGGGGTCACTGCTCCCAGGCATGCAGCCAGTGCTGGTGCTGCAGAGAGGGGCCCCACCGTGGGTGTCCCCCCTCTCAGTGTGGGCTGCAAAAGCTCAGCTGGGACCAGGAGAGGATCTGCCATGCTGGGGTGTGAGGTTTGGGGTGCAGGGAGGGGTTCGGGGTCTGTGAGGCATTGGGGTGCCCAGAGCAGCGGGTGAGGGCAGAGAGGATGCTCCATCCCGGGGGAGAGCCCAGCACTCCCCTGGGGAGTGTGGCTCTGCAGGTTCAGCCCTGGGACCCCCACTCCCCGTGGGGCACAGCTACCAGTGCATGCAGTTATGGCCAGTGCAGCCCCCCCATTCCAACCCCACCTGATGCTCTGGGCACCCCACATCTCAGCAGACCCCAAACTTCTCTCTGCACGCCAGGGTCTTGCTGGATGGGTGCGTGCCAGGTTCTGGCTCAGGGCCTGGCTGGGGTGACGCCAGCCGTGCCCCACTAGTGCTGTCACACGTGGGACCATGCCGGGCACTGGGGACTCGCTGCCGATTTCATCCATTAATTCTGATTTGCCACATCCTCCCCATCCTTCCCGCACCTCTCCCAAACTGCCGGTAAAAATAGGACGCAATTAAAAAGGGAGCCAGCACCCACTCCACCTCCGTGCGGGGCAGTAACGGAGCAAGGGATGCACCGCGGGTGGCTCCGGTGCTGGGGGGACACACGGTGGGGGCGAATCAGGGGGGCAAAGCCCCCCGCAGGGGGATTTTTAGTTTTTTTGCCCGTGGGAGGTGTTGCCAGGGACTCAGTGTCAGGGGGGCTGTGAGAAGAAATGGCTTCATAAGGGAGCAGAGGCAGCTGGTGTCGGAGGAGCTGTGTGCCCAGGGGGCTTTGGGCAGCACCGGGGGCTCAGGTAGGCTGCGGGCCATGGGCAGGGCAGGGGGGACACGGATCCACTGGGCACGAGGACTGTGCTGGGGGCTCGGTGCTGTGTTGGTTCTGTCCTGCTGCTGTCTGGGGAGGACATAGGGATCCCCGAAATGCTGCTGGGAATGTCTGTGAGGCTTTGGCTCCGCAGGGATGAGCCTTTGGCATTGCTGCCCATCCCGGGGGCCGCGGTGCCCTACAGCGTGTGCAGCCCGGTGACCTGGGGGAGGCCACCGCACCCTCGTCTTTGGCTGAAGGCTTTGGGGAGGGGACCCACAGTGCTCCAAGCACCTGGGGAGTGGGATGCTGCAAATGGGGGGGATGCTGCGAGTGGGATGACGCTGTGAGCAGGGGGATACGATGGCGATGGGGAATGTGGATGCTGCAAGAGGGGGGATACAATGGCTGTGGGGACTGGATGCTGCGAGCCAGGGGATATGATGGCCATGGGGGATGTAGGTACTTTCAGGGGGGGGATATGATGGTCATGGGGAGCGGGGATGCTGCTGGTGGGGCAAGGCTGCGAGCGGGGGGATGCTGCAAGCAGGGAGATGCTGTGAGTGGGAATGCAATGGACGTGGGGAGTGGGGATGATTTGAGCAGGGGGATGCTGTGAGCGGGGGGATGCTGTGAGCAGGGAGCTACAATGGCCGTGGGGAGTGGGGCGATGCAGGCAGCAGAGGTGCATTTTGGGGGAGTCAGACACCGGCCCCGCTGGCTGAACCCCAGCAGAGCACCATCCCCTAAATGTGGGGCTGAGCCTGCTGCATCAGCAAGCGGGTGCTGCTGTGCCTGGCCCCCCTTTGCACAGGGCAATTAATGGCCTCGCGTGGGCGAGGGGCCGAGATCGCGGGGACCGTGCCCCCCCCCCCGAGAGCAGGCAGCCAGCGTGTCCCCGTCCCCGAGCTGCTCTGCGGCATGAAAGGAGCATTGTCCGGGCAGCGCTAAGCGCGGTCTGCTGGGGCCAGCTCGCAGCCCCCGGCGTGGGGAGCCATGCAGGGGGCCTGTGGGAACCTCGTGTCTCCCGCCCCCTCCCCAAAACATCCCGCTTCATTTTTTCCCCTTGCCGAGGCCTTGGGAACTGGGTGGGGAGGAAAAAAACCCAATCATAATCCTTTTTTTTTTTTTTTTCTTTTCTTTTTTTTTTTTCTCTTTTTGGGGAAAGTCCCTACGGTTTTCCCCTGTCTCGCATTTCCATGAGGCAGCCAAAGCTCCTCCATGCGGGAACAAGCCCAGGCCTGGCTGGGGGGGCCCTGCCCACTACGGGAAGCACCTCAGCATCCTCCCTGGAGCCCCGGCCACCGCTGAACAGAGGTACTCAGTGCTCCTCTCACTGCGGCTTTGCTCCCTGTGTCTCTGCCTGCTGGGGTGGGCAATGCTGGGGGGGGGAGGGGGGACTGGGGGGTGGAAACCCAGTCTGGGGGACACCCCCCTGCCACTTCCTTGGCTGTGGTTTCTCTCCTGGGGGGGGTCATGCTTGTCCTGCGCTGCCCCACATGCTGCCAGGGCATCTACTTCCCTGGGCTGTGCGTGTGGTGGGGGCACAGGGGGGATGCTGAGCTGCGGGGGGGGTGGGGGATAGGCTGCACCCTGCTCCCTGCTCCAAAATTGTTCAGCTGTGACAGGGCCGTGCCCCCTGGCTGGATGTACCACCAGCATGTCCCAGATTAGCCCCAGTACACCCCAGCTCAACCCCAGCACATCCCAGCTCAACCCCAGTACACCCATCTCATCCCGAGTGCACCCCAGCTCAGTTCCAGTATACCCTAGCTCATCCCCATCAGACCCCAACTCAACCCCAGTATACCCGGTCATCCTCAGCACACCCCAGCTCAACCCCAATAGACCCCAGCTCATTCCCAGCTCATTCCCAGCTCATCCCCAGTACACTCCAGTTCAACCCCAGTATTCCCAGCTTAATTTCAGTATACCCCAGCTCACCCCCCGCACACCCCACCTTGTTCCCAGCACACCCCAGCTCAATCTCAGCATATCCCAGCTCAACCCTAGTACTACCCCAGTTCAACCCCAGCACTCCCAGCTCAATTCCAGTATAACCCAGATCATCCCCAGCTCACCCCAGCTCAATCCACCTTGCGGGCTGGTGACAGAGGGGTAAAGCTTGGGAGAGCGGGACCCGGAGGGCCCGGCTGGCAGATTTGTTTTCTCTTTGAGAACCAGCTCAGCGCGTCCCAATTCACAGCCAAACAACGCCGGCAGCTGCGGCTGTGCCGGGGCCACCGGGACCCCTGCCAGCAGCACCCGTGCCGCGCTGACTGCCGCCGACACTGCCCAAACACTGGGCAATGCTGTCGGTGGGTTTCTCTCGCCTTCCTCCTCCTCTTCCTTGCTGTGTCCTGGTATGTCTGGCAAGGCCTGAAGAATTGCCTGGGCACAGGCTGCCAGCGCCGCGTGGCTGGAACCGAGACAGTCACCGCTTCGTCCTCCGGTAACGGCGAGCCAGCTCCTTGCATCGCCTCACTGCTGCCGCGGCCCCGGGACCATTGGGATGATGCTCGGGGGGCCGGGGGCTATGTCTTGCATTGGGGTCCCTTGCTGTGGGGGGGTGTCTGCCGGGCTCTGGCACTGCCACTGGGCTTGCAATTTTAATTTGCACTCTTCAACCCTAAAAAACCCACCTCTGAGGGCACGGCTGGCCCCGCGCAGCAGCCCTGGGTGCTGCGAGTGGGTGCCGTGCTGGGGCTGACCAGCAGCTCCCACGGGGGTGGCAGGACCGGTGTTGGGAGGAAGGTCACGTCTGCGCCAGGGAAAGCCCCTCTGAGAGCTGCCCGTTGTTTTCTGGGGGTGCTCCTCTCTGCAGCGTAGCTACGGGGGCCGAGCTGTTATGGCAAGCAGCCGGGACAGCGGGGATGGGAATATTTATAGCAATACTGGGGTTTTTGCATCCCTCTGTGTCCCACGTCCCTGCAAAAGCAGGTTGTTTGCTGCCAGAACCTAGAAAATCCACTGAGGGGGTGAGCCTGGGTATCTTGGGGGTGTCTGAGGGAAGGCAGGGAGCGATGCTCCCTCATGCTGGCATCTCACGTCTCTCCTCAGGCAGGGCGGCACAGCCAGCCCCATCCCATAGCCGAGCGGGATGCGTGCCGTGTTTTTACCACCCTGGGCCACCTGTCTGTGCCCCCTTCCCCCCCGTCCCCGGCCAAATCAAGTCCCATTTCATCAGCTTGGGAGGGTTGCGCTCACTGTCACCGGGTGCCAGGGGCTGCAGGTGGCTCTGGGGAGGGTCCTGCTGTGGGGACCCTGTGGCTATTGGGGTGTTAGTGCTGTGGGAGGTTTTGCAGATGGATGTGAGCTGTGGAATCATTAAAACGCAGAGCCAGAAGCCTCTGGAGGTGGAATGTGGCAGGGGGTGGCTGGGGTGGGTCCTCGCCTGTCTCCCCTTCTGGTTTGCTGCCTGCCGCATGGCACGAACGTCACGCTTGAGGGGAAAAAAATATAGTCTAAAAATAATATGGGGCTTCCTGCCCAGCCCGGGGCAGGTGAGAAAGTGCTGCTGTGCCCCCCACCCCTGGCATGGCCTTCCTCCTCCTCTTCCTCCTGCCCACACTGCTGACCCGTGGTGCAGGCAGGCAGTGCTGCCCCGGTTCTGGGCACCCAGCAAGTGGCTGGGATGGCACTTGGACACCCCAAATCTGCAGGTGAGGGGGGGGGGGGGGGGATGGTTGTTCAGAAAGGCTTCTGCAAAGGTGGGGAACAGGTGCATGCGGTTGGGGGTACCCATCCCTCTGTGCCTGCTGGCCACAGCCACACGCTGCAGCTTGCCAGGGTTGCCATGGTGGCGGGGGGTGCGTGGGGATGCCCTGGCTGCTGGGGGGGGCTGTGCATGGGGTTGGGGTGCTGCTGCACCCTGCTGAGCCAGCTCTTTCCAGGCAGAGGGTTTTGGGGGGTCCTGGCAGGGAACGGGGCCTGTGCCATGGGTGTCGGCTGCACCAAGAGGAGGCAGGAGCACAGCAGGGCTGGCAAAGGGCCCCCCCAGCCACAGCTGGAGCCGTCGAGCACTTCACCAAGAGACTTTCACTTCCCGCTTTCGGGAAGGTGAAACACGGGCCGACTTGGTTTTGATGCTGTGTGCTGGGTGCCATGGATGATTCCCACGGAGAATGGAGGTGCTGTGCCCCCCAGGATAGGTGCTGATACCCCCAAGCTGCAGCCCCTCTTTCAGCATGGTCCCCCCCCCCGGCCATCACAGGACCTCAGGAGATGGGGGGCAGCGCTGTGCCCAGCAGGGCTGCCGGGGGGGAGGGCTGTGCACGTGGGGTATGGTTTCCTGACCTATTTTGCAGGCAGCTTCCAGAAAGTGTGTCAGGAGCTGAGAGCATCCCAGTCGGGGCTCAGTTGGGCAGGGACATCAGTTGCCAGATAGTTTTGCCCCTTTTTTTGCTGGATTTGCCCCATTTTTTGCTGGATTTGCCCCTTTTCTGGCTGGCTTTGTAAGGCAGGCGGCAATGCCCCCGATGCCAAGAGCTCATGTGCCCTCATGGGCGCCACAGCCCAGGGCACACTTCACCTTCCTGGGTTTTACTTTCAGGGGGAGAAGGGAAACACAGGAGGGCCCTTGGGAAAATGAGGAACCCCCTGTTTCCCTGCCCCCTTGTCCCTGATGCCTTCCTGATTGCCTTCCTCATCACGCTCCTCACCACCCTCCTCACTGACTTCCTCCCACTGTACATCAGAGCAGGGGGGAGCGCCCCCCGAGCTGCCCCATCCCACTGCCCACAGCCTGTCCTGTGGGTCTCGGCTCACGGCTTTCCCTCCTGCTGCTCTCCCCTCCCAGCTGCTGCAACGCCCCTGGGCACCGGGCGAGCCCATCCTCAGCTGCCCTGCACTCCCCACGCTGCCCTGCACCCCCCAGTATCAGCCAGGCACCCCCCAGTTTCAGCCACGCACCCCCGCACCCCCTCACCCCCGTGCACCCCCGCAGCGCCGTGCACACCCCTCACCTCCATGCATGGCTGCCTTTGGGCCGTTCCCACCGCTGGGACCTTGGCAGCCCGGGATGGCCTTGGAGGAAAGCAGGGTGTGTATGAGCTATAAAGCAGCCCCAGCAGCCTGCAGCGAGGCTGGGGGGCCAGTCCTGGCTGCGTAAACATGAAGCACTTTGAGATTTGAATTGCTGGCAGGAGGAAGAGGCTCTGAAGAACCTTTTCCACTCCTTGATTTTGATGACTTTGCAAGATTTGACTTGATTTCTGAATGCTGCCTGGAGCACAGTGCATTTGAATCTTGTTTGCATGTTGTATTTACTGGCCTGGGCTCCGCTGTGAGATCTTGAAAATGAAACAGCTTCGTCTTCCCAAAGCGAGACCTTTGCAGCTGCTGAACTGATGGGACTCTGTCGAGGTGAAGTGCCGGAGTAGTTTCGGTGGGAGGTCTGTGGGGTGCAGTGCTGCCGGGAGCCAAGGCTCAGTACGGTCCCAGGACCCTGCTTCTGCTTTTGGGCATTCTCTGCTCGCCAAGGATTTGTGCCGGCAAGTTTCGGTGTGAGGATGCGGCGCTTTCAATTCCCAGCCGAGAGCATCAGTGGCTGCGGCAGCTGCAGGCAAGTCAGTTGTGGGCTCCTCTGCCAGGATGGGTCCATCCCCCGGGACCCCCGGGACACTGGGGACATTGGCCCAGTCCCAGACGGCCACGGTCCCAGCTCAGGATCCTTTCTTAATTGAGGCAGAAAGGGGTAAAAATCACCTCGGTGCAAGGCTCGTTGCCCAATGTGGCCAGGACCGTGGCGGCTGAGTAGCCCCCTTCCCATCGATGTCCAACCTCATTCCCACAGGGCCCCCCCCCGACCTGGCTGCGTGTCCTTGGTGCCCACCAGGATCCCCAGGGGTGAGGGCTCACTTCCCTCCCGGTGGGGTCCACGGGGGTCCTGGGGTGGTGGGGACGTGGCAGCCACCTGGCGGCTCATCCCTTCTTCACTGGTGGCCAAGGCTCAGCTTGTCCTGCCAGACCCAGGACACCCCGTCCTTGGTGCCCCGGTCCCTGCTGCAGTACCGGCTAGCCGTGCCACGCCGCTTTCCGGGGACCACCCCCCCCAGTTTCTTCCTTCCTCTCTTGCCGAAGGCCCAGCCCCGTCACACCATCAGCCGGGGCTCACCCGGCACAGGGGTCCTGCTTCCTCCTCTCCCATGGTGGCTGTGGTGGGGGCTCCTCTAGCGTGCTGAGATACTACTGGTTTTACCGGGGCCGTGAAGCTCTTGCAGCACAGTGGTGAGCTGCGAATGAGCAGTTATTGCAACACATCCCGCCGTGCGTGCGCCAGGCTCGTAACGCCCGTCTCGGCTCTTCAGCAAGTTCTCGATCACCAAGGAAGCATTTGAGGAAGTCCTTGGGCGGGCAGAGACCCCTCCGCAAGCCGCCGGGGAGCCGGGCATGGGCTGCGGGCATGCTGGCCAGCTCGCCCCATCCACCTCCCGCAGCTGAGCTGAGGTACTGTGCTTTGCCCGCTTTAATTAGCTCTCCTTGATTAATGAGCCCAAGGGCCTGGGAAAGGGGAATGCTGGGGTGTAGGCAGGGTTTGCCTGCCCTGCCTGCTGGGTTGCCGGCACTGGAGGAGGAATTGGGATGGGAATTAGACTCATCAAGCTGGTGCTGCATGCCTGACGGGTTGCTGTGCTGGTTTTCCTCCAACCCGTGGCTGCTAGCTTGGGTGCCCTTGGAGGGACGGGCAGGGAGGAGCTGTTGGCTGACCGCGGTTTGGCTGGCTGGTGCTCGGGGATAGTGCTGCCATGAGCCCAGCTGTTGCCGGAGCCACTCGGTTCAGCTCTGCCGCCAACGCGCTGACCGGCCCTGGTCAATCTGCTTGACTCCCCAGCACCTCGTTAGGTGTAATGATGATTTTAGCTGGGTGCCGTGGGGCTGCCAGTGTGCAGGAGGGCTGTGTGCAGTCACACCTGTGGTGGTCATGGCTTTGCCGGAGCCGGCGAAGGCAGCGTGCTTGGCTGCCGTCCTCAATCAGAGCCCACCATGCTGCCCATCACACATGCAGCTCTTCAATCTGGTGAGCCTGGCCCTCATTACTGCCGTGCACGCTCCTGCTGCCCTTAGAGCCACCTCCTCTGCTTTGTAGGATGGGAGCCCCACAGCCCCAACAGCAGCGGTTGGGATGCGGTGGGCGAAGGATGGGCACATCCCTGCAGTACCGGGGGCACGGGGTCTCCTGCCTGTGCCTGCTGTACCGTGGGGATGTGCCACGTAACCCCGGCACAGACCCTCAGGCAGGGAAGCTGCAGCCCCGGTGCTGGGGGAGCCTTAAACGGAGCGGCTGGTTTGTGTTGGTGTGTGCCAGGGCCACCTCTCCATGCTGGCAGTGCTACTTAGTGCTTCTGGGCGGCTGACACATGTGGGGCTGGGGTGCCAGGTGGGGCGAGAAGCGGGGGGCACAGCTGTTTTCTTGCTTGACTCTGCTTTGGAAAGGAAGCCTGGACACAGGGTTCTCCCGGGGCTGGGGATGCTGGTGCAGGGAGATGGGAGCGACAGGGAGAGGGTCCCTTGGTGGCGGTGGAGCCCCAGGAGCTCAGTGTGATGCTCAGCTCTCCCAGGGCTTGCATGCAGGTGACCAGGGAAAAAGAGCATCCAAAACCCTCCACTAAGTTGAGGGCATCTGAGTGGGGCTGGTGAGGAAGGGGTGGCTGTGGGAACCCCCAGAAAAGCACTCAGTACCCCTCTCAGAGAAGAGGGGGTGGCTGAGCCCTTGGTCCAGACTATGGGGACAATGGGGGCCACCCCCAGACCCCCCTCGGTCCTCTGTCCCCAGCATGGGGACCCCGAGGGCAGTGTGGGCTTGGGATGGGGCTGGCGGGGTCTGTCCCTGGCCCCTGCCAGCCCGTGGCATGTTTTGGCACCCCAGCTCACCCTCCCGGCTCGCAGGCAGCTGCCCATCGCTGGCCTGGTCCCGGGGGCGGTTTTCAGCCCTCGCCTGCCCCTCGTCACGCCACTCTTACAGCCTTTAAGTCTCTTACAAAACAGCCTCGGCCGAGTTGCCTAATCCCGGGGAGGAATGCGGTGGGTAAGCACAGCGAGGCTTTGGGAGCCGAAAGGGGCGGTGGGGGCCAGGGCTGGGGTGACCCCCCCGGTCCCCAGCAGCCAGCTGGGTTATGGCAGCTCTCCGGGTTGGTTTTGTTTCTGGAATTGCCTTGTCTCTTTTTGGACAGAGGTTAAATGATTAATGACCGGAGGAGGGAACCCAGCAAGGTCATCATGAATGATTTACTTGGCGAGGGCGAAGGGCTGGGGAGTGACGGTGAGCTGCCAGGCCAGCTCACCGGGGACCCAGTGGATCCCTCGGTGAAGCTTTGTCCCTGGTCCCCATTGAGCAGCAGTGAGTCTCCACGGCCACTCCAGAGCTTCGTTGGCACATGTGTGGTGCTGGGGCAGTGCCAGTGGCCCCTCGCAGTGGCACAGGGTTTGTCCCAACTGGGGGGGCATGGGAAGAGGTGCCCCACACCAGCGGCACAGCACAAACCCATCTGCTTCCCACTCACTGCCCAAGCCGAACTGGTGGTGCCACCGGTGCCACTGCTGCGCATGCCTCTCCTCCTGGCCAGGCTGCCCGCAGTGCAGGGGGGCTCATGTTGTGCCCACCCCCTGACATCCCAAATTCCTGGCTGCTGGAGGTGGGTTGGCTCCCCGCAGCTCTGATGGTCTCGGCACAGAGCTGAGGCTGCTGTCACCTGTGGCAATGGGTAATGCTCACAGTGACCCTTGCTGGGAGGGGTCACACGTGGGACCCCCCCACCGGTGCCACCGTGTTTCCCTTTGCTCCTCCACAGACAGTGCCTGGCCAGGGGGTGAGCCTGCCTGTGCAGGCAGCACCGGACATCCTGTGACTGCAATGTCACCCGGCGCCATCACTTGTCTATTTTTAATAATAGATGGGTTGGGTTTTTTTTTAGCTGTGGAGGTGGGAGAGGGGAAGGGCTGGTCTGCATGTGTGGGGATTTTATGCTGTTTCAGGGATTTTTATGCTGCTGGTTAGGATTACTGGGACTAGTGAGAAGGTCCTGGGTGCTGCAGGTTTCCCAGGTGCAGCCAGCACAGAACTGCAGGGGTCAGCTGGCCCCAGGGTCCCCATTGCTCCTTCCTCAGCCGGAGATGGCCGTGTGGCTTTTGCAGCCTGAAGCAAAGCCAAACTGTGCCAGGAGGTGCCAGGGAAGAGGCACCGCAGCCAGACCCCTGCGGCAACGCTGGGATGCCTGTGTCTGGAGGCATGGGGGCTGCCTGCTGAGACCCACGGCGGGGACCCTAGGGTGCCACGGGGGTCTGCTGAGCTGGGCTGTGCCCTGTTAGCACCGGGAAGAGGCTGAGCCCTTGCAGGCAGGCTCCGGGCCCGGAGCTGCCTGAGTCAGAGAAAATGTGACTCTGACGGGCAGATTTCATGGTCGGCCTATTTACAGCACCAGGAAATCCTCTGGCTCCTATTTAGCGGGTCTAAAAAAGCCTCTGGCAAACCAAAAATAAGATGTGTTCTGGGGTCACCGGCAGTGCCGCGAGGAGTGCAGCCCGTGCGCTGGCATAGCTGGGGTCTGCCTCCTGGCCCGGGCTCCTGTGCCCACCCAGACAGCTGGGCTGCGGGGGGGGGGGGGGCTGTGGAAAGGTCAGGGGGTCCCGTACCTGCTGCTCGGTGAGATAAGTGGGCTCATCCCTGCTGGTGGCTATGGTGTGGCACCGGTGCCCTGCTGCCCTCCCAGAGTCCGCCAAGACCTGGCACACCGAGTGAGCCCCTGTGTCCCCCCTCCACCCAACCTCCAGGTGCCCCAAGGGTGCTTTGCCAGGTGGGTGCACTCCAGGGTGCTGTGCTGGAGCAATGCAGAGGGTTGCTGAGGACAGCTGGGGCTGCAAGGCCAGGCTGGGAGCCAGGGGTGATGCCATGGTGGGCACGTGGGCTGCGAGGAGGGGTTTGAGTTGGGGTCTCCAGCAGCAGCACCTTGTCACTGCTCAGACTGGGGACAGTGGGCAGCAAGGACCGTGTTTGCATGCAGTGATCAGGATCTGGCCCCTGTCTGAAAGCCCTGAGCTCACCCCCAAACCAGATTTAAGACCAACTGAGGACCAAGCAGGCTGCAAATCACTGCGAGTTTGTGATTGCTCTTGCTCTCTTGGGGCTTGAGGGGACAACATTTTGTGACCTGTGGGTTTGACTGGGCTGGGGACAGCCTGGGAGAGGGCCTGGGAGCTCCTCTCAGCATCCCATTGCCATGTGAAGAGGCTTTGTCTGGCACCGGTGAGGTGCTGCCTCCCAGACACATCTGTCTGTCCACGTCTCTCCGTCTCTCCGCCCTGGCTTGCTCAGGCAGAGGCTGGGAGCAGGGAGGGCGGGGGGCTCTCGGGGTGGGGGTGGGGGCTGCCTGCCCATCTGAAGCAGTTCTGCAGATATTGATGCGTCACCTCCACTTCCCATCGATTAGACCATAATTGCCCCAGCATCCTCTGGCACTGCCACATGCACTCCTGTGCAGGGTCGGATCCCGAGGCTGATATAAACGGGGGCTGGAGCAGGGACCTGCATCTGGGGGAGCAGCCAGCAACTGCCCCCTGTCCCCAGAATCTGGCGTCACCCCCACCAGGTGCCTGGGACACCCCGCTGCCCCTCAGCACTGCCACCGCTATGTCCCAGTGGCTTCTGCTGCCTCCTCCTTGTTCTGGGGTCTGGCTGCGGGGGCTTCATGGCCAGCGTGGGACCCCCACCCTGCCCTGTCCCTCACCCCACATATCACTCCCCATGCATGGCGTGATGCTGTGGCTGGGGAGTGCGCCAGGGCCACGGCTCTGGCGAGCCTCGATGGGGATGGCGTCTACACTTAGATGCCTAAACTGGGACCCTCCAGCATTCCTGGGTCCCTGCAGCCCCCCTCGGTTCAGGGGTCCAGGTGCCAGATCCTGCTGTGAGCACAGGGTGGTCAGAGGTGAGGAGCTGCTCTGAGAACCAGGCAGCTTCACTGGGAAACGTTTTGGGACCCTGGGCTGTGGCTGGTGCGTGGTTTAGGACCAAGCCTGACCCCAGGCTCATCCCTGTTGTCTCCATCCCCAGGTCCTGATGCTGTCCTGAGCCTCGCCGGACGCAGGGGATGCACTGAGCGGTTTGAGGTCTCTGCGGCCGGGGCCCTGCCATGGAGGAGGGGGGGTCTCTGCCGGTGGCCACCTGGCTGGCTGCTCTCCACCTGGACCAGTATGTGGAGAGCTTCCAGCAGAGCGAGCTGTGGACAGTGTGGGACTGCCGGGCACTGACAGACGAGGCTCTCACCCACCTTGGCGTGGTGCTGCCTGGCCATCGCCGCCGCATTCTCCTGGGACTGCAGAAAGCCTTTGCTGAGGTGACCCCGCCAGCTGGGACCCCCCAGCCCCCCGCCAGGAAACCTGTGCCCATGAAACGCCACATCTTTCGCCTGAGCTCCGTGACAGTGCCAGGGCAGCTGGAGCAGCCGGAGCAGCCGGAGCAGCCAGAATCCCGGTGCCCGGCGGTGCCTGGTGGGTCCCCACTATTGGAGCCGGAGGGGGCTGTGAGCTTCGCCCAGCTGCCCCCACCCATCCCACCCAGGGTGGGTTGCCGCCCCCCCCCTCAAATTCTCCCCTTCGCTAACGGGTGGCAGCCCCAAGCCCCCGCCCCCGCCCCCCAGCCACCCCCCAGCCCCGAAGGTGCCCTCGCCACCGCCAGCCCTCACCAAGAAGCCCCTGACCGAAAGCAGGGTGAGACCCCCCCTGCCACCGCTGCCAGCCAAGCGTCACCAGCTGGAAGCCAAATGCCAGTCTCTGCAGGCCCCCCCGCCGCCTGCCCGCCCGCCTGTGCTGCCCCCCAGAGCCATGTCCCACAGGAGGTAAGGGGGCTGCAGGGGGGCTGAGTCTGGGGGTGCTCTGAGGCAGTGGGGTCCCCCGGGATGTGGAGGCTGCTGTGATGGGGGTGGGATCCTTGGGTGGGTGCAAGTGGGGATGGCAGGGGTTGCCTGGGGGTACCTACATCCTCCCATCCCATTTTCTGGGGTCCTCCCCCAGCTCCAGCACATCTTCTAGGGGTATCCACACCCCGCTATCACCCCCAGCCGATTTCCTGGGGTCCCCCCACAGACCCAGCACACCTCCTGGGGATACCCCCAGGCTCCCCCAGCCCCAGCACATCTCCTTGGGGGTACCCCCAGCCCCCCCAGCCTCAGCAGTTCTCCTGGGGTTCCACCCCACCCAGCTCCAGAACATCCCCTGGGGGTACCTCCAGCCCCCAGTCCCCAGCACATCTCCTGGGGGGCCCCAGCAGGGTGGGGAGGTGACGGGAGGAGCTGTGGCTGCTGGTGTCCGGGCCAGCGGTGCCCTCTAGTGTCACGCTGTCCTGGTGGCGGGGTGCCCCAGCGACACCCCAGCTTTGTCCCCATCCTCTTTCCGGGCGTGGGGGGGGGGGGGGGGGGGGAGGCAGCGTGAGGGGGGGGCACATCCTGGCCGTAGGTTCCCTGGGTGCCAGGCGCTGCGGCGTCTCGATGCGGCTCCCGGGGGGGCCGATATATTTATTTTGTTGTTGGGTGGGTGCGGCCACCCGGTCACCCCAGCCTGGCTTGTGCTGGGCCCTGCGCGCCCCCCCCGCGGAGGCCCGGGGAGCCCACCACACGCCGTGGGATCGGGCAGCGAGCTGCCGGGGGGGGAGGGGCGGGGGGACCGGGAGCAGGTGGCTGCTGTGGCCGGATGACACGAGAGCAAGCTGGGGTTTGGTGAGAGCAGTGCTCGCAGTCCTCCCTTCACATCATGTGTGTCCCCCCTGTGCCCCCCCACCCTCCGGCCGAGCCGCAGCACCTCCCTGTAAGCGCAGCATTTGCTGCACCAAGGCCAGGCTGGTTTTGCTGCAGCTGCCAGAGCATCCCCCTCCCCCACACCGTGCCATGGCTGCTGCACCCCAAAATCCTGCAGAGCCGAGGGGGAGGAGGGTTCTGGCAATCGGGGGGAGAACGGCGCCGCTGGGTGCAAGCATCTCCTGGGGTGAAGGGGGTGATGTGGTGGCTGCACCTGGGATGCTGAGCGGGGCTGCATGGCCTCCCTGGGGGGTGATGCTGCGGTTGCCCCCGGCCGTGCACCCCCCAGGATCCCACCAAGGATCGTGCTGCTTGAGCTGGGGGGACCCCAGGTGGTCCCCGAGGGGAGGCAGAGCCCTGCTCCCGGGGCAGGGGGGTGTTTTCCCCATCACTGCACCACCTGGGGGTGGTGGTGCTGGATGTGACCCCCTGCCCCGAGGGGTATGGGATGGGAATGGGGGGGCTGGTGGATGTACCTCCCAGGCTGCCTGTGTTTCTGTCCCAGCTGCGGAACCCCTGTTCTTGCCTGGGTGAGGTGGGCAGAGGTGCCCCCCCCGACCCGTGCTTTGCCCCCCACCTGGCGCCGATGCAGCCAGGGAGCAGGAGCTGAGGAGGGGGCTCGGGCAGCTGGCGGGGCGGGGGGGGGCACCCATCCGCGGGGGCTCCGGGATCCGGCTCACCACTGAAGCCGTCCTTGTCCCAGCAGCCCCGGGGACTGTCCCCGTCGCTGCATTTCTGGACCGAGGTGGTCCTCAAAATCCCCCCCGAGCCACTCTTCACCCTGCCCCGGCACTGGACCGGTGCGGCCATGCGGCGCCGCGGCCGGCTCAGGAAGTTTTGCTCGTGGGCGAGCAGGGGCAGGAAGTGCTCGGGGTGACGAGCTCCGCTCCCCGCGGGCATCACCTCGCCGGCCACCCCCCGCGCTGCCGCATCCCACCCTGCCGGGGTCCCCGGCTGCCTGCCCAGGTAGGGCTGTCACCGCTGCCCCGCGCTGGCTGCAGCGCGTGTGCGGGACGCGGCGGACGGGGCTGCCGGGGGTTTGGCACGGGAAACGAGCGCTGCCCGCCGCGACGTGCGTGCCGGGCCTCCTCGCGCTCGGCCGGCTGCCGCCTGCCCCTGCCCGCGCCCGGGGCCGCTGGGTCCGGCAGGGCTTGGGTCGGTAGCGCAGGGCTGTGGGTCACCAGCTGCGCTGGCACGGCACGGCACGGCACGGCACGGCACGGCACGGCACGGCACGGTGGCTTTGCTGGGGCAGAAGTGGCTGGCAGGCCAGCTGCCGGCGGCACTGGCTTCCGCGGAGAGGAAAAGCTGTGGCATCACCACACTTTCCGTGTGCCACCACGGTGGGCGGCTGGGACCCCCCTGCGCCAGCGCACCCAGCCAGCGTTCCCTTCCTCTGCTTCTCGCTTTGCTTGCTTTGTTTCCCTTTGCCTGGGGAGCCGTTCCCCCCCCACCCCCCGCAGGAGCTGAGCAGCCGGGCTGGCCGCCTCCTCCCAGCCCCGGTGGGTAGCTTGGGTTGGGGGGCGAGGGAGAGTGGGAGCTGCTCGGGCTCCCTCAGGAGCAGCTGGGCCAGGAGGCACCTTGCCAGAGGGTTCTGCAGATGCTGAAAGTTTGGGTGGCTTAAACAGCAGCTGGATCATGGTGTGAGCATCACTGGACCCCCGGGGCCTGTGGGCAGCAGCAGGGAGCAGGCGGTGCCCAGTCCCGGCGTGGCACCGGGGAGGCACTGCTCCCTCCTGCCCTGCTGGGCGAGCTCTGGGGCTGGGATTCACTGCCGGAGCTGCCCCGGGGGTTTCAGTGGTGGCACAGCCATGCCCACCAGCTGTGGGGTCTGCACATGTCCCCCTTGAGCCGCATGCCAGGGCGAGTGGACACCTGGCCTGGCTCAAGCTGGCGGTGATGTGCCCAGCGTTGGAGGGGACGGGGACGTATCCTCGGGGTGCTGGCAGCTGAGGGTCCATCAGGCCCCGCTGTGGCTCCCCAGGGCCTCTGTGGTGACACCACAGCTACGCCCCCTGGCTGAGCCCCCCATCTGAGACCCACAGACTGTGCCGGAGCGGGGCTGCCCATGGGGCCCCCGCGCTCTCAGTGCACTGATGCATGTGTGGCGTATACATTACACGTATAAATGATGCATAAATATACCTTAGAATACTTGTGACAGTACTGAGTAACTGCAGTGGCTGTATACAGCAGCTCTGTGTGTGTATATGTATATATAGGTTTCTATACCTTGCCACTACAGTAGATCTGTATGTGCCAGCACTTGATTACTGTTGTGGATCTATACAGTAGGGTGTGGATAAATTGATGAATTACTCCAGTGCAGGTACATACTTGGTTCCTATAGAGATGTGTACAGCAGGGAATGTATGGGCTGGAGCTTGGTTCCTTTACAGGATGTATATAGCAGGGGATGTCTAGGCTGGTGGTTGGTTCCTATGGAGGATGTGTATGGCAGGAGATGTATAGGCTGGTGCTTGGTTCCCATAGAGGATGTGTACAGCAGGAGATGTATAGGCCGTGCTTCATTCCTATCGAGGATGTATATGGCAGGGTATAGCCCTGTGCTGGGGCTCGGTGAGGGGTGCGTGCACAGGCAGCGCGTTGGTTTGGGGCCGGAGCCTGGCCAGGGCCAGCGATGGAGGAGGTGCCGTGGTGCAGGAGAGCCAGCGCAGACAAGGGGTGCATTCAGGCGGATGCAGGCAGGCGTGAGTCACCCCGTGGCGGCTGTTCGGTGCAGGCTCAGGCACCGGCCAGCCCGATGCCGGCTCTGCGTGCCCAGTGGCACGTGCCAGTGAGCTCCAGGAGCCACCTGTGCTGTGGCTCCTTGGGTTCCCCTGGGGACCATGGGGTGTCCAGCCTGAGTGACTTCAGTCCCGCTGGCTGGGAGTGGTGGAGCCCACAGCCCCAGGGGAGTTGCTGCCCACCCCAAAACACCATCCCCTGCCCTGATGGTTTGGGACCTGCCCCAGGCTGCCTGTGGTTGGGGAGCATGGAGGTCCCTGGGCATGTGGAAGATGCTGCTGGGCTGCTCAGGGACCTAAAGCAGTGGGGTGATGATTGCCCACGTCTGCGGTGATGCTTGCCCATGTCTGGATGGTGCTTGCCCACGCTGGAGGTGATACTTGCTGCATCCAGGCTAACGCTGGAGCATCCCTGCCCGTGCAGGCAGCAAGCAGCCCCAGGCAGGGTGAGGGACCCGGCAGTGCCATCGGCCTCTGCCATGGCACTGCCTGGCATTTCTGGGATGATGCCACCCCACCTGTATCCCCTTGCTTCCTGCTGCACCGCCGTGGTCCCCACAGAGCAGCCCCCCAAGCAGCTGGGCTGGGGTGTAGAAGGGCAGTGAGTGATGTCCAAGAAGGTGATGGCAAAAGGCTCCTTCTCTGTGTTTGGCCAGGGCTGAGCACAACCTGGTGAGCTCAGGGAGGTGGTGGTGGCCCTGGCAGAGGTTTGGCTTTGGGGTGCTGTTGCCTGTGGGACATCAGCCCCTGACCCCCCCAGCTGTGTGGTTGCTGGTGTGGAGGGGGACAGCAGATAAGGCGCTGGTTGGCACTTCTGTAATGGCAGATATTGCACCAGCATGACCCTGCCCGGAGCGGGATTGGCATTGTTTGGGCACAGCTGCACAGGGTTTTTTGGGGGTGTGGGGAGTGATGTGGCACCCCCGCTACCCCACGTGGGGGCACATGAGGCCCGAGGATGGTCCAGTAGCAGGGGATGACCTGGAGAGCGGGCAGAGAATGGGAGAGGGTGTTTTAGGAACTGGGGTGTTATCTGCACCTGGGTGCTGCAGTTGCCTGTCCTGCCGGCCCAGAGCTGGGGGGGTGGGGTGGGCTGGGCAGCACTGGGGCAGGGGCACAAACAAGTTTTCTCCCAAACACTCCTGAGATGTCTCCAGAGAGGAGACAGAGTTTGTCCTTGGGCAGCATGCCATGCCTGCAGAGAACGGGACAGCCAGGTGCTCATCATCTCGCGGTTGGCCTTGGGGCTCGTGCTGCACACCCCCCGGTCCCGGGGGTGGGGGAGCAAATGCCATCCTGGGTGCTAGTGTGGATACAGACCCCATGTGGGCTCTTGCTGGGGGCTCTGTGGCTTGTGCACTGTCACCCCCTCGTCCCTGGGTCCCTGCACCTGTGGGTGCCAGCCCCCGGCCCCAGCAGCCTCTTGCCTGGTGGTGCTGAGAGCGATGCTGCTGCCCTGGGCTGCAGGGACAGCTCGATGCCTGCCTCTCCTGCCCACGCTCCCCTGCCTGCACTCCCCTGCCGTCCCTGCCAGCATTCCCTAATGTATGGATGGTTGTGGTTGGTTCCCATGGAAATGGCTGCTGAGAAATGAGGTCAGCCTGACCCAGAGGAGAGCCAGCGCTTGTCCTCCCCTGCTCCATGCAGGCAGCCGAGGGAGAAGTTTCCTCTCGGCAGCTCGCCCTGAGCTCCGGGAAGGCTGTCGTGCACTGGCCGTGGGGCTGGGGGTCACCGGGGACAGGGACAGGGATGGCCGTCCCCAGGGCTGGCTGGGTGCTGGTGGCAGCCTTGGTGGTGCTGAGCTTTCCGCAGCGTGGCCGTGGGGCGATACTGTCAGCTGCGCCGGGGTTTGGTGCTCGGTGGGATTGGTCCTGCACCGGCTGCTCCGGCTGGGGTTGCAATGGGAGGTGGCAGGGCCAGGGATGGGGATGGTGGCTTCGGTGCCAGCGTGCATGTCCCCTGGGGTTTGCCCACCCGGCTGTGGGGCTGCGAGGGGTTCGGGGTGGGAGTGGGCTCTCTGCCTGCCTCCCCTGCCTTCCCCCTGGCCTCGGGGCTGGTCTATCAGGTGCCTCGTATTTTTAAACCCTGAAGAAACTTCCTTTTAATTTCCTGCCTTTCAAAATGCCATCGCTCCAGAGGTTTCCATTTATTGCCCATCTGCCTGCAATTGTCAGGAAGGCAGGAGCAGCTGAGCCTGGATGCCCAGGGATCTTCAGGCAGGAGAGCAGCCCCCCGGGGGTCCCTCTCCTCCCTTGGCCAAGATTTTGGGTCTGGGGGCATGGTGTGCTGCTCACTGACCCAGGAGAAGCCCCAAAGTCCATTTCCAGGGGGCTTCTTGCTGCCTCAGCAGCTGGCCTGCATCTCCCGTGCCCACCCCACCGCTGGGACCCTGGTAGGCTCCCTGGGACCCCCGGTCCCACTGGGGGACCCTGTGGCCAGCTGCAAACCAGCTGAGGAGGCGGCACCGCCGTTGTTTAGGTTGGAGGAGAAAAAACCCAACAACCTGATCCAGGATGTGGGCTTCAAGGCTGTAGGCGGCTTCTGGTGTCCTGGAGAGCCAGACAAGGAACCTGAGCCGTGGCAGCCGCGACAGGGAAGTGAGGCTGGAAGCCAGGAAATATTTTCAGGCTAGAAAAGCATTGGTATAACCAAAAGCAAGCTGAAGTCTTTGCCGTGGGAAGCTGTCAGGAATTGATCTGGGGGCTCGGCTCTGCTGGGGTTTGGGGTATTTGATCCCTTTGGGGGGGAGTAAAGCTGGTGCTGGGGGTCCTCTTGCACTCTGGGACCCCCTGCTGATGGCGGCGGGTGCATCGGGGTTTGGAAGGCAGGGCAGGGGAGGTCTGGGGCCAGTGTAAGGCAGCACTTGCTCCTCTCTCCTGCAGCAGCCCTGCCAAAGAGGAGGTCCCCGTCCCTGACAGAGCAGCCAGTGTCCCCCCGTCCCCACCAGCCCTCCTTCCCCGCACGAAGCCACCGGCCCCGCTGCTGCCGGAGCTGCCCTCCAAGGCCAACCTCCCCTTCGTGCCGGAGTTTGGTGAGTATGAGGGGGGCTGAGCCTGAGCCTGTCCCAAATCTTCCCCAGGAGCGCTGTGCCATGGATCCCCCCTTCCTCCATCCCCTCCTTTGCCTTCTGGGCTGGGGATTTTCAGGGGGTACAAGATCTGGGCTGGGGGTTTGGATGCACCCTCTCTTGGGGGAGAGCAAAGGGTTTCACAGGCTCTGAAAGCAACCGCGCCAATTCATAGAGGAAGGATAAACCCGGCAGGGAGTTGTTAAATGCATGTGCGTTAGGGTGTCCCTGAGCCGCAGCTGGAGGGGGCTGGAGGGTGCTGGGGGATCACGGCAGGAGCAGGATGCAGCTCTCAGCTCTGGTGCTGGGACCCCCAGCTCCCTGCCGAGCTTTCGTCAGCTCTTTGCGCCCACCAGCCTCCTCCTCGGGGGGTCACCAGGGCTTGACCAGCTGCAGGGAGGGCTGCTGAGGTGGGGACCCCCGAGGAGGGTTCCAAGGCATTGCCTCGGGTGCAGCCCTGGTTGGGAGCAGCTGCTGCTCTGTAACAGCAAACCCTCAGCTTTATCTGCTCCTTTATTTAATTGTGTTAATCCAGCTTGACTAGCTCTGCTGAAAGGAAAAGGAAGGGCAGGGCTCTGCGAGGTGCTGGGTTCCCGCCCCGGGTTATGCATGGCCAGCAGCCATGCGGGAAGTGGCACTTGGTTTAACTGGGAGCTGGGGTATGTTTCAAAAGCTAGGAGAAGCCATCGACAGGGAGGTTATTCTGTTGCGGGGTGTGGGGAGGAAAGCTGCTCCTGCTCCGTGCCCTGATGGGTCGGCTGGTCCTCTGCACCAACAGCCAACGAGCTCTAGGTGCTGCAAGGTCTGCAGGGGGGGGGAATCCCTTCTGTCCCCACCTACCTGCACCCCTCATCCTCACGAAGCCTGGGAGCATCCTTGCCCTGCTGCCAGCACTGGGGCTCCCTGCACTGAAACAGCATCCTCTGGATGAGGATTTTGGGGAGAAATCTGGTCTGGGTTACCTCAGGGTTTGGAAGAGGGTGTCTGCAAAGGACAAGCTGTCTGGGGTCACTTGTCCCTGCAGGATGGGTGCTTGCTGGCCAGGATTTCTTCTGCCATGGGTGCTGGGCAAGGAGGAACCATCTCCTTTCTCCTGTCCTTCTCCGGGATCTTATTTCCCATGCATGCGCAGGCTGAGAGCCGCTTGCTTCTCCTGTCTCTCTGACAGCTGATAAGGAATGGAGGGGGAGGGAGGGAAATCCACCCTGAAAAACAAGCTGTAGGAAAAGCCCCAGGGATCCCCCCAGCAGCAGGAGCTCCTGGGCAGAGGCATGAGAGCCTGGATGAAGCTGTGGTGCCAGGGCTGGTGGCACCCAAGTCCCCTCCCGGCGGTGCCAGGAGGGTCGTGATGGTGCTGGGAGCTGCCACAGGTGGGACTTTGCCCTTCCCTGCTCTTCTCCAAACTCCTTGATAAACCCCCTGTTGTCTCACCGACAGAGCACTTGTTTGCCAAGGGTAGTGTGAAGGGGAAACGAGCTGTGCCAGCACCCTCTGTGCTGGGCTCCAGCGCTGGCATGTCCCCAGGCAGGCAGGGACAGGCAAAAGGGTGGCAGGGGGTGGCAGGACCCCTCGCTCCACTCCAGTTGATTCCCAGCATCTTCCCTCTGCTTTTACAGATGATTCAGACTACGAGGACTCCACCTGGGAGGAGGAATTAGCCGGACCTGCTGGGGACATGGCCGACAAGGTTGGTCCCACCATGGGGCTTGGTGGTGGGCAGGAGCAAGTGGGGTGACTGTCCCCGAGGTGCTGGCCTTGGGCTGCTTCGGAGATACCCGTTAGGGTTGGAGGAGCAGGTCTGCAGTGGTTGGAGAGGAGGTTCTGCCTCGCTGAGCACCCACCGGGTCTCCCACGGGGGCTGCAACCCTCCCCCCGGGCAGCAGCGCCAGGGTCCTGGGGGACCAACACCGCCCGTGCAGCCTCTCTGCAAACTTGCATGCACAGAGTGCGTGCTAGTGGACATCTGCAGCACTGCACCCTGAATTCAGTCCCTGGATCAGCGATTTGTATCTGCTCCGGGCCCCCAAGGCCAGCCTGGGATGGGTCTGGGTGGATTTGAGGGGTTGCAGCAGCCAGAGAGACCCCTGAGTGCCCGGAGCCCCCCATCCGCCTTTGTGTGGGAGCAGGCTGATGGGGAGAGATGCTGCCGTGGCTGCCTCTAACCCCGACCCCGCTATCCTCTGCCCAGGGGGCTGCAGTGTGGGGCGAGGGCTTGCAGATAAACAGCCGTGGCAGCTGCTGGCAGAGGGTCCCCTCTGTCTGGTCCTGCCTGGCCACTCTTCACCCCCCACTTGCAGCTCCCGACACCCCCACAACAGGTCCCAGCTGCATATCTGCCCGCCCCTGCCCAGCGAGGGGGAAATGCAGAATTTCTTAGCAAGCACAGACATTTTTGGTTGCTATAAATAACCAGCCTGGCACTCAGCTCCTCCCTATGGCTGCGCTTCCATCCTGCTGTGGGTGGGAGCATGCCCCTTCTTCCCTGGGGCCAGCCGTGCCCAGGCACCTCCGCACCGTGTGCATCTGCAGAGCTGGGAAGCCCAGGCAGTGACTTGGCATCTCACCCCCTCTGTCTTGGGCTGTCCCTTGCCCATCCCTCATGGCACAGGCAAGCAGGGAGCGGGGGTCAGCCAGGGGACTCTTCCGTGAGCTGCTTATTTTGGGCAGCAGGGGAGGGTGGCGCAGGGATGCCCGTGTCAGCCATGGCTGGTACCACAGGAGGATGCTGAGCCCGTAACGGGGCGGCCACGCTCCCAGCGCGTCAACAGCCTCTTCAGCGAGGACGAGCTCATCGAGGACTACTACAATGCTCCCCCTGCCAAGTAGGAACTCGTCTGCCTTGTGTGTGTGTGTGGGGGGGGAGCGGTAGGAACGCTTATGCACAGGCACATGTGGGCCTGCACAGGCAGGGAATCTGAGCGCCTGCACATGGGCAGGGGTTGTCTCTGCGTGCGTGCACAGCTGGGGATGCTTGTGCAGCGGGAGTGTGTGCACACATGCGTGGACGGGGTGCAAGTGGCCTTGGGGAGTTGCTTGTGCGTGCATGCGTACACATATGCATGTGTGTGCATGCACAGTTGGTGATACGGTGCATGCACGTGTGTGTGCCAGGGGATGCTTGTGCATGGCAGAGCGCCTGTGCCCAGGGGTGTGTGTGTGTATACAGGTCAGGGCTTTGCATGTCTGCACAGCTTCACGGGTCGTGTGCATGTGTCGTGTGGGAGAGCACGCGTGTGCATGCACGAGAAGAGAGCAAGCCTGCATGTCTCTGGGTTTGGGGCTGTGGCCCTGGGGGTGCCCCTGTTGCCCCTTCCCAGGGCTGGGATTCGGGTCTCTGCTGTCCCAGGAGCTGGAGGACGTGCCGGGACACCCACCAAGGGGACTGCCACCAGGGTCCCTGCTTGCAAGCAGCTGGCACTTGCTTTGCCTGTGCCTCGGGCAAGGGCAAGAGGAGGCTGAAGCATGCAGCAGGGCCATGCCCGCCCCCCCCCCCCCCCCCCCCCCCCCCCCCCCGCCTGCCAGCCCCCCTTGGGAACCGCCAGCTCTTAACCCCCTCCCTCGACTCCTCATCCCCAGCGGTGGCAGCGTCTGGAGTGACAACAGCCCCAGCCCGCACCCGCCTGCACCCACGTTCTCCAGCAGCAGCCCCGGCACGCTGAGCGACAGCATGGAGGGCACCGCCACTGCCCAGCTCTCGCCCACCATCAAAGCAGGGTGGCTGGACAAGAACCCGCCGCAGGGGTGAGTGATGTGCCGAGGGGGGTGGGGCGCAGACCCCCTCCCAGTGCCTTGGGGCGTGGAGATTTCCCCTCTTTTCCCCACCTGTAATTTCTGCTGATGGGGGCTGTAATTTTGCTTTGCTGAATAGCCACCCTAAGGGGTTCCTTCTGCTCCTTCCTAACCCCTGATTTACGTAAAAATACTCAGTTTTGGTGAAAGAGCCTTTCTCAGAGTGGGTGCCACCAGCAGTTGCACTGAGCTGGCTGTGGAGGATGAGGAGGGAAGGCTGCAGCTCAAACTTTCCCCCAGCCCCATGCCTGGGCTTGCTGGGAAATGAGCTGCCTTTGCTCTGGGGAAGCGCTGAAATAGCAGCGATCCCAAAAAAGCAGCTGGCAAGGGAGAAGTGGGGTGTTTGGGCTGGCTTCCTACCGACAGCGCTGCTAGCGGCTCGCGCGTTCGGTGTTTGCCGTGTTTGCCACGGGAGCAGGCGCTGGTGGCAGAGCCTGCGGGATGCCAGCCCCAGCCCCGGCGTGTCACAGCCCTGGCCCTGGCTGCTCACGGTGCAGAGCACCCGCCTGCAGAGTGCCCGCTTGCATAGTTGAACTATGGGGGTTGCTGGGTGCGTGCCTGTATGCTGGAGGGTGAGCGAGCCCAGTGGGCACAGGGAGCGCAGGGAGCCCAGGGAGCGCAGGGAGCCCAGTGGGCACAGGGAGCCCAGTGGGCACAGGGAGCCCAGGGAGCGCAGGGAGCCCAGTGGGCACAGGGAGCCCAGGGAGCCCAGGGAGCGCAGGGAGCCCAGGGAGCGCAGGGAGCCCAGTGGGCACAGGGAGCCCAGTGGGCACAGGGAGCCCAGGGAGCGCAGGGAGCCCAGGGAGCGCAGGGAGCCCAGTGGGCACAGGGAGCCCAGGGAGCCCAGGGAGCCCAGGGAGCGCAGGGAGCCCAGTGGGCACAGGGAGCCCAGGGAGCCCAGGGAGCCCAGTGGGCACAGGGAGCCCAGGGAGCGCAGGGAGCCCAGTGGGCACAGGGAGCCCAGGGAGCCCAGGGAGCGCAGGGAGCCCAGGGAGCCCAGGGAGCCCAGGGAGCGCAGTGAGCCCAGTGGGCACAGGGAGCCCAGGGAGCGCAGGGAGCCCAGGGAGCGCAGGGAGCCCAGTGGGCACAGGGAGCCCAGTGGGCACAGGGAGCCCAGGGAGCGCAGGGAGCCCAGGGAGCGCAGGGAGCCCAGGGAGCCCAGGGAGCGCAGGGAGCCCAGTGGGCACAGGGAGCCCAGGGAGCGCAGGGAGCCCAGGGAGCGCAGGGAGCCCGGTGGGCACAGGGAGCCCAGGGAGCCCAGGGAGCGCAGGGAGCCCAGTGAGCCCAGGGAGCCCAGGGAGCGCAGTGAGCCCAGGGAGCCCAGGGAGCGCAGGGAGCCCAGTGAGCCCAGGGAGCGCAGGGAGCGCAGGGAGCCCAGTGGGCACAGGGAGCCCAGGGAGCGCAGGGAGCCCAGTGGGCACAGGGAGCCCAGTGGGCACAGGGAGCCCAGGGAGCGCAGGGAGCCCAGGGAGCGCAGGGAGCCCAGGGAGCCCAGGGAGCGCAGGGAGCCCAGTGGGCACAGGGAGCCCAGGGAGCGCAGGGAGCCCAGGGAGCGCAGGGAGCCCGGTGGGCACAGGGAGCCCAGGGAGCCCAGTGGGCACAGGGAGCCCAGGGAGCCCAGTGGGCACAGGGAGCCCAGGGAGCGCAGTGAGCCCAGGGAGCGCAGGGAGCCCAGTGGGCACAGGGAGCCCAGGGAGCCCAGTGGGCACAGGGAGCCCAGGGAGCGCAGTGAGCCCAGGGAGCGCAGTGAGCCCAGTGGGCACAGCGAGCCCAGGGAGCACTGTGGGCACAGCAAGACCAGGGGGCACACTGGTGGTGTCAGTGCACCCAGCTGCAGACTGCCTGCTTGCAGAAGTAAAACTATGGGGGTTGCTGGGTATGTGTCTGTGTCCTCAAGGGCGAGTGAGCAACAGGGACCTCAGTGAGCCCAGTAGGCACAGCAAGCACAATGAGCACAAGTAGCCCAGGGAGCCTGGCAAGCTCAATGGGCATAGCAAGCCCAGCAAGTGCAGCAAGCACACCATGCACAGCAAGCCCAGCAAGTACGCTGTGCACAGCAAGCACACCGTGCACAGCGAGCCCAGCAAGTACACCATGCACAGTGAGCCCAGTGAGCATAGCAAGCTCAGGGAGGCCAGCGACCCCAGGGAGCTCACTTGCCCCCATCCCGGCTCAAAGAGCCCCCACACCAGCTGGGAGGCAAAAATCAAGAGGCAGACATGAAGGATATTTGGGGACTGCTTAATCTGAGCTATGAGGAAGCCGCGAGGCTGCAGTCCTGCCGAGGAGGAAGCTCCAGCTGTTTGCAGCCTGGCTGCTGGGGAAGTGAGAGCAGCTGGAAGGTCCCTGGGAAGCTGGGGAAGCTGCTCCAGCAGCTGCTTGGTGGGGAGCCGGAGCCTGGGGAAAGCAACAGAAGGAAAACCAGAAACCCTGGCCCCTCAGCATCTAAAAGTGGCAGAGCTGGGGGGTCTCTGCACCCCGTGGGACAGGGGCAAGCTCCTGACGAGGAGCAGGGGAGCCTGTGGCAGAGCCCAGTGGTTTCAGTCCCTGTGGCTGTCACTGGTTATGTAAAGGCCGAGCGCTGGGGTCACGTGCGGCGATGGCGAAATCCTTCCCGAACAAACAAGCCCTTAAACAACAGCTGTTGGGACTGGGGGCTGGCGCAGCAGTGGGGGGACCCTGGGGGTGCAGCGCTGGGGCAGGGGGCTGCATCGCAGGGCTTGCCAGAGCCTGTGGGAGCTGCTGGTGGGAAGTGGCTTGGTTTCTCCTGCAAGCCCCGACGCCAGGGTGGATGGGCTGCAGGGTTTAATGCCTGTGCTGGCTGGCCAGCCTGTGTGCTGGGCTGGGGGGGGCACAAGGGTCCCTAGTGGGCTCCACTCCAGCCCCGGGGTCCTCCCTCTCTGCTGTATCCTCATCCTGATAGAGATGCCTGGCTGCTCCTTCTGCCACGCAAGAGCCCTGGGTGCCACCGGCCCTGCCTGGAATGTGTCCCCTGGATTGAACCCTGCCCGGCTTGTAGGTCTGGAGCAGTAACTGCAAACAGGGGTTGGGGGAGGGGGCTTTTAGGGGCAACCCTCATTCTCAGCTCCATCTTTTAATTGGCATGAAGTCCCCAGCGCTGTCCCCAACAGTGGCAGAAGGGCTGGGGGCATGGCGCAGAATCGAGGGCTAGGGATACGGCACAGGATCGATGGCGAGGTGGCCCCGGGCTTTTGGCAACTGGGGCGTGAAGGCACAAGCGGAGTTGCCCCGAGTTCAAGGGCACACGGTACAGCCTGGCACAGCACAGCCCCTGCCGCAGGGCTGGGGCCAGCAAGGGGTGAGTGGGGAGGGGGCTGCTCCAGCCAGGGGGGGCTCGTACCACCTTTCCTGCAGCCCAGCCCCCTCGGGAGCAGCACCAGCCTCGGGTGGGCTGCAGCACTCTCTGCCTGCCCCACATGGGGTGCAGCTGGGTCACCCCATCCCCTCCAGTGGGTCCCTCCGGTCCCTTCCCAGGTCCTACATTTACCAGAGGCGCTGGGTGAAGCTCGATGCTGACTACCTCCGCTATTTTGACAGTGAAAAAGTGAGTGGGGAAGAAGGATTTGGGGGCTCGGGGGAGGAGGTGGTGGAGGAGCTGCCCCAGTGGGGTCACAGCCCACCAGGTGTCCTGGCTGTGAAACGTGGCCGTGCCAAGGGGCAGCATCCCAGGGAGCAGCAATGGACGGGTGCTGGGGTGATGCTGGCGCCAGGGTGGGATGCTCGGAGCTTCCTGGACACGGATGCTCTCAGCATCATGAGCCTGGGACAGTGCCCATCCCATCTGCCCGAGGCCATGGTGATGAACAATGTGTCTCTCCCCTCCTGCCCTGCCCCAGGACCCCTACTCTAAGAGGTTCATCCCCGTCTCCTCCATCTCCCGCATCACCAGCATCGGGGACCAGAAATTTGAGGTCATCACCAACAACCGCAACTTTGTGTTTCGGGCCGAGAGCGATGGTGAGCGATAGGGGTTCTTGCTCCTTGGGTGGCCTCAGGCTGCTCCCCCTCCCCTGGCCCAAGGGATGAGTCCTGGAGGCTCCTGGCCCTGGGGCTGACCCTGACCCATCTCCCCGCTCTGACCCCACAGCGGACCGTAACGAGTGGATACGGACCCTGCAGCAGATTGTGGAGGAGTGGAAGAGCAAAGCTCTGGAGAGGACGTCAATATCCCTGACCATCAACGGTGCCACCGACCTGGTCGACAAGAGCGGCTTCCTGGAGCTGCGGGGGTTTAAGCACAAGCTGTTCGTGGTGGTGGCTGGGGACAAAGTTTTCCTCTACAAGAATGCAGAGGTGGGTTGCTGGGTGGGGGGGCTGTGGCACCACAGGGGACCCCAATGCCATCTTGAGGGGCACGTCTCTGCATCCACCACCTGAGAAGAGTGGCAGCGAGCCGGGGCACCCCAGGGCTTCCACCCAGCAAACGGGGACAGCTCAGACCCTGCAGGCTGGTGACCCCAGGGCTGCAGCTGCCCTCCCTGCTGGCTCTGAGCCTTGGGGTCCCCAGAAGCATTGAACCCCAGAGCCCACAGGGCTCTGTGCACCCCCGGGGCTGGGAGGTGGGCAGGGCAGGGGCATGGGCACCCCAGCCACCAGCACTGGTGTGATGTGAGGGCAGCAGTGCGGGCAGCTCCGACACCAGCTACTGCAGGCAGTGCATCATCCGTGTGTGTCTGGGTATGTCCCCTCGGGAAGGGTCCCCCACCGCCCTCATTCACCCCACCACCCACCAGGACTATCGCCTGGGCATTGGCATCACCTACATTGAGATGAACTTGGGGAATGTCAAGGAGGTGGACCGCCGGGGTTTCGATCTGACAACGCCCTACAGGATTTTCAGGTGAGCTAAGCGAGGGGAGGGGGTGCTGGCAGTGCACACACACCACCCCCCCACACCTCCCAGCTGTGCTGTCCCTCACCTTCATCCCTGCTGGCAGCTTCTCTGCTGACTCGGACCAGGAGAAGGAGGAGTGGGTGGAAGCCATGCAGCAGTCCATCTCTGAGGCGCTCTCCAACTCAGAGGTGGCAGAGAGGATCTGGGTGGTGGAATCCAACCGCTTCTGCGCTGACTGTGGCTCGCCCAAGCCCGACTGGGCTTCCATCAACCTCTGTGTTGTCATCTGCAAGAGATGTGCAGGTACCTGCATCCTGGGTCAGGGGGCAAGAACAAGCCATGCGTCCCCTGCCCTGTGTGGGGATGCAGGGCAGTGAAGTGTGGGGGCACCTGGTGGCTTAGCCTCTCCCACCTCAAAGCTGCTCCCTAATGTCTCGTCCTGCTGGCAGGGGAGCACCGGGGCTTGGGCCCTGGCATCACCAAGGTCCGGAGCCTGAAGATGGATAGAAAAGTGTGGACGGAGGAGCTGATTGAGGTATTGCTGCAGACAGACCCCAAAAACCCTTTTGAGGGGAGGTACCCCATCCCCTCCCCATGGTGGCCCTGCTGACTACGAGCTTGGGACTGCAGGAGCACAGCAGGGTTTTTCCAGCCTGACCCGCTGCGATGTGGCTTGGTTGGGGATGGGACCCCCGGCAGCCCCCCTGCCATCCCGTCCCTGGGGTCTGTGGCCAGCCGACACTCCCCTGGGCACCCCGGCGAGTATGAGTGGCACTTGTGTGCCACAGCCAGTGTCTGCGTGTCCGTGGGGATGTGGCTGCGGAGCTCTGGGGCCAAGCGTCAGAGCAAACCCCGAAGCGGTGCAGCCGGAGGAACGCATCCAGCGCGGGGTGGGGGGGGGGCGGTACGGGGGGAGCTGGGATTTGTTACCAGACCCAACCCGGCCGCCTTTTCCAGCCAGCAGACCCTGGCTGGCCCCGCTCTTCCCAGCCATGCCGGTCGGATCCTGCATTCCTGCTTGGCGTCCCACCCGCGCAACCCCCGCCTCCGGCATCGCCTGCTCCCTGAGCCCCCAAACGCTTCCAGCTGCTGCCTGCGGCTGCTCGCCTTCCCCTCCCCTCTCCGGGAATGCTGCCCTAAACCCTGCCGGGCTGGCCACCATCCCCTGGCCCCCCGCCCGCCCCAGCCCCTCCCTGACCCCCGGCCCGGCTTGTATCCATGCCACCCTCGGGGTGTGCTGGCAGAGCACCCCACGGGCTTGCTGAGGCGATGTGGGGCTCCCTGTGATAGGGCTAAACCTCTTACTGGCGGGCTGAGCATCGCTCAGTGCCCGGCAGCAGGATGGCAAAGGGCCATGGAAAGCTTTAAACCCGCCCCACGGATGCTGAGCATCCCCCCTCCCTCTCCTGCAACTGGCTGCTGCTTTCCAGATGTGATTTTCCGGGGCTGGAAGGGGGGGTCGGTGGCTGTGGGGTCTGCCAGATGCCGGGGCTGAGCCGCGATGTGTGCCTGGGCAGGGAGCAGCCCTGCATGCCTGCAGTGGGTGGGTGCTCCTGCACCCTGCCCACCCGTGGTCCCCACTGCCCCTCCACCACCCAACATCCCCCGCCATGCTCTGCCTTCGCCCCGCTGCTCTCCCGAGCAGCAGTAATGCAGTGGCTTTGGGCTGTGAACGTCCCTGTAAGCACAGCTACTGCCATGCTCACCCCCCCACCCCCCCCAAACCCCTGGGGACTCCCCGCAAAGCCTGCTCCATGCCCAGCCACGCTCCGTCCCTGGCAGCACCATCATGCCAGCCTCTCCTTGTCCCCGCAGCTTTTCCACCAGATCGGCAACGCTGTGGCCAACCAGTTCTGGGCCGCCAACGTGCCCCCCAGTGAGGCCATCACCCCCACCAGCAGCAGCCAGGAGAGGAGGCACTTCCTCATTGCCAAATACCGGGAGGGCAAGTACCGCCGCTACCACCCGCTCTTCGGCAACCAGGAGGAGCTCAACAGGGTCAGTGGCCCCCGGGGCTGGGCACTGTCTCTGGGGTCCCACCTGCGTGCTAAGTGGTGCTGAGCTGGGGTCCTGAGGTTGTTTCGAGGGACAAGGTCTCTGCCCGAGCAGGCTGTCCAGCCTCATGTGTGGGGCTAGATGATTTCCCACCCTCCCTCCCTGCCTGCACCCCTGGGGTATCGCCGCCCCTCCCCCCCATTACACACCCTGTGTCCCCACTTGCACCCCGAGCCGAAGCCTGGGGTCTCCAGGAAGGACAAGCTGGCTGCAGGGACAGGGTGACATCTCTGGGACGGGGCACAGCCAGCTTCATTTCCAGGCGTGTGAGCCCGGTCTGAGGCAGGTCCGAGCCAGACATCCCCAGGGTTCATCTCCCCCTGGCTTGGAAATGGCGCTGGGGTCCGGCACTGAGCTGGAGCCGGGTTCATGGGGGGCTGATGCCCTGGCTGCAGCAGCTCGAAGCCCCTCCTGCTCCCCAGAGCACCCTACAGTGCCAGGGGCAGAGATGCCCGGCCAGCACCCCCCATCCCTGACCAGGGCACCCAGTCCCGGCGCTGGGCAGGGGGCAGGCCGTGGCTTCTGCACAACTGGCACCAGGAACCCATCATGGTGCTCCGGCCGCCGGCCCTCCAGCTCTGTCCTCCGCCAGGCCTCGGCTGCCCATGGTGCTGCCGTGTTTGCACAAGAGCTGGGGGCACACGGGGGGCCCGGGCGGCCGTGGAATTCGCATGTGGGCTTGTTTGTTTTCCTACTCCAGCTAGCCCGTCCCACCCCGCTGCGTATGACTTCACCCCCGGCTCCTTAAGGGAGGGATTCACCGCCTGCTCCAAACTTTTTCTCCCAGTTTGAGCCTCCTTTGTCCTGCTCAGGCGGCTGGGAGGAGGCGGGGGTCCGGCTGCTCTCCGCGCTCCCACCCGGCTTTTTTTTGGCTGGGGTGGCTCCTTACTGGGGGTCTCCTCCTCCTTCTCCTTGGGAGCCTTCAGCCTCACCCGCCGCCCTCCCGGCTCTGCCCCACAGGCTCTGTGCGCCGCCGTCACCACCAGTGACCTGGCAGAGACTCAAGCTCTGCTCTTCTGCGGGGCGGCGGTGAACTGTGCCACCGGGGACCCCCAGTGCCCCACGCCCCTGGCCCTGGCCGAGAAGAGCGGGCAGAGGCTGCAGATGGAGTTCCTGCTCCACAATAAAACCTCAGGTAAGGGCTGACCCCTTGAAATCCCCATGGGCTTAAACCCACCGCCGGCATTCCCGGAGCTGGGGAGGAGAGCTGCCAGGGTGTCCTGGGGGACACAAGCATGTTTTGAGGCGGTGCCGGCTCCGTATCCTGCCCAGCAGCTTCCTGGCACGGGGCTCACCGGCTGCCTGGTGCTGCTGGGGTCTGCACAGCCTGGGGGAGGGAAGAGAAGCTTTGGTAGCTCCCACACCCATGGGACAGGGTTGGGTGGGGGCTAGGGTGGGGGGCTTCATCGCAGCTGGGGACACAGGTCCAGAGCCCTGCCGGGGATGCAGGCTGGTGCTCCGGGCACTGGGAAGAACAGCTCTCCTGCAGCGTCCTGGCCCACTGCGGGCATCCCCAGCAGCCTCAGGAGATGTGCCCCAGCCATCCAGGCAGCCCCCACCTCCAGCATCCCCACCAGGGCTGGGGAGGGACGGTCTGACCCTGGTACCCGTCTCTCCCACTCCGCTAAATGTGCCCACCCACCCCCGGAGCCCCGCTCTGGGTGGGTTGAAGGCTCCCATGGGACTGATCCGCACCCTGACATGGGGTGAACCTCCAGCTCTGGAAAGCTGGGGCAGCCGGGATGGAGGTGTGCCGGGGCTGGCTGTAGCCGGCCATAGCCGTCACCTCCCTCGCTGCCTCGGCAGCCAAGTCCGTCCTGCGGAAGCTGGAGTTTGCCCAGGGCTGGAGCTGGCCCTGCCCTTCCAGGCATGTCAGCACAAAAGGGGTCTGGGAGAGCGGCGAGGCCTCCCGGCCGCCCCGGTGAGCCAGAGAAACCCAAATCCCTGCTCAGGGCCAGCTCTGGCAGGCACCTCCGGAATGCTGGGATCGCTGGGGTCACTGGGCCCAGCGTTGTGTGTGGAGCAGGGCTGGGCTGGCGGAGCAGGGCTTGGCATCCTCCTGGGTTGCCCCATCTCTAGAGCTCCGGGCAGCCCCGCCGTCTGACCTGGGGGTGCTTTAGGGGTGTCCCTGCACCCCATATCTGCCTGCTCCCTGGAGGAAATGGAGGATGCCTCTTGCTGGCAGGCAAGGTGGGGAAACTGAGCCAGGGGTGTTGTGCCTGTGGTCACCTGGGGAGGCTGTGGCAGAGCCCTGGGCTGTTATTTTGGCTTCAGGATGATGATGCTTTGCCCTTCTCCTCCTGCAGAGTAGTGGGGACCCAGGACAGCCTTGGGGGCGATCTTGCCCGTTGCGGAAGTCCCATCCCCACCTTCTCATAATGTCCTCATCCCAGCTCAGTGCTGGTCTGCAGGGGTGATGTGGGATGCGGGATGCAAGATGTGGGATGCAGGATACCCTCCTGGCAGATAGGCCTGACCCTGCTGACACCCAGGCAGCCCCAGATTTGGTGGCCGGAGATGCTCCTTGCACCCCAGCCATGCTGTGGTGAGGGCTCATGGTGCAGCCAGTGGGATGCTTTTGGGCTCCTTCTTCTTGTGCTGACATGAGGGACACCTGGCTGCCTCAGGGGTCTGCAGGGGGTGGGATGTTGCTGGTGACAGCACTGTGGGCCCCATCCAGCTGGCCATGTCACATCAGCAAAACACCCGGGGGATGACATGGAGGTTGCGATCCACTGTTACCGTGTCCCTGACCCAGTGGAGCCATGCTGCATCCTGCTGTGTCTCTCCCCTGCCCCGGGTCTGGGGAGGTTCTGCAGGGGGATGCAGTCCCCAAGACCCCCATGACAGGCTGTCTCCCTGTTTGCAGAGATGCCACGCCTGGAGGTGGGGGGCAGTGAGGAGAAGCCCTACTCCGTGCCCCTGCCCTCTGTCACCCACAATGGCTTCCTCTACAAGACCCCCTCAATGGCCAAGCCTGTCAGCGAGCGGAAGGGCCTGGAAGGTATGTGGGGGCCTGTGGGGCAGGGAAATAGGGGCACAGGTAGTGCTGGGGAAGCTGACGGGGGGGATTGCCCCATTCCCTGCTCCCCCAGGCATTGAAAAGGCACCAGAGAGGTGCAGCATCACCTGTTCAGCCTGGTCTGAGGGTGGTTTGCAGTGGGTGGGCATCCAGTGGGAGCTGCAGGGCCACCCAAGCTGGGCTGAGGGTGATGTTGGGCTGGCTGGAGCATGTGGGGCTGCCCAGCACCATCCTGTGCCACACAGAGTTCAGCCGGCGGTGGTGCACGCTGCAGGATGGCATCCTCAGCTACTATGAGAACGACCGCAACGCCGTGCCCAATGGCGAGATCAAGGTGGAGGAGATTGTGTGCCTGGTGAACAACTCACCCCACACCCACGGGTAAGGCTGTACCCCATGTGCTGCCCCACAGCACCCTGACATCCCCTCTGCTCCTGCAGGGCTGGCTGTGGCTGCAGCATCGCTCACAGTGGTGGCACGAGTGGGCTGCTGGCCCCAACCCCACTGTTGGCCCCTATGGCACTTGGGGCATGCCTGACCCAGCTGTCTTTGCAAAGAGTCTTTGCAGCCCCTTTGCAGCCCTTTTGCAACTCCCTCGCAGCCTCTTTGCAACCCCTTTGCAGCCCCTGTGCTGCTCATTGGAGTGTGCATGACAGCATGGGGATGCCTGAGGGCCTGGAGATGTGGTGAGGGGATCCCAAAGGGGGACAGCTGTCAGCAGAGCTGATGGCAGAGGTGCAGCAGGATGCTCTCACCCCTGGCATGCAGCCCCTGGCACCCCAGCAGCTCCATCCCACTACCTGTGGGCGTCCAGGCTCCCCTTTCCCTCCCTCCCACAGGATTGAGAGCACGTTCGAGGTCTACATCGAGACAGAGAGGCTCTACCTCTTTGGTCTGGAGAGTCCAGACTCCGCTCGGGAATGGCTCAAGTCCATTGCCAAGGTAGGGTGGGGTGGGCTGTGGGTGGCCATGGGTGCCAGAGGGAGCTGGGTGCCGCGGCACTGACAGATCCCTCTTCTCCCTGGCTCAGTCCTTCGTCCATCCCCGTGCCGAGGAACTGCTGGCTCTCGACTTTGAGCGCATCGGCCGACTGCACTATAAGGGTGGCCTCAACCTGGAGCGAGCCAAGGAGGGCTGGTTCGCCCTGGCTGGCTCCGTGCTCCATGTCTGCTTCGAGGACAGCGAGCGGCAGGAGCCACTCCAGCTGCGCAAGCTGCAGGAGCTCTGTGCGTTCCCCTGCCCCCTCGTGGGATCCCCCCCTTGTAGTGTCCCCCCAGTCCCGCTCTGAGCACCTGGGTCATCCCCAGCTTTTGTTGAGAGGCTGTTAGATGCTGCTCTGAGGGAGCTTGGTGTCCCTCCACTGAGTGGAATGCTCTTCCTCCTCTCCATCCTCTTCCCCATCCCTGGAAAGTCACTGCTTGCCCCATTTGGGCTGGAGCTGGACCTGTTGGCATAGCCCCTCATGGTGCATGGGGCTGGGGCACCCCACATTCCCATGGGTGATGGGCTCTCTGCCTTCCCTTCCAGCCATCCAGGGAGACAACGAGGTGCTGGTGCTGGTGGAGAGGCGGAGGTAAGAGCACACGCCGAGGTGTGTGTGTTAGACCCCACCAGCAAAATATCCCCCTCTGCCTAAGCCCCTCCTTGTTCTGGGGTGCCTTTGCCCTCCCCACCATGACTGGGGACCCCCAGAAAAGAGCTGGGACCATCCCCAGGCCCCCAGGGCCAGCCCTCCTGGGGGTCCTGGCTGTGCAGTGGGGTTTGGGAGCGGGGGCAGCTGCCCCCCCGCTGAAGCTGGGCTTGCCGGCAGGACTCTGTACATCCAGGGGGAGAGGAAGCTGGATTTCCTGGGCTGGGTCCATGCCATCCAGAAGGCTGCGGGCAGCTCGGGGGACACCTTGTCAGAGCAGCAGCTGACGGAGTCGGACGTCCCGCTGCTGGTGGACCGCTGCATCGACTATATCACACAGTGTGGTACGTGCCATCGCTCAGTGATGGATGCTGGCGGAGGGGACCAGAGCGTGGCGCTCAGGTCAACCCATCAGTGCGGCGCAGCAGGCTGAGACCTGACATGCTCGTGACACGTTTCCCTCCTTCCCTGAGCATCTGCTCCAGCTCTGTGGGGGGGCTCCAGCTGGAGCAGGGCTTTGGCTCCAGCCTGCAGCTCCTCGGTGGTCACAGCAACACCTGTGAGGTGGGAAGTGCTACAGCACCAGCTTTCTGCCAGCTGTGGCTGATGGGGAGCCAGCACGCAGGCAATGGTGCAGGGAGGGGTCCTGACCACCACGGATGGGGTCTCATCCCCACTGGCTTCTGCTGCAGGGCTGACATCTGAGGGCATCTACCGCAAGAGTGGGCAGAACTCGAAGACCACCAGCTTGCTGGAGATGCTGCGCCGGGACGCCCGCAGCGTCCGTCTGAAGGAGGGCGAGCACCAGGTGGATGATGTTGCCAATACCCTCAAACGCTTCTTCCGTGACCTTGGGGATGGGCTCTTTACCCGACAGTGGGGCCAGGACTGGCTGCGAGCAACGGGTGAGCGCTGGGGGTCTGCTGGGGGGTTGGCAGGAGGAGAAGGTTGTTCTTCCTGGCTCTCCTGCAGCCCCCTTTATCCTCTCCTCGGGGCTGTGTGGTTGGGGGAGCACATCTTGGCCGCATGTGTTCTCCTTGGCCAGCTCAGTGGGGCTGTGTGGCAGAGCTGCCCTGTGCTGGGGGCTCGAGCAATGGGTGGGGACGGAGTGCGCCCACACTGACCCGTGCAGCCCCGTGCTTCGGCACAGCTGGGGCTGAGGCAGGGCACAGACCCAGACCCTCCCCCCACCGCCCCCTTTGCTTCTGGATCCAGATGCTGGATACTGGTGATGGATGCACCCAGCGGCAAAACAGCCACAAGCCACAGTGCTGTGGAGCTGGGATGCTCCAGCCCTATGACGCTGGGATGTGCCAGTCCTGTGACGCTGGGATGCTCCAGCCCCATGCAGCTGGGATACTCCAGCCCCGTGGACCTGGGGTGCTCCATCCCTAAGAATACTTGAGCCCCATGGAGCTGGGATGCTCCAGCCCCACAGTAGGGTGGGAGGGTCTGGGGTGGGGTGTGGAGAAGGGATGGTGGGTGGAGCCCTGAGTCTTAATCTCACCTTCATTCCCCTCCCCACTCATCCTTTCCTGCATGCCCCTCTCGCAGCGCTGGAGGATGAGGAGGCGAAGATCAGCGAGTACCGGCGGCTCCTGGGCACCCTCCCCACAGTGAACCGGGCCACGCTGAAGGCGCTTATCAACCACCTCTTTCGGTACAGCACGGGTGGTGGGTCCGTGGCACGGCTGAGCCTGGGCTTCCTGAGCCCCCGTGGGGCATTGCCCCATCCACTGCAGGGTCCTGGGGAGGCTGTGGGGTGGAGGAGAGCCCTCATCCCTTGGCTCACATCCCAAGCAAGGAAAGGAGTGGGGTTTGGGGTCAAGCTGTGTCTAAAGCTGAGCATCACATCCCAACATGGAGGGCATTCCCCTTGGCAAGGCTGAAGGGGGGTCCTGGGGGGGCTCCAAGGCAGGAGTCTCAACAGGGTTCCCTGCAGGGTCCAGCGTTTCTCTGCGGAGAACCAGATGAACACGCACAACCTGGCCATCGTCTTTGGGCCCACGCTCTTCCAGACGGACGGGAAGGACTACAAGGCAGGACGAGTTGTGGAGGACCTCATCAGCCACTACGTGAAGATCTTTAATGTAGGTTCACCCCCACCTCTCGTGCTGCTCTGGATCAGGCCAATATGTGGATATCACCAAGGGATGGGGAGGTGGAAGGAAGAGAACACTGGAATTACTCTGTCTGTGGACATCTTCTTGCTTTGGACAGGAAGGGGGGTCCATGTCCCTGCAAACCCTGGAGACCCCTGAGCCTGGAGCTGCTGGCACTGCTGGGCAGAGGGGCAGATTCCCCTGGGGACTTGCATCTGCTGCTGCAGTGAAACTTAAGGGTGATCTGGTCAGCCCTGATGGCTCCCTGGGCTCCTTTTCCTTGGCAGGTCAATGACCAAGAGATGAAGAAGCAGCAGGATGAGATTATGGCCATCATGAAGATGCGCGAGGCAGCATCCAGTGGGACTCAGGTGGGTCCTGGACGTGGGGACCTTCCCAGGGCACCCTCTTCACATGGGGCTCCCACCACCTGCTCCAGCATCTTCTGGAGATGCCCCAGGCAAGGGGTGTCCACGGTGGGTGAGCGGGGATTCAGCCCACGTGTGGGAAGCTGCAGGTTGAAGTGCTTTCCCCTTGCCCTCCAGCAAGCCGGGGACTTCATCTGTACTGTCTACTTGGAGGAGAAGAAGACGGAGGCAGAGCAGCACGTCAAGGTGAGTGGTGGGATGGAGGGTGCAGAGGGGATGGGGACCCCCCATTGGGTACCTGAACCTCTGTGGTGGCATGGGGGTACGCTTTGAGCTGGCACCTCCATGGCATGTGGATGGAATGGCCCTGGGCAACAGCTGATGGAGACCTGTCCCCTCCTTTTGTCCCACCCTCCCAGATTCCAGCCACCATGACAGCCGAGGAGCTCACCTTTGAGATTCTGGACCGGAGGAAAATTGTCATGAAGGAGAAGGACTATTGGAGCTGCTTCGAAGTGAATGAGAGGGAGGAGGCAGGTTGGTGTGGGGGCAGGAGGTCAGTGGGGATGGGAACAGGGATTGGGATGGGGATGGAGATGGAGATGGAGATGGGGATGTAGATGGAGATGTGGAATGGGGATGTAGATGGAGATGTAGATGGGGATGGAGATGGAGATGTAGATGGGGATGGAGATGGAGGTGGGGAATGGGGATGGAGATGGAGATGGGGATAGGGATTGAGATGGGGATAGGGATTGAGATGGGGATAGGGATTGAGATGGGGATAGGGATTGAGATGAGAATGGAGATGGAAGTGTGGGTGGAGATGGAGATAGGGGTGGAAATGGAGATGGGGATGAGGAATGGGGATGGAGATGAAGATGGAGATGGGGATGGGGATGGGGAAAGAGATGGGGATGGGGACAAAAAGGCTCCATGTGGACTGCACCATGGAGCAATGCTGGGACAGGCTGCAGGCACTCGGGAGGATGGCTGTGGTGCTGCAGCTTTGCTCACCACATCCAAATTGCACGTGGCTGAGCACTGCAGATGGGCTGGCCGTTTGGGCCAGGACACACGGGACACCTCTCTGCATCCTTAGGGGTTCAAATGTGTGTGACACTTGGTGGGGGTGTCTGGGCTCTCTGGCCACCGAAGGGAACAGCTCTGGGGTGTCCAAAGGCAGCAGCAAGCGCAATTTTGCTGTGAGCAGGATGAGACCCTGGTGCTGCCTGCTGGTGCCTCGAGGTCCTGCTGCTGGCTTTCGTGGGCTGAGCATGCCCAGGAGCAGGGAGGCAGGCAGGATGCGGCACCCAGCAGCACTCTGGGATCACTGAAAGTCTCTGCTGAGATGTTTGGTCCTTGCCAACCCCAAGCCATCAAGCTCAGGCTCCCCTCTTCAAAGGGCGGGTGCTGCTTCCCACCATCCAAATGTTTTTTTAAGAGCACCAAGCCCTTAAAAAAAACAAAAAAAGGATCATCAGGCTGTGTAGGGGCTAAAATTAGCCTAAAATTGAATATTCACCTATGAACTTTTACAAAATCCTTGACTCGCCCTTTGCTTGTGTGGAAACGTGCATGCTTGAAATACCTCTGTGCATATTTTGCAAGCACGTGTGCAGATCACACACTGCCTACAGCATACATTTTCAAAACGTATATTTTGCAATTGCAGTATCTGTTGGTAATTGTTCCTTAGCCACCTTCCAGTCCCCACTCCTCACGTACCACAGGCCACAAGCCTCCTCCCCAGGGGACAATTAGGAAGCAGCATCATCATGATGAAGTGGATCCAATTAAAAGGCGATGGTGCTTCGTGGGAGGTCTGCTCAGGGGTGGGCAGGACCTTGGCGGACCCTCGGGACACACGTGTGACCCTCCCTTGGTGGGTGCCAGCCCCTGGGGATGCTGCCTGACCCTGCTTGTCTCCCTGCATGGCAGAGCGGCCCTTGCACTACTCAGAAAAAGTCTTGCCCATTTTGCACTGCCTGGGGACAGAGAGCTACCTGGTGGTGAAGAAGCAGATGTCCATGGAGAACATGCTCATCTACCTCGGTGAGGAGCTGGGGGGCCATGGCCCTGGCCGGGAGAGGAGGGAGAGGATGGGGATGGGATGGGATGGGATGGGGATAGGATGAGGATAGGGAAGGGGATGGGATGGGGATGGGGATGGGATGGGCATGGGGAAGGGGATAAGGATGGGGAAGAGGTGGGGATGGGGACGGAGATGAGGATGGGGAAGGGGATGGGATGCGATGGGATGGGGATAGGGAAGGGGATGGGGTGGGCATGGGGAAGGGGAAGATGATGGGATGGCACGGGGAAGGGATGGCGATGGAGGTGGAGATGGGGATCGGGACAGGGATGGGGATGGGGACAGCTTCCCTTCCTGCCAGCTCTGACCCTACGGAGAATGCCCAAGGGATCAACCATCCCAGGGCTGCATCTTGCCTGGCCATGCAGGTGGAGAGGGCACCACCCCAATTAGCACGTGGCTGGGAGCCCCCTGATCTGGGGTCATGGCTGGATGCTGCGCACAGCGCAGTGGGGGAGACAGTCCTGCCTGCCCTGCCTGGGCTGGGGGCGGGCAGCAGGCAGAGGGGCAGTGCTGGGGTGTCGTGCAGCAGCCTGTGGGCTGCGGTGATGGGGGTGTCCTTGCTATTGCTCTGTGGGACCAGGTCTGGTTGCACCCTGTGCACTTCTTGGGGGGCCTGGCCCCCCTGGGGGGCCGGAGCCACTCAGACATGTGCCCCCAGCCAGCAGAGTGGGCGACTGCAAGCATGGCATGATGAAATTTCGGGAGGAGAGGAACCTGCTGGGGCTTGGCCTGAGCACTGGCTTCCATGACCGCTACTTCATCCTCAACAGCACCTGCCTGCGCCTCTACAAGGAAGTGCGGGTGAGCCCTGCCTGCTGGCTGCCTGCGAGGCAGCACACCCTTCCCCTGCCTGCCCCTCCCTGCCTGCCCTTCCCTGCCTGCCCTGCCCAGCTGTCCCATAGAAATAGAGAAAAGACCTTTAAAGATCATCCAGTCCAACCATACTGTGACCCTGTGCTGGGAGTCCCTGGGGACATGGGACCCACATGGGCTGGCGGTGCATGGGCATTGCAGGCAGCGGTGGGGCTGACCCCAGAGGTGCTGTCACTCTTGCACACCCGGAGCTTTCCCAGAGCAGGTCTGGAGCCGGCTCTGAGTCGGTGCAAGGGCTCAGGAGGGGGATGCTGGCATCCCGGCCATGCTGGGACATCTGCTGTCCCTTCTCCCCCTGCCCCGGCTCCGTGCACATCGCTGCCTGTATCCCCCATGCCCTGCCTGTAGGCAGTGTAGGGTCTGCAGGGAGGTGGTCCCCACTCCTCCCGCTGTGGCTCATCCTCCACACCTGCTTTAACCGCCGTCCTCTGTTGAACAGAGCCTGAAGCAGCGGACCCCCCACTTGGAGAACGTGAGTAGAGGCTGGGGGGCTCAGCCGGGGCGTGCAGGGGGTCCGGCGCCCTCTGCCCTTACAAGGCTGCCCAGGGTCAATCCCAAATCCAATCCCGTGGTTGCGCGTGTGCCCATCACTGCACGCTCCTGGATGCGGCAGCCCCAGGCGATGGGGAGCTCCATGTGCTACAGCTGCCCTCAGTGCTGCCATCCCTCCCCATTAGCCCCCGTGTTAGGGGGTGCGTCAGCGTGCACCCCCATTATCTGGGGTCCTCCAGTCTGGGGGTACGGCTGCCCTTTGCTCCAGGCAGCTGGAGATGGGGATGGGGAAGGGGCTGGTGCTGCATGGAGGGGATGGGCTGGGCTGGCTCCCCCATCCCACGGGCATTGGATCGGGCTCTTGTAAGTCATGCTGCTTGCACGCGAACGCAGCGGGCAGCCGTATGTATGGGGGGGGTCCCCATCATGCCACCCACTGCCGGGGCATGGCTTGTGTGGCATGGTGAGATGCAGCTGGCACCTGGGGGGTCCCAGGGGGGAGGAGAGGAGGGAGCTGTGGGGCTTTGCCCCTTCGAAACGTCTGCCAGCGATGGGCGATGCCTGGCCTGGCTCGCTGCCATGGTGCAGAGCGTGGGGAGGGAGCTGGCTGGGGCTGGCAGTGCCCTGGCTTTGCTGGGACGTCCTGCCTTCCCCCATCTCTTTCCTTGGGAAGCCGCGCGGCACAGGGAAGGTGCAGCTTGCAGCCAGCACCCCAAAGGATGCTCCGATGCAGGGCGGGGAGCCCAGGACAGCCAAAGTGGGGCCGGGAAGTTGGGGTACCCACCTCCAGAGGTGCCCACCTGCCATGCTGTGCCATGCCGTGCCATGCCGTGCTGGCGGTGGGGATGTGGTCAGGGCAGAGAGATGCCAGCAGAGCGGGGTTGGGGCCACTGCTGCCATGGTCATGGCCGTGATGCTGAGGAAGGGTGTGATGCGTGTGTCCCCATGAAGGACATGTAGTGCCAGGCTCTCAAGACCCCATCACAATGTGCTGGTCCCAGTTCCAAAGGCAACTGGCCCATCTCTGGGGGAGCTGTGCCGCAGGGGCAGGCCTTCTGTGTCCCCTCTACCCGCGGGCGATGGGCACACGCCCTGCCCTTTCCTCTGCTCCAGCCTGGGCTTCACCCTCATCCTTGGCAAGCCCAGACATGGGCTGAGCCCCTTCCCCGTCATCCCTATGGCTTATCCTCCCTGGGGGACAAAACCCAGCCCAGCATCGGTGTGGGCTGCAGTGGGTGGGGGCGAGTGATGAAGGGTCTGGCAGCCCCCAACCTGGTGCCGGGTCCCTCTCCCCTCCCAGAGCCACAAGCCGGAGAAGGAGTGGCCCGTCAGGAACCTGAAGGTCTACCTGGGCATTAAGAAGAAGCTTCGACCCCCGACATGGTGAGCAGCAATGCGGTGCCCTGCTGGGCTGGGGACAGGGACAGGGATGAAGATGGGGACAGAGATGAGGACCGGGACAGGGATGGAGATGGGGACAGGGCTGGGGACAAGGACAGTTTTGGCTACTGGGACACATCTCCTGCTGGCCGTGCCTCCTGCCACCAGATGTCAGAGCAGCTTCACAGGATGCTTCTACAAGCGGGTGCCAGCACAGGGGACTGGATATGTCCCCAGCCCCGTTGTCCCCTGTCACCTGCCCACAGTGAGGGGCTGCAGGGCCGGAGGGGTCATGGCTGGACCGGGGGGGGGGGCTGGTGCCGACCAGGGACCTGGCCCTGGGGGTGGGACAGGAGCCGTGGGCGTGTGAGGGTCGGGGGGGGAGTGTGCTTGTGCATGTGCATGTGAGTTTGCCGCGGTGTGTGTGCTTGTGCACATATGTGGGCGTGCACGTCAGTGTCTGTGGGCATGTGGGTGCATGCATGCACGTCATTATGTCTCCATGCATGCAGGCGTGTGCATGCATGTCAGCGTGAGTGTGCATATGAGTGCATGGGCATATGTGAGTGCATGCATGTCAGCAAGTTGTGTACGTGTGTGTGCATGTGTGTGTCCATATGTATATGTGCATGTGTGGGAGTGTGTGCACGTGGGTGTATATGCACATATGCCAACATGTGTGCATGCATGTGGGGGTGTGCCTGGGGGCATGTGCAAGCATGTCAGCATCTGTGCATGCATGTGAACATGTGCATGTGGGTGTGTGCATGCATGGCAGCATGTGCGCATGTGGGGGTGTTAGTACATGTCAGTGTGTGTGTGCATGTGTGTGCATATGAGTGCATGGGCATATGTGTGTGTGCACATATGTGAGCGTGTGCATGCATGTCAGCAAGTTGCGCACAAGTGTGTCTGTGTGCATGTGCATATGTACATGTGTGGGAGTGCATGCATGCCCGTGTTTGTGTGCATGTATATGGGTGTGTACACATGGGTTTGTACATGCATGTCATTATCCATGTGCCTGTGAGTGCATGGGCATATGTGCATGTGCATGCATGTCAGCAAGTTGTGTACACGTGTGTGCATGTATGTGTGCACATGTGTGAGTGTCTGCATGTGGGCGTGTGCAGACACATCAGCCTGTGTGTGCATGTGAGTGTGCAGGGCTGTGACCCTCACCTCCTGCAGGGATTCGGGTGTGTGCTGTGGTGCTGGGCAGCGTTGCTGCAGGTCTCGGGGTGGGTGAGCAGCGGCTGGAGCTTTGGGTTGGGGCTGGGGCCATGGGAATGGATGCAGGTGGCTCGCAGAGGTGCGGGTGGCTTGCAAGGAGGAGGGGGGCATGCAGGGTTGCAGGTGGGTGTAGGAGTGGGGGCTGTTTGCAGGGACAGGGGGCTTGCAGGGATGGGGGGTCCGCAGGGACAGGGACTGTTTGCAGGGATGGGGGGTTTGCTGAGGTACTTCGGCAACCTGGGATGTTAATCCTCATGTTTTCACTTCCCACCTTCCAGCTGGGGCTTTACAGTCTTCTATGAAAATGAGAAGCATGAGAAACAGCAATGGTAAGGGAAGGGGTGCACTTGGGGACACTGAGCTCATCCCCAGGGACAGAGGTCACACTGGCCTGGCAGCTGCTCTCCACAGCTGGTGTACCTTTGCCGTGGGGGGCGTGAATGGGGGTTTCTGTGGGCAGAGCCTGGCTGGGCACCCACGGACCCACTCAGGATGCTAGTGGGTTCTGTGGCTGTCACGCTTCGGTGACAGCCCTTCGGTCTGCAAGCCCTCATGCGGGTCACAGCTTCCTGACAGCCTGTCCCTGCAGGTACCTGTGCTGCGACACCCAGGCTGATCTGCGGGAGTGGTTCGCCACCTTCCTCCACGTGCAGGTAGGGAGGCACGGGGCAGTGCCCGCTGTGCCCCAACAGCACCGCGGGGTGACAGCTCCGAGGGATGCTCGGCTAGCAGAAACCTTTGGTGTAGCCAAGCATCCCTAAGTACCAGCATCCCAGGGCGGAGGAGAGGTCCCTGGGGTGGCTGAGGAGCAAAAAGCCAGCCTCCAGTCCTCCTTCACCCCGTGTCCCCTCTGTCCCCAGAATGGCGGGGCCCTGTGGCCCTCGGAGACCTCCAAGGTGCGGGCGTCACGGTCGCAGCAGGACTCCAGGTTGGGTAACATCTCCCTCATCCCGCTGCGGGGCAATGAGAGTGAGATGAGGAGCAGTGTGGCTGCTTTTGCTACTGACCCGCTAACTGTGAGTGAGACGGGGGTCCCTCTGCGCGGGGCTGCATCTCCTCTGCATCACACGCCGTGGGGGGCTGGGTCCCTGAACGAGGGTGGGGGCTGTCCCTGCTCCCATTCCCTATGCACCATCATCAGCCTGCAGTCAGCCCGGAGAGAGCTGGTGGGGTGGAGGGGGGCGGCTGATGCTTTGGGTGCCCTGTCCAGCACCAGCGCTGGTGGGTGGGCTCCTGGGCACAGGAGTGTCCCAAACCGTGTGATGCAAGAAAAGGGGATGCCACCAAGCTCCTGGTTTTTCCTATAACAAGGGGGGGGTTCCCTGAAATGCTGTCCTGGTTGCAGACCAGCCCCACCGCCATCCTGTTGTCCTGCTGGCTGTGTGACAGCTGTCGTGTCCAGGGGCTGTCGCATCCCCCTGCCACGCAGGTGCTGGTGTGGGTGTCGGAGCCTTGCTCAGCCACAGGGCCCACTGGTGCTGGTGGCAGCAGTGGGACAGAGCTGCTCTGGTCCCACCGTGCCCAAGCTGATCCCTCGGGCCCTGTTGCTGTTATAAACCTGAGGATGTGGCTGTGCCGGGGGGGATGACAATCCTGCCACCACATGCATCAGTTGTGCATTTCCCAACGGGCACCCAAGGGCAGGGAGCAGCAGCAGCACTGCCCTGGTGCCTCCCACCTCGCACCCATCCCCTGGGACTGGGTCTGCCCCAGGACCCCCACCCGGGCTCAGGTTTATAACTGGGGGCAGAGGGGAAGCCCCCCCGGGGCCGCGCTTCACGGTGTGTGTGTGCCGGTGTGCGAGGCACAGCCATCCCTGCCGGCTCTGTGCCTGCTCCTCCAGTCTGGGCCAGATCCCCACCCCTGGCTGGGGGTCTCTGCACCCTGGCATGGTCTGGGGCAAGGGACCAGCAACCCGGGGCTCCCAGGGGGACAGTGCTGTGGGTGTCCCCCACTGTGGTCCCAACACAGGATGGGGCAGCTGGCATCGCTGCGTCCCCTGGTCCAGGCTGCTCGGAGGACATCCCAGTGGGACCACAGTTCCCCTTGCTCTGGGGGCCTTGCACCCCATCCCCTGGTGCACTTTCCACCGGGTACTGCACTGCTGGTGATGATGCCCAGATGCAGAGGAAGCTGAGGACTAATGGTGACCTGTGTCCTCTCTGTCCCCAGCTCCTGCGAAACGTCTGAACTGGAGGCCTGACACGCTGGGTGAGTGCCCCTCTACCCTGCGCCCCCTGCCCCAGCCCCAGCACGCAGGCAAGGGAGGCAGTGGGAGGCAGGAGCCAATGGCCCTGGCTGTCCCGTTGCCACCACAGCCTGGGGACGTGGGCACATGCATGCATGAATGGTGGCATCCCCCCCCCGTGCATGTCCCCAGCAAGGCTGGAAGGGGATGGAGGTGGCAGCCCCCTCCCCTTCGCTGACCCTTTGCTCTCCGCTTGTGCCGCAGGTTCATCCACAAGCGGGGCAGCCCTCGGGGAGCCGCGCCAGCCCCGCACCCCGGCACTTGCCAGGGGTCCTGCCAGCTCCGGAGCCTCAGCCAGGCCCTCTCGCCTCCCCCCACGGTGACCCATGGGCAGCCAGGAGGGGAAATGGCAGCGAGGCCACCCACCCGGTGGTGGAGCAGGTCTCGGGAGCCACGGCCAGGCAGCTCACGGGGACCAAGAACTGCCAGCCCACCCGAGCCCACCCCCTGCGCCCTGGCTGCCTTCGGCTGCCGCTTCTGCTCAGAGCTCCAGGCAGAGAGAGGCAGAACCCAGCCGGGTGTCTCAGCACAGCTGTGGGATGGGGGTCTGTGTCTGGGGGCTCTTGCTTATCCTCCTCCCCCCTCTATTTTTAAATCTCTTGTAAAATAACCAGGCAGGCAGGAGGAGCCCTTCCCGCGGGATGCTCGCCTGACTCCAGCCACTGGCATCATGGTGCTCCCATCACTCCTGGGGAGGGGGTACCCCATCTCCAGGGTCCTTTCCATGCCAGCCAGGGCGTTAAGAGCCTCTGCATCCCCCCAAATTGGGGAGGAGGTGCATCTGGCCTCTGTCCCCCGCCCACGGCTCTAGTCTCTGCTGCAGGTGGGGCGACGGGGAGGGGGGCGGCAGGAGCTGCCCCTGCTTTCTGCTGACGCCTCTGGATGGTATTAAAGGTCTTGGGCAAACAGTGTGGAAGTGTCCAGGTCCCTGCCGGCAGCGTGGGGTGGGTGGCCAGGGTGGGGGACAGCCAGAGCTGGCAGTGTCCAGGTCCCTGCTGGTGGTGTGGGGTGGGTGGCCAGGGTGGGGGACAGCAAGAGCTGGCGAGCCTGTGGGTGCAGTGGGATGGTCCCAGCTGCACCCACTGGGTGCTCAGAAGATGTTGGGTGATGCCATGGAGAGGGCAGTGAGCCACTAAACTTATGGCCATGCCCACCCTAAATCCACCCTAAACCCATGTCCAAGCCCACCCTAAACCCATGTCCAAGCCCACCCTAAACCCACAGCCAAACCCACCCTAAACCAACGACCAAGCCCACCTTAAACCCATGGCCAAGCCCACCCTAAACCCACAGCTAAACCCACCCAAAACCCACGGCCAAGCCAAGCCTAAACCCACAGCCTCTCAGTGCTGCTCCGTAATGGCTGCTGTTGGGGGGAACACATGTGTGCATGCATGAAGGTGCGTGTGCAAGCACACGTCTGCATGTGCATGCACAGGGACTGTGTGCAGGGGTGACTCAGGCAGTGGAGCCCTGCAGCAAGAGGCATGATGAGCAGTTCCCAGCTGGAGGTACGGGGCTGCCAGCTGTGTGTCCCCCGCGCAGGCAGAGCAGGCAGCCCTGGGGATTCCTCCCCAGCACCCGTCTCAGCCCCACAGGACATGGCTGGCGCCATGCGTGACTGCTGCCTGCCAGTGGCCATCACTGAGGTCCTTGCCATGAGAACCGAGCTCCACCTGGCAGCTGTCCCTGCTGGGAATGTCCTCGGAGCTCAGCCTGGGTGGCAGGAGGTGGCTGTCCCTCTGCCTGCTCCCTAGGGATGCAGGGTGGGCAGTGAGAGGTGGCCGGGTGCTACCGCAGGGCTGGGAGCATTGCTCCCTTTGCTGCGCTGCCTGCGGTGGCCCTGGGTGGGGTGTCCCACCACCCCCTCCTCACGCTGATCCCCCACGGGGGGGGGCGGGTGGTGAGTCACCCGTGGGAGAGGGCTGTCAATCACCCGCAGGCGCTGCGGGTTTGCTGCAGTGGCAGTGCTGGCAGCATCACCTGCAGCACTGCAAGGGGTGGTGGAGATGAAGGGAGGCACCTGCGTACCCGCTGCCCCGGACACCAGCCCCCCACAAGCCTTGGCTTCACCTGCATGTGGCTTGGCCCCCCCGGTGCTGTGCCTGGGTGGGGACACAGGTGTTGGGGAGAGGGAAAAAGCCTGCACCAGCCCCAGCTCCATGGCCCCTCTCCCTTTCTGCTGTACCAGGTGGTCCCCATGGGGCTGCTGGTGCCCAGGGCTCTGCAGGGAGAGAGCTGGGCAGGCAGGGGAGCAGGCACCTGATACCAAACCCCAGTGATACGCCATGAAATTCCATTAGTGCTCAGCCTTGTCCAGATACTCATCCATCCCTCCCTCCCTCCCTCCCTCCCTCCCTCCCCCATCGCTCCCTCCCTCCCACCATCCCCACATCCTTCCCTCCTTTCCTCCCTCCGTCCATCCTCACATTCCTCCCTATCCCTCTCTCTGTTCCTCCCTCCCTTCTTCCCACCACCCATCCCTCCCTCCCCCCATCGATCAATCCACCCACCTGTCAGCAGCCTACCTGTTCCTCCGGTCATGCCCTTGTCCATCTGTCCTCTTTCTTCCCATCCTTTCATCACCAGGACCTCCAACCACCCTCACCCTGCCCTGTTCTGGCAGCCAAGCAGAGCTGCTTCTTGGCCCCCAAACCAGCTGAGCTTCCATCAGTAGCTGTTTCTGCCAGCTGTGCTTTGGTTTCCCTGCACCAACCCCACATCTGGCCATCCATGTCTGAACTCATCAGCCAGATGTGGGTCTCACTTCTTGCTGGGCACCCAAAGCCTTTGGGCAATGAGAGCTCACAGGCTCCTGCTGCAGGTGCTCCTGGGGTGCAGGTGAAGGATGGCAGCACACGAGCCCACCGCCTTTCCTGTATGCAGCTGGGGGTGCAAATTCTGTCCCAGTGCTGCAGTTTCCCTGCAGAAAGCCTGGTGGGGTGTGCAAAGCCCCTGTGTGCCAGTGGTGCCCATGATGGCAGTGCCAAGCCCCAACAGGCGCATGGGCCGAGTGCGAGTGCTGCACAGGTGCTTGGAGCCCACATGTGCGCCCGGTGTCGGCAGCGCCTTTTGGGGCACATCACTCGGTTGCTTGCATGTGTATTTGGTGTCTGCATGTGGCCTTGCGGTCTGGAATGCATGCTCAGTGTATGCATGCTCAGCATCTGCAATACGTGCTTAGTGTCTGCAACACGCGCTCAGTGTCTGCAACACATACTCAGTACACGCAACACATGCAACACATGCTCAGTGTTTGCAACATGTGCTCAGTGCATGCAACGTGCTCAGTGCATGCAACACATGCAATGCGTGCTCAGTGTCTGCAACACATGTTCTTTGTCTGTAACGTGCTCAGCGTCTGCAACACATGCTTAGTGTCTGCAATGCATGCTCAGTGTCTGCAATGTGCTCAGTGCATGCAACACACGCAACATATGTTCATTGTCTGCAATGTGCTCAGTATCTGTGATGTGCTCAGTGTCTGCAACGCATGCTTAGTATCTGCAATGCATGCTCAGTGCATGCAGTGTGTGCAATGCATGCTCAGTATCTCCACATATGCTCAGTGTCAGCAACACGTGTTTGCTGTCTGGAGCGCATACTCGGTGCATGCAATGCGTGCTCAGTGTCT